>NC_091005.1:18709500-19038500 GCF_041146395.1 Eulemur rufifrons
TGATAAAAATGCTTCTCTAGATACATATGGCCCTTTATGGTTTTCAAACTGCTATCGCCTTTGGTATTCAACGTTCTTGGGAGGCAACCATTTTAAATAAAGGGGAAAAAAGTTTTTCCCAGGTTAAGGGGTTTTCCTAATGCCATCCAATGTTAGTGGCTTCCAAAAATTAAGATTAGAGCCCACATTTCTCAGGGCTCCTAGCAGAGACTTTCACCATAACCCCTAGCACAGAGGCTTGGTTCTCATTGATGATTGACAAACTTGGTCTCAGCTCTGGAAGGATTTCTGAAAGAGGACAAGGAAATACTTTGCTCAGCACCCATTAGTAAGATACACTCTTCAAGGATATAGGAAGTTCTTGGAGTGACTTAAACAAGGTGCTCGTTGCTTTTATTTCTCTTGACTTTTAGGGCTCACCAAGGTATTGCTGTTTCTGGAGGATGCCTGGGTTAAAGGGCTCTTGTTCTAGTACATGTGATGGTGCAGTGTTCAAAAGGAACCCGAAATGGCGCTGCTTTAGTCTTTAAGCAATCGGCCAGGGTAGAAACACGCAGGCAAGCACCAGGCTTTTAGGTGTTCAGGTGACATGATTTGGTAATCTCTCCCTCCTGAAACATGATCTCAGGAAGCCTCCCAAACATGCACCATGAGCAAGATTATTAAAGCATTTCTTCTAAGATGACTTTTTAATTGCAAAATGATACCACCCCAGCATCTCTGCCTGCATGACTGAGTTCAGGGGACTATTAAGAAAGTTTGTGCGTCCTAAGAGAAAGGCTGGTACATAATTGCAAATTATTACCACATCTGCAGGTCATGCTGACAAGATTATCTCCCAGCAGGCTGCCAGTCAGAAACCTGCTTTTAATCTGGTGGTTTTTCACAGCCCACAACCTTTTCCTTTGTTCCTGGATAGAATGGAAATTAGCATTGAGTGCCTACTCCTCTCCTTTCATGGACCATTTATCATATCAAAGCCCATTTGTCTGGGTACCAGCCTAACCAAATTAGGTAAACAGAGTTCTAGGCAACCAACAGCTGTTACTGAGACAAGTAATCACAAAACACAAAGCTTCACTGCAACAGCTGCCACATAAGCCGCCTTCAAAAATATGACAACTAAGAGGCAGTTTAAGGAGAGAATCTTCAGGGGACACTTATCACGTTCATAATGCTCGGTTTGCAATGGAGGCTTGAGGCCCCAGTTCTTTAATATGATTGACAAGACCCTGCCCACATCTTCCTTCCTCCTCTCTGCCTGCAGCCACCTGCTCTTCCTTCCAGTCCTCCAGGGCCCTGAGCACTTCTAACCTCAGGAACTGCATGTGTACTTCTCTGCATCATTCTGCAAGACTTTAAATTTTACTTTCTCAGAATCCTCCCGTGCTAAATTAGCCTCCTCCCTTTATACTCTCTTAGCGCTCCCTGCATTTTTTTCCCTATGAAACACCTATGGAAATTTCAATTTACATGTTTACTTTTAATTATCTAATGTCTCTGCCATTAGAACGTAAGCCACCACGAGGGAGAAGAGATGAGGTCTGCGACCCACACCTCACTTGCACTCAGTTTACACTTACTGAATGAATAAATATGTACACAGTTGTCCATTTTGTGGATGATTTCAATTATTTCTCACCACCCCTCTTGTGCGCCTGGACGTAGGTATTATCATCCCATTTTACAAAGAAGGAAATTAGTTTAGAGGCGACACAGTTTGCCCATCACACAGCTAGTAAGTCTGTGGGGTGAAATGCAAACTCAAGTACGAGCTTATTCCTGGATAGAATGGAAAACCCATGATGTTTCTCTTTAGTATTTTCTAAATACTTGTTTGGTGCCAGACCCAGCACTAAAAGCATCCCAAGAATTATTTCATTTAATCCTCAAAACAACCTGTTGAGGTAGATAATTATAACGATTGTATTCATTCTCCAGATGAGGAAACTGCAATTCAGAGAGATTAAGTAATCTGTCCAGGGCCACACAGCTAGAAAGGGGAAGAACTCCCTGAATCCAAACACCACACTATTCTATGCTACCTCCATTCTCATGTGTCAAACTGTGGAGAAAATATTCACAAACTATACATGCGATAAAGGGCATGTATAGAATCTACAAAAAACTCAAATCAGTAAGAAAACCAAAAATCCCATTAAAAAGTGGGCAAAATACACAAACAGAAGTTTCTGAAAAGACAGACAAATGGCCAAGAAAAATATGAAGAAATGCTCAACACCACTAATCATCAGGGTAATGCAAATTAAAACTACAACAAGGTATCACCTCACCCCTGACAGAATGGTCTTTATTAAAAAGTCAAAAAAACAACAGATGCAGAGAGAAAGGAACGCTTATACACTGTTGGTGGGACTGCAAATTAGTACAACCTCTATGGAAAACAGTATGGAGATGCCTCAAAGAAATAAATGTAGACTTACCATTCGATCCAGCAATTCCACTACTGGGTATCTGCCCAAAGGAAAAGAAGTCATTTTATCATAAAGACACCAGCACTCCAATGTTTATTGAAGCACAATTCACAATTGTGAAGACATGGGATAAACCTAAGTGCCCATCAATTCAGGAGTAGATTAAGAAATATGGTATATATACACTATGGAGTACTACTCAGCCATAAAAAAGGAATGAAATAATGTCTTTTGCAGCAACTTGCATGGAATTGGAGACCATTATCCTCAGTGAACTATCTCAGGAATGGAAAAACAAACACCACAGGTACTCTCTAATAATTAGGAGCTAATCGATAGGCATACACGAGTACAAAGAGATCTAAAGGTCATTGGAAATCAAGAAGGGGGGAAGGAAGGAAGGAAGGGGTAAAAAGCTACCTATCAGGTACAATGAACACTATTCAGGTGATGGGCACACTAAAAGCCTTGACTTAAGCATTATACAAGGTACTTATATAACAAAAACATTTGTATTTTAAAATAATAAAAAAAAAAATTATCACAGGCTACTGTTGTGCCTCCTAAAATTCAGTCTTGATGTCTCTTTCTGCAGAGTAGCTAAAAGCCAAGACAGTCACACCCTAGGATAGCCCTGACCGGGAGAGTGAGGTTCGGGTGTGTGTTGGCCAGGTGAGACACAAGTAGAATGGAAAACCAAAAAGCATGAAACAAGAAATGTGTGACTTACAAATCCCAGAGAGGTTGGGGTTGCCAACAGGAAGGCGGGCGGCAGCAGGGAGCTCAACCAGCAGGTGGAGCGTGAGAAAGCAAGAGAGAGTGCCCACCTGGAGACCGTGCCTTTATAAGCTCCATGGGTATGATCCCTTAGGCTTTCCGTTGTGGGGTGGGGATTGTGAATCTCCTACTTTAAGGAAAACACATGTGAGAAGGAGCGAACCTATTTACCTGACTCCGGTGTTGACCATTAGGCTTTAACATGTCAGCAGCTGTGGGGTGTGTTGGGTCTTGGTGAGCCACTGAGACGAGGAGTAAGCAGGCTATATTGCAAATAACAACAGAGGGAAGGGACATCCTCACCAGGCCGAAGGTGACAGGGTATGACTAACAAGCCTGAATAACTTATGTCAGGTCTAAAAATGGATGCCAAGGCAGCAGCTATTATATATTACACAAATTTATGACAGCCACACACTGTACTCAGATCAAGAAAAGAATTATCCTGGCACATGTTAAAATGGTAAGGAAGGTTTCTTCGGGTCTATTGCAAAAGGTGTCAAGACTGTCCCAACAGTCTTGGGAGAGACTGGGCTGAACTCCAAATATAGCAAAGATAGCTGGGGATTGGTGGCCAATGAGCAGAATGAGGGGTCGGCGGGTAGAAAACTACCAAGAGGTGACATGGAAAGTAGGGGAGTCTTGCCGAAAGCAGGTCAAGGACTTACACGTCAAAAGTAGGGGGTGAGGAACGTGATCAGGTATTGGGGGTGGTCAGATATCAAGGGTAGTGGATCCTTGCTAAATGGACTTGGCAACAACATTCTTGCTGACACTGGGCCAGGCAGGCCAAAGACAGGACCAAGGCCAAGGTAAAAGCCTCATTGAAAAGAGGGCTCAGAGGAGCCTAACGTTTGATCAAGGAAACAATCTTTGTCAGGGACCAGAGTGAAGCAGATAGACAGTGTCTTGAGTCTGGAGTTAAATAAAGTGACAGTCTGACAGTCTGGGATGTCCTGGCAGCCCCCAGTGGGCAGTGATCCTCCCTGGGGTTTTCTTTCCTTTCAATAGGATGAGAGAAGCTACAGGTGGTGGCAGTGGAGAGGGGAGGGGATGGGAGGAGATGTGGCCACCTGTGTGAGTGAATGAGTTTCAGGACCTGCCAAGCACCATCCATCATCCCTCAGAGAGAACTTGAGGCAGCCAGCCCAGGGCTGGGTTTTGGTCTGTCCCTTTCTCTTTGGTCATCTCATCCTGGGTGTGTCTTCTAACCCTGATGTGCCGCTGAGATTCAAGCAGTGCCTTGACTTTGCCTCTCTCTAATGACAAGGTAGCTTTCAAGAAGCGGGGTGAATGGGGAAACCATTTCCTGTTTGATTATACTGGATCTTTCTCAGTCTTGCCTGTTTATGTGTGTTCCTGAGAGACTGAGTTCCCAGCCTGGCAAGTAGCGTAAGCGTACAGGTAGTGCGCACACACTTGCAGCCCTTTCTGAGAATCCAATATGTGAAAGGACTTGTGCTAAGTGCTATCAAGACACAGAGATGAATGAGACTCATATGCACAAGATCAGGCATCAACATTGCTCACAGCATGTGTTCAGGCATGTAGATAAGAAATCGTGGTAAAAGCTGAGACTTGAAAACTTCATAAGAGAACGTAATAATCACTATCATTTAAGGAACACTTACTACCTGCCCAAAATTGGTCTAAGAATTCTCTGCGCATTAGCAGTACACAGAAATCCTAGAGTTAGAGCCTGCAATTAGGCTCCTTTACAAGGAGGCTTAGGGGGATTATCTTGTCCAAAGACACACAGCAATGAAGTAGTGAAGCCACATTGAAATTCAGACCCAACACATGCTACGCTGCACAACGTACAGTGGAGGTGCTGTCGCCTCCACTGCAGCGTTGTGCAAATTGGTAACTTAAACACCAGGCATTCAGATCTGGGAAGTTTACTTCCATCTGAGGATTAGAGGAGCATGAAAACCTGTTCAACATAATCACAAAACAGGAACAGACAATGGCTGAACTTGATAGACACCAGGGAAACTGAGCCATCCAGTGGGATGCCTCTCACACCTCACTGTGACCATGACTCACCTGGGAATTCTGGTTAAATTCAGGTTGTGATTCAGCAGGTCTGGGGTGGCGCCTGGGCCTCTGCAAGCCTACCAAGCTCCCAGGTGATGCTGATCCTGTTAATCCACAGACCACACCTGGACAGTCAAGGCTCTGGAGCAGTGGTTCTCAAAGTGCGGTTCCCAGAGCAGCAGCATCACCAGAGAGCTTGTTAGAAATGCAAATTCTCAGGCCCCAACCCAGCCCAACTGAATCAGAAACTCTAGGGAGGAGCCCAGAAATCTGTGCATTAACAAGATCTCCAGGCAACATTGATACACCCTGGAGTTTGACAACCATTGCTCTCAATAGCAGTGTATTCTCCTTCTTGTCTTCATTTATGGTTTCTTTCTGTTGGATGCTCTGCCTCACTTCCAGATGAAGGAAGACACCCTGCTGGTGCACTTGCTACCTGGGGACCAATGCAGGACCCCTCCTGACAAATCCTCTCTCAACTTCTCAAAGAAGTCAGACCATGTGGTGGCAATCTTAAACCCCAGGCCAGACCCCAGATCCATCTTTATCCAGATTCATCTGTAGTCTGAGCTATAAAACCATCACATATCAACAACTATATACTTATATTTGCATATGTAGGCTTTGTACCACGTGATAGATTTATGGTGAGATACACACTTAACTACAATGAACATTTTTCCAGGATCTAACTGTAACAACAACATAATAGAAATAAAAACTGCTGACCATGCAGTATTTCAGAGAAACACCTAGCTGTTTGATTAACCTGATCTCAGTGTCTGCTGGATGGAAGGTTATAATTTCACAATAATAGTGAAAGCAAGGTTAGCATAATTTTAACCTTAATTTCAATAGAAATTAAGATATTTGTTCCCATTGCACCAAAATTGCCTCTGGATACCAGGATTCTGTTGACTGAAGTGCTGTAGTCAAGATAGAATGGGCTAAACAGTAAAAACATAAATAGAAATTTTCAGTGGCTTAGTTTTATTACACATCATGCTCACATTACATGTCCAGCATAGTGTGTGTGATGGTGGGAGTGGAGTGAGGGAAGGGGTCTCCCCAAGACCCAAGGCCAATAGAGCTCTACCATCTTGGGACACAGTTTCCCCAACCCTTAGCTCCAGAATACAGTTGCAAGGCAGAAACTGGATACTCCTGCAATGGCTTGTTCACTTTATCACTTATAAGTGACACTCACATCATTTTCATTTACATTTCATTGCCCAGGCAGGTTTCATAACTCTGCCTAGCTGTGAAGGAAGCTGGGAAGAGGAGTCTCCTAAATGTCCAGGAAGAAAAACAGAACTAAAAATTGGTGAGCAATGTAATGTCTCCACATGCAGCTGAAATACATTGCATTTGAACGCCCATGAGCATAGTCAGAGATAAAGGTGAGCAACAGTGAACTCAATAAGATCTCTGTAAATCAGCATGTTACACTGCCACTCATGGAGCTTGTGTTATGTACCAGGCACTGACTATGCTATTTTATGATCATTTCAACTAGTGCTAAAATAGCCCTATGGGAGTGGTCCCATTATTTCATCAGCCAGTTTAAACCTATAGGCAAGATCTAAGGCAGGATTTGAATGCAGTTTCAGCTGGTTCCAGAATATTCAAACTCAACCCAAGCCCAGTACTCTTCGGTAACAATGCCAGCTCCATTTCTTCCAGGCCCTCTCTGGTTACATGTCATCTTTTTGTGGCATTCATAAGTTACTTAAAATCCTACTCTACCAGGGACGGACTGCAATCTTTGCCGGCCCTTCTCCAGTGTGCTCTACTGGGTCCAGGACTGCAACCAATGTCAGCTTTGTAAGGTCAGTGCCCTGAAAACCACATGAGTTAAACACACACACAGAGCATGCCCTACCCCTCGGGGGCTAGGACAGGCTTAAGACTTTTATGCTCACCTTCTCTCACTTTCTCTTCTGTCCTACGAGAGGGACGAGACGTGGTCCTCCCCAGCAGCTAGAGAGCCCATCATCTGTGGACACACCATAGGGAAAAGACAAGGTGGAAACATGTAGCAGGATGTAGACATGGAGTGAAAAAGAGAGAAGGATTTTTGTTTTCTTTTCATGGCTACCTAGACATTCAAAGATTGATTTAAGTGCATTGAACATCCTGTCACTTTATCCTCAGCTTCTGGTACAATTTCCTCCCCTTTCCTGTTTGTAAGGTTCGTGTTCCTCACCCAGTTTTAGTTTTAATATCTGGTAAACCACCTTAAACCATTTTTTTAGAATAGGCAAGCCATCCAAGCATACCTCATTTTATTGTGCTTTACTTTATGGCACGTCACAGGTATGTTGTTTTTTTACAAATTGAAGGCTTGTGGCCATCCCGTATCAAGCAAGTCTATCTGTACCATTTTTCTATCAGCACGTGCTCACTTCATGTCTCTGTGTCACATTTTGGTAACTCTCACAATACTATAAACTTTGTAATTATTATTACATCTGTTCTGATGATCTGTGATCAGTGATCTTTGATGTTATGATTGTAATTGTTTTGGGCCACCACAGAGAACACCCAAATAAGACAGCAAACTTTGTGAATGTTGGGCATGTTCTGACTGCTCCACCAGCCCACCATTCCCCCATCTCTCTCCCTTTTCTTGGGCCTCCCTACTCCTTGAGACACAGCAATATTGAACTTGGGCCGGTTAGTAACTCTACAGTGGCCTCTAAGTGTTCACGTGAAAGGAAGAGTCACATGTCTCTCACTTTAACTCAAAAGCTGGAAATGATGAAGCTTACTGAGGAAGGCATGTTAAAAGCCAGCACAGGCTGAAAGCTGGGCCTCTGTGCCAAATGGTTAGCCAAGTTGCGAATGCAAAGGAAAAGTTCTTGAAGGAAATTAAAAGTGCTACTCCGGCGAACATATGAATGATAAAAAAAGGAAAACAGCCTTATTGCTGATATGGAGAAAGTGTTAGTGGTCTGAGTATAAGATCAAACCAGCCATAACATTCCCGTAAGCCAAAGCCTAGTCCAGAGCAAGGCCTTAACTCTCTTCAATTCTATGAAGGCTGAGAGAGGTGAGGAAGCTGCAGAAGAGGAGTTTGAAGCTATTAATAGCAGAGGTTGATTCATACGGATTAAGGAAAAAAACCATCTCTACAACATAAAAGTACAGGGAGATGCAGCAAGTGCTGATGTAGAAGCTGCAGCTTGTTATCCAGAAGATGTAGCTAAGGTAACTGATGGAGGTGGCTACACTCAACAACAGGGTTTCAATGTGGATGAAATAGTCTTGTTTTGGAAGAAGATGCCATCTAGGACTTTCATAGCTAGAGAAGAAAAGCCAAAGCTTTTCTTCAAAGCTTCAAAGGACAAGCTGACTCTCTTCGTAGGGGTTAATGCAGCTGATGAGTTTAAGTTGAAGCCATTGCTCATTTACCATTCTGAAAATTTTAGGGCCCAGAAGAATTACGCTAAAAATACTCAGTCTGTGCTCCAGCAGCAAAGTCTGGATGACAGCACATCTGTTTATAGCATGGTTTACTTTATATTTTAGGCTTACTATTGAGAGCTACTGCTCAGAAAAATAGATTCCTTTCAAAATGTTACAGCTCACTGACAATGAACCTATTCACCCAAGAGCTCTGATGGAGATGTACAAGGAGATTCACGTTGTTTCCATGCCTGCTAATACAACATCCTTTCTGTAGCCCATGGATTAAGGAGCAATTTCGACTTTCAAGTCTTATTATTTAAGAAATATATTTTGTAAAGCTATAGCAGTCATAGACAGTGATTCCTCTGATGCGTCTAGGAAAAGTAAATTGAAAACCTGGTAAGAATTCGCCATTCTAGATGCCATTAAGAACATTGGGAGGAGGTCAGAATATCAACATGAAAACAGGTTTGGAAGAAGTTGATTACAACGTTCATGGATCACTTTGAGGTTCAAGATTTCATTGGAAGTAGGATGTGGGAATCTTAGGAATTTAAAAAAAAAAAAAAAGACTTCATTGGAGGACATAACTGCAGATGCGGTAGAAACAGCAAGAGAACTAGAATTAGCAGTTGGGCCTGAAGATGTGACTGAATTGCTACAATCTCATGATAAAATTTAACAGATGAGGAGTTGCTTCTTATGGATAAACAAAGAAAGTGGTTTCTTAAGAAGAAATCTAGTCCTGATGAAGATGCTATGAACATTGTTAAAATGACAACAAAAGATTGTATTACACCAATGTAATTAATAAAGCTGTGGTAGGGTTTGTGAGGATTGACTGTAATTCTGAAAGTTCTGCTATGGGTAAAATGCTGTCAAACTGCATCACGTGCTACAAAGAAATCTTTCACGAAAGAAAGAGTCAATTGATGTGGCAAACTTCACTGTGGTCTTATTTTAAGAAATGGCTGCAGCCACCCCAACCTTCAGCAACCACCACCCTGGTCAGTAGCAGCCACCAACATTGAGGCAAGACCCTCCATCAGCAAAAAATGACAACTCACTGCAGGCACAAATGATAGTTAGCATTTTTAACAATAAAGTATTTTTTAACTAAAGTATGTACATTGCTTTTTTTAGACATAATGCTATTGTATACTTAATAGACTACAGTATAAATATAACTTTTCTATGCACAGGGAAACCAAAAAATTTGTGTGACTTGCTTTATTTTGATATTTGCTGTATTGCAGTGGCCTGGAACTAAACCTACAATATCTCCAAGGCTTGCCTGTATATTACAAATAAAAGATGTCTGAGGTCATCCCTGTACACATATGTATTTATATGCATATACATATATATAAAGAAGCAATCAAATAGACACTTACAAAAATAGACATAAAAGTATAAATAAACATGTTAAATAAGGATCAAAATGTCATAGAATGGATATTGACATTGGAGTGAGATGGTTTTTACGCAAATCCTCGCTCCATCTGTAACTGCCTCATGATACTAAGTTGTTTATCTGCTCTCTGCCTTGGCATGCACCTCTGCAAAAGGAAAGGGGAAAAAAACAAGTCTACCCTAAGGGGTGGTTATGAAGATTAAATAAGCATATCCATATAAAAACAAAGAACACAATGTCCTACAATGCCTAACACTCGGATCCTCAAACCTAAATCATTGTGGGTGATGCGTCTTATTTCCTCACAATTAAGTTGAAGTGAGGAGGGTGAAACTCACCTGACTTCAGCAGGGGGTCAGTGAAAGGAACACTAGCAACCCTATGGCTGCGGGACGCTCTCAGGAACACATTTTTACCTACACTAAACAGCATCACATTTTAATTATTTTAATCCTTACACAAGGTCAGAGGAAGACTCATGTTGTGGAAACTATAAATATCTCAATTCCCATGAGGTAAAACAAATAAGCCTAGTTGGCTGCTTAGTATCTATTTGGGGAACAAAATATTATTTTCAACCAGGAGGAAAGACAAATAAAAGTAAAGGAAATAGGTTCTGCTTTTTATCTTTGCTTCCAAAGCGCATCTGTATTCTGAATGACAAAGCAGAAAGGAAATACAGTCCGATGGCCAATGCCCTTTCCGAGAAAGATGACTCACTTACTAAATGAACATCCCACTGGTACTTGTTTATAAGGACAGCATCCTTTGAGAGCCTCTGGTTGTGTATGTGTTTTATGCTAAGTATTTTGCTTCCATGTAGATAACATCAAAGCAAGTTCATTTTGCGTGCACTATCTTGTAAAAAATTTATAAAAGCAGATGCCACACATATATTATGTGTGTGTGTGCAGTGTGTTGAAACTGCAATCTTTAGACTGTACTAATATAGTAGCCACTACCCACATGTGGCTATTTAAACTTACATTAATTAAAAGTAAACAAAATTAAAAATTTAGTTCCTTGTTCACACCAGCCATGTTTTAAGTGTTCAATGGCCACGTGTGGGTGGTGGGTTAGTGGCTACTATATGGGAGAGCACAGATACAGAGCATTTCTATCATTGCAGAAAGTTCTCTTGGACTATGCTGCTAGCAATACAATCCTTCATCATCAGATCCTTGAAATCACACCAGGACAACCCACATTCTTATCTGGCTTCCTCTGTAGACTTCCAGCAATGGCCAACACCTTCCCTTCCTAACCAGACTACCATAAGGCCATCCCAAGACAGGCAGCCATGGGCCAAACATGGAGCCAGAGGCTAGCAGCAAACTGATGGCATCCTTCCCAAAGAGCTTGTCCATCTGTCTGTCTGCCCACGTGGCAGTGTTCATTATCACAGTTACAGCAGGAGAGGCTGCAAGTAAGAGTATAATTCCTGTGAGCAGAGCGCAGGTCACGTGGTCCTTGCTGAGGTGGCAGAGTATGGTTTGGATAAAGCACCAGGTTAGTAAGTGGTGGAGTCTGGAGTTAGGGAAGGATGTGAGTCTCTGCCTCCCCTCACCAGGCTGTAAAAGCCAAAGAGGTTAACCAGGGTGGAGTTATGAGTTTCTGGTGGGGCAGACCCAAGGCCAAGGTGAAGCCACAGAGAGTGAATTCCCTGTGGAGTGACGCCCATTTCTTCCACAGACACTCAGTTACCCACTAGCACTGGAAAATCCTAAGCCAATTTCACAACTAATTTTCATGCTAATTGAGAGCAGAATGTTCTTCATTGTGAGGCATAGTCACGCCATGGTGTGCATCCTGACCGAGCCTTCATTTAGATGACAAACTTCCCCGCATAATTGTCACTGGTAATTAAACCTACTTGATTGTTCCATTACACAAAGATTACAAGACAGTAAAGGAACTGAACATAACTAATTTTTATCTCATTTCTAAAAGTGCACAGAAATGCGAACTAACAATGCTGTAAAATGTGTGAATGATAGATGCTCCCTTATCAATGTTTGTCAGTTTTTGGCAGGCTGGCTCATGGAAACTCAGAGATTTAAGGCACCTTAATATACCAGAGTATATCTGTTTAATTGTTACACAATGAAAATTAAACATGGATAAAAAAACACCATCCATGAAATCACATTTGCAGCACCTCGAAATAAATTCTCAGTATTTACATTATGTGACCCAGGGCAGTTCCAGAAGCATTTTTTTCTATAATCTCTACATGACTTTTAGTTCCCAGTCCACACCTGCTGCCAAGAAATCAAGGACTGAGTCTCAGATCACTGACTTCTTTGTTCAAATGCCTACCCAGACTTCCTGGGCCTGGCTAATTTCCACTCTTTCATTTATTCTTTCAGATTCAGGCTCCATTTCTCACTTTTCAAAGTGTAGACTTACATCAAAATCACACAAGGATCTGGTTGCAAATGCTGATGCTTGGGTCCCATGTGTGCCAGCTTCCCCAAGGCTGTGGCCGAAGTACCTAACTGTTTAATCAGCCCCCATAGATTCTAGTACAAACATTTGACACTAGCCCCTCAAGGGCAAGGACCAACTATCATGTGTCTCTATATCTCCAACATCCAACATGAAGCCTAGCGAAGAATCAGTGCTCAACTAGAGAACGTGCTGGACCAAACTGACAAGCTATTTCCTTTTTAATGGGTCTCTTTTTAAAAAGGTAAGAGCCACATTATGTAGGAATCTGTCCACTCCAGCCCACTTTCTGCAAAACAATCCACTCAACATCCCTGGCGCCTCTGCAGAGATGGGTCTACCTACAATGCCAACTCCCATGACCAGAAAGGAAGATCATTCCAATGGCACCAGGAATGGCACCTCCAGGTCCTTGGTGGCCATTATCTCCCCTTCCCTCGGGGGCTGCCACATCACCTTGTTAGAAGGAGGTGGCCTTATCTTCCCAACATTAAATGTCCCCCTTTGGAGCACTTAAACCTGTGTCTTCAATCCTTATGTCTGAACCACCTAGAGGTTTGCTTAGAAATGCATGTTCCTGGGTGAATTTCCACCCAGAGATAAGAATCTGCAGGATAGGAGTTGCGGCATTGAGTTGTCCAGGCAGCATCCCACTCCCAGATGATTTTGATACTGAGCTCCCCTGACTTATTTGTAGAGAAATACCTATCCTAACTCAGTTCTCAAAGAAATCCCTCACCTTCTTCTCCTCCAGGAGGAGAAGGCTGTGCTTCCTGGACTCTCCCTGATTTACGGGGAGGAGGTTGGGGAGAATTGGTGCACGATGAGGGTAAGGAGTGAGTTGGAGGAAGTAAAAGGGGAAAGTATCTGCTTTGTGGAATGTTCAACTCAGCTATCTTAAACCTTATACTCTGATGGATGTGTGAGACTTAATCTGAAAGTCCTCTCCTAAGAATTCCCTCCAGTTTAGAGACCTTCTTGCCAACTGAGGAATGAAGGGGGGAAACTCACATTTTTTAAAATATTTATTTATTTATTTTTAATGTTGTAACATTTTATTATTTTTTTAATTTCAGCTTATTATGGGGGTATAAAAGTTTAGGTTATGTATATTGCCCATGCCCCCCATAAACTCACATTTCTTGAGCATTATTTTTCCACCCTAGGAAGTTGCTAAGTGTTCCCGGTTTTCCTATTGACATTCTACTACCTACCCAGACCCCACTGCCTATCCCCAGGCGAAATTAATCTTTCCCTGCTGCGCTTCCCTTTCCCAGAGCACTTAAGCCCTTCTTCCTTGATTAGAGCACTTAACTGGCATTAAAGCTAATTGTTTGTTGTAGGTCTCTTCCCCAGATATCCTGTGCTCATGAAGGCTGGTTGGTGTTTTCTTTATCTCTGCACCACCCACGCCTCCAGGTAAGTGGTCTGCAGATGAGGCCCACCCTGGCCCCTAGGGTGTGCTTCTTTAACAGACCTGCATCTGTAGGTGGTGGCTTTGCAGGCTATCCTGATCTTTTTGCAGCTTTGCTTCTCTTCAACACATTTCCCAGAATTATGTTACTACCAACAAATCTGTGTGCAAAAGCTACAGACACAAGTCATTTCTCCAGAAAGACACTACCAATTAACTTTGAAGCTCTGTTGTCTTGCAGATGTGGAGAAACAGACACACACATAACCTTATCATGATACATTTCACATTGTCATGCTCTCTGTGTTATGGTTTCCAGCCTCACAAAAGCCATAAAAAGCAAGTATTTTTGCAGCAGTATTTCTGAACTTGAAATAAGATATTGTGTATATAGCCTTGGTGTACCCCAAAGCATCTCTGGATGCTGCTTTTTACATTAAGGCCATCAAACTCCTACTATACTCTTTCTGACGCTGGGAGTGTGGGGGATTTTCAGAAAGTTTAAAAGCCTCTTTTCCTGGTTCCTTGAGCTAGGGCTTTTGGAAGAGCTCCCTGATTGCATCTGGTTTCTTGCCTCTGCCAACCCATCTTCCAACAAGATTGTCCTAAAACCCCTAAGACCCAGACTTGCTATTCCTCTCCCTTTAGAAGGAAGGTCAACCTCCATCTTCCTGTGGCTTCCAAAGCCTTTCCATCTACTTCCAGGACTCTACTCTGCCAAATGCCCTTTTTCTTCCAGCCACACTAAACACCTGCCTCTCTGAACAAGACTCCCCACCCAAGCTTGGCTTCTGTGGTTCCCTCTGCCTTGAATGCTATATTCCCTACCTTGGCCTCTTGAAATCCTACCTACCCCTCAAATCCCCCCCTGAGCACAAGCTGCAGCACACTGCATCGGATCAACAATCGGCTCCACCATTTACCAGCTGTGTGACCATAGGTAAGGCACTCGACCACTCTGAGCCTCAGTTTGCTCATCTTCAAAAATAAGGATACAATCAAAGGATGTCTAAAAGAAAATAAAATCCCCAGACAATAACTTTCAGCCTCCAGCTCAATTCTTTGAACCACTCTCCCTTCCCTTCTCACCCAGAGCCAAGAGCACACTGTGAGTTACTAGACCTGAGAGTCATGTTTACTATCACCCACAGGACTAGGAGGCCTTAGAGGCCAAGGGCCATGTCTTGGTCATCTCTCCATGCCCAGCACATTTTAGCTGTGCAATGAATATTGGGTAGAGGGGTTAGCATATCTCCTTAGCAATCACTTTCACATAATTCACGGGCCAACTGCTTCTGTGCGGTGGTATTGAAATAAATGGCTCAATTCAAGTCTCTTCTCCCATTTGTGAGCTCTAAGTGGCCTTTCGTTTGCTGTGGGATCTGCATGTAGGTGCTCAGTAAATATGTGCTGACTGCCGTTCAGTAAAGCTGAACCATCTTACCCTTCTAGCAACAGTGGATGGGAGTGCCTGAATCCTTTCACCTCACCAGCACTACATTTTCTCACTTAAAAAAAAATTGTTTTTAAAGACAAGGTCTCACTCTGTCACTAGGGCTAGAATGCAGTGGCATCATCATAGCTCACAGCAACCTCAAACTCGCGGGCTCTGGCGATCCTCCTGTTTCAGCCTTCTGAGCAGCTGGGACTACAGACATGCGCCACCACTCCTGGCTAATTTTTCTATTTTTGTAGAGACCGGGTCTCCGCTCTTGGCCTCAAGGGATCCTCCTGCCTCCTCGATTGCTAGGATTACAGACATGAGCCACCATGCCCGGCCATTTTCACTTAAAAAAAAAAAACTTTTACAATTGTAAATTTCACAATTCCCCAGAAGCCGCTTGCTTTCCAGGAAGAGCGAGGAGCAGGGCAGAAACTGCTTTACTCGACCAGCAATTCCAGACCCTAAGCCCCGCCCCCACACATCCCCCCGCCTCTGGTCCCGCCTCTGGCCATAGGTCCCGCCCCCGTCCTAAGCCCCGCCCGCCCCGCCCCGGCTGCCCGCCCCGCCCCGGCTGCCCGCCCCCGTCCTAAGCCCCGCCCGCCCCGCCCCGGCTGCCCGCTCTTCCCGGGGCCCGTGCTGTTCTGCGCAGGCCCGTCCCGCCCAGCACTTCCGAGGAGTCACTGACTGGAAACAAAGGTTCCCCACGACAATGTCGCGTCCTGGTCCTGCCCAGGAGCCAGTCAGGTAAAGTTTTCCGGTCCCAGGCACCCGAACCCGGCCTGGCCGGGCTTGATCGCAGCTGGGCCTGACTTTGCGGCTTCCGCGTGTCCTGCGCGCTCGGGCTCGGTGCACTCATCTCTGTGGCAGTTCGCAGGGTCCCCAGACCTTTGCAGCTTCTCCAGCCGGAAACGGAGCCAGCTGTAGCCAACATAGTTCACACGCATGCGGGTCTGTGCCCTTTTCCGAGGGCAAAGCGCTTCCCTCTTCCCAGCCAGTCTCGCTCTTATGCAAAGCGCTTCCCCAAAGTTGGACCTCAGGGCCCCTGATGGGGGCGCAGCCCCGGGTTCAAGTACCCCGGTGCCGGCTTCCAGGTGTGATCTCGGGTCTACCAGTTAGAGACCCTTTCTGAGCCCGACGTGATCCTGTTCATCACCTTCCGGGCTGTTGTAAGGATGAAATGAGAAAAGCACGGAAAGGTGTGCGGCGAGCCCAGGCTCAGAAGGGGTGGCTGCTACTGTTGTTGCTATCTTCACGGTGATTATTCCAGGGACCAGCCCCTAAAGGGGACAGACACGTTTTTGCAGCCTTTTACTTCTGCTGGTCCCTCTGGTCAGTTCTGGGGTCTTCTCCTTAAAAGCCACCCTTGGTAGAGTCCGTCCGCACTCTGGGCCTGCCACTTTTGGAAAGGACCTGCGTGCGTCGGGTGCACACTGGACTCCCCTGTGCCAGTATTGAGTGATTCTTTTCAGGCCATTTGGTCTGTTAGCCAACCACAACTAGTGAGCACTCTGCCACGAAGAAAGAGGCAAAAGAAGAGCAAACACTTACCACAAATATTAATAACTGCTTCTGATGGGGAAATTTATGACAGTAGTTACCATTCATTGAGCACCAGCCGAGTGCCAGCCACAGTCTAGGAACTGCATCATTTCATCTTCATAAATATACTAAAGCATGTCACAGATGAAGTAGAACTCAGAGAAATTATTCCTATACACTTTTGAAACTAATTCTGGCTGTCTTAAACATCTGATTTTGCTCACGATGCAAAACTTCCTTCCTACAGAAAAAGTAAAACCAACTTGTTCATTTTCTAGGGCTGCCATAACAGAGTCCCACAAACTGAGTGGCTTTAAAAAATAGAAATTTATTCTTTCATGGTTCGGAAGGCTAGAAGTCCGAAATCAAGGTGTCAGCAGGGCCACAATCCCTCTGAAGGCTTACGTTGTCCAGCTTTGGTGGCTCTTGGCATTCCTTGGCTTGTGGCAGCATCACTCCAACCTCTGTCTCTGTCCCCACATGACCTTCTCCCCTGTGTGTCTCCCTGTGGCCTCTCCTCTTCTTACAAGGACACCAGTCATGGGATTTGGGACTCACCCTAAATCCAGGATGTCATCATCTCAAGATCCTTAACTAATTAAGTCTGAAAAGATCCTATTTCTGAATAAAGTCACATTCTGAAGTTCTGAGTGAGCATAAATTTGGGGAGGTGGAGGGACACCGTTCAACTCATTACACAAACCAGCAACAAAATATACCTGTCAAAAGGACCAAACCGTGTAGAGACCTTTTACCTCCTTGGTTAAATATATTTATTGGGTACTTCATTTTATTTTTTGTAGCTATTGTAAATGGGATTGAGGTTTTGATTTGGTTCTCAGGTTGGTCATTATTGGTATATATACATGCTACTGAGTTCTGTATATTGATTTTATATCCTGACACTTTACTGAATTCATTTATCAAATCTAGTCTTTTGGAGGAGTCTTCACAGTTTTTTAAGTATAAGATCATCTCACCAGCAGAAATAATTTGACTTCCTTTTTTCCAGTTTGGATGCCCTTTATTTCTTTCTCTAGCCTGATTGTTCTGGCAGCCCAGTACTATGTTGAACAGGAGTGGTAAAAGTGGGCATCCTTGTCTTTTGTTCCACTTCTTTGGGGGAATGCTTTCAACTTTTCCCCATTCAGTATGATGTTGGCTGTGGGTTTGTCACAGCTTTTATTTTTGAGGCATGTTCCTTCTCAGGCTAGTTTTTTGAAGGTTTTCATCATGAAGGGGTGCTGGATTTTAGCAAATGCTTTTTTTTGCATCAGTTGAGATGATCCATATGTTTTTTTAATTGTTTATATGGTGAATCACATTTATTGATTTGCATACATAGAACCATCTTTGCATCCCTGGAATAAAAATCCACTTCACATGAAAAGGGCACCATTTGTGGCTATAAATCCAAATACATGCATATTATTAGGAAATGGTTCTCAAAATGTGTTTCCCTGGTCTGCAGCTCCAGCAACACCATCATTGGGAGTTTGATATAAATGGTCATTCTCAGGGTCCCACCTCAAAGTTATTGAGTCACAATCTAGGGGTGAGCCCAGCAGTCTGTGTTGTAACTAGACCTTCAGGTAATTCTGTTATGCTAAAGTTTGGGAACTACTGTTGTAAGGCAGTTGAAGGGTTTGATAACATGATATGAGGGCCAGGTTAAGAGAATGTATTCTACCCTTACAGTGACGTGTTCAGCAAACCTGTCTTGTCTGAATATAATTATGGATTTCAAAGTTCAACTACTGCATTATTGAAAAAACATTTTACAGGATGGTCTCAAACTCCTGGCCTTAAGTTATCCTCCGACCTCAGTCTCCCGAGTAGCTGGGATTATAGGCGTGAGCCACCCACACCTGGCTCATTTTACCATATTTCAATTTAAAATTTAATTTAGGTTTCAGAGTGAACCTGTGCACTAAACTCTGTGCTTAGTAGGGTTTTTTTTTTTTGCCACATTTGCATCTTGCCAACAACCATGCAATTTAGCTACTATTATTTCTGCCATGTTATTGAAAAGTACACTGAAATTCAGAAATGGTAAACCCCACACAACAAAGCAGAAATGTGGGCAGGATTAGACACTTTTTACCATAACTGCTTACTGAAATGTCTGTCTGGTTTGTTTCCATTTTAGAAACAGTTTGATAGATGATGCTAAGGTCCGCCTAAGAAAGCATGATGTTGGGAGCAAATATTCTCACTTGTCGTATAACAAATATTCCGTCCTTTTACCATTGTTGGCTAAAGGGGGAAAACTCCATTTGTTGCTCACCCTCCGGTCAGAGAAGGTAGGTGGATAAAAAGGCTACTGCCATTAAATCTCAGGGCATTTGAAAACCTCATGAAATTTTATCACTTGCACACATTTTAAGGCCACAATTCTCAAATGGACTTTCAAAATTGTGATGTTGGAGGGGTACTAGAAGCCACCAGATAACATGGCGGCTTTGGGAGAAAGTTTTGGAAGGAAACAGAATTTAGCTAACAAGTAATTTAAAATGCTTTTAGACCAGGATTACCTAACCTTGGTGCTGTTGGCATTTTGAGCTGGGTAATTCTTTGTTGTGGAGGCTGTCCTGTGCATTGTGGGATGTTTAGCGTCATCCGTGGTCTCTACCTACCACATGCCAGTAGCGTGCGTGCGCGCACACACACACACACACACACACACAAACACACCCTTTGTGACAATCACTAATGTCTACAGACATTGCCTACTGTCCTGGTAGGGATTAGGGGATGCAAAATTGCCCCCACCAAGAGCCACTGTTTTAGACTAATCTCACCCCAGATAGAATGTGAAAATACTAGAGCATAGAAGTTAACAGCCTAGGCCCTGAAGCTAGCTGCCCATGTTGAATGCAGTCTCTCTCCTTGTCAGCTGTGTGACTTTGTCTTAGTTACTTAACCTCTCTGTGCTTCAGTCTCTTCACTTGTAAAATGAGGACAAAATATTATTACCTGTTTCATACAGCTGCTGTGAGGATTTCACAGGATAACAAATGTTAAGCACCTAACATTGCATCCTGGCACTTGGCAAGAAAGGATTGAATAAGTTTCAATTGACATCATTAGTGTCAAGTGGCAGGCATAGCCTGGGGTTGTAAGATAAACACTTTAAACATAAAGAAATATTGGGCTGGGAATAGAGTTTCTGGCTTACCACTCACTCCGGAGTACAGTTACTTCCCCTTGCTGTTGGGATATTTCCAAGGAAAAGTTGGGAAAGCAGTAATTTCATGGTTATCCAAATACAAAAAGAAAATGGGCCATAATAGCATGGCTTTTTAAGCAGAATAATGGAAAGCATCTTGTTAGCAAAAACAAACAAACAAAAAAAAGTGAGGAATCAATCAGCTGAAGTTTTGTGGACTTCGGAGTACATGTGTGGATTCTTTTTGGTCTGGGCTGGACAACGACGACATAAATTCATGAGATGATGAAAATCGAGGGGAGATACTTAAATGGAAACCAGAGGCCGGAGTCTGTTCCCAGCTCTGCCAGTAAGCACAGGAGAAGCACTTACATATATTTTTTGAATTATCAGACAAACAATAATGTAGAAAATCTAGGCAAGACCAAAACCTCAAGCAAGTAGGTCTCAGGTCTTTTTTGTTTCACCCAGAGCAGCTTTGCTTATTGATTATTAAGGTCACTTTTTTAAAAAATGTTTAAATCTAATTAAATCTGACTGTGAATGCTGTCTGGCTATGGGGTGAGAAGTTCCCTCTGGGGCATTACTGGATCTCTGCCCCTCCCTCACAGAGGAGGGGCTCACAGGAGATTTCCTTCCAGTAGATGGGGACTGGGGCTCCAGGCATCCATCCACCCCCCCATCAAGTGTGTGCTCTCCTGCTAGCTCTGGAAGCTGGATCAAAGTTCTTAATCTCCCGGGGTCTCAGTTTTCTCATCCCTAAAATGGGACTGAAAACAGTGCCTAATGTGTAGAGTTGTTCTGAGAGTAAAAGATATCTGAAAAGGGTTTGGCATAGCTGCTGGCATGCCGTAAGTGCTGCATGCTGTTGGCTATTACATATGTTTATATATTTTCATTTTTTCCTTGTCAGGGTCCACCTTGGTTAAGGGGCTCCTCTAAGAGCCCTAGAATCCTGGTGCCCAGCAAAGAGATGGCAACCCCCCCTCCTCCCTCACACACCTGGGCACAGACCTTCACACCTTTAAAGCCACCCACTTTATGGCTTTCAGGAATTAGCTGCTTTCCTAATTATTCTCTTATCTCCCACCCACTACAGGCTCCCTCACCATTCACCTCCCCACCCCCACCCCTGCTCTCTGTTCTCTGGGGCCTGAGATAAGTGAGAGAAAACTCAAGAACAAGGCATAGGTTGAAGTCTTAGGAAATTAGGCTGCAATCCTATTTGGCTTCTGAGTAGAATTTCATAAGGTTTAACAAAAAAATTATACTACTCACAAAAAAAATAATATTGAAAGCCTCTGTACTTAGATAGGGTCCTTTTCAGTGCTGATAGTTTGTGAATAGTTTTAGAAATGTGTCTATTTTCTTCAAAGCAACATATTTTCTTCTTTTTTAAATTTTTTTAAATTTTAAATTTAAGATAAAATTGTATATATTTATCATGTGCAACATGATGTTTTGAAGTATATATTCATTGTGGAATGACTAAATCTAGCTAGTTAATATATGCATTACCTCACATAGTTATTTTTGTGATGAGAACACTTTACATCCACACTCTGCATTTTTCAAGAATACAGTGTATTGTTAACTATAGTGGCCATGTTATACAATAGATCTCTTGAAATTATTTCTCCTATCTAACTGAAATTTTGTATCTTTCAACTAGCATTTCCCCATCCGCCCCCCAACAACCTCAGCCCTTGGTAACCACCATTCTACTCTCTACTTCTATGAGATGAACTTTTTTACATTACACATATGAGTGCGATCATGTGGTATTTGTCTTTCTGTGTCTGGCTTATTTCACTTAACATAACTTTCTTCAGGTTCATCCATGTTGTCACAAATGACAGGATTACCTTTTTCATGGCTGAATAGTATTCCCTTGTGTGTATATACCACATTTTCTTTATTCATTTGTGGATAGACACCTAGGTTGATTCCCTATCCTAGCTATTGTGAATAATGTTGCAATAAACACGGGAGCGCAAATATCTCTTTAATATACTGATTTCATTACCTTTACATATATCCCAGTAGTGGGATTGCTGGATCATATGGTAGTTCTATTTTTAATTTTTTGAGGGACCTCCATGCTGTTTTCCTTAATGGCTGTACTAATTTACATTCCCACCAACAGTGTGCATGTGTTCCCTTTTCTCCACATTCTTGACAGACAACACTTATCTTTTGTCTTTTTGATAATGGCCATTCTCACAGGCGTTAGGTGATATCTCATTGTGATTTTGATTTGCATTTCTCCGATGATTAGTGGTATTAAGCATTTTTTTCATACATTTGTTGGCCATTTGTATGTCTTCTTTTGAGAAATGTCTATTTAGGTCCTTTTGCCCATACTTTAATTGGGTTATTTGGTTTTTTGCTATTGAGCTGAGTTCCTTGTCTATTTTGGATATTAACCGCTTAGCAGATACATGGTTTGCAAATAATTTCTCCCATTCTGTAGGTTGTCTGGTTGTCTCTTCACTGTTCATTGTTTCCTTAGCTGTGTAGTTTGATATAATCCCATTTGTTTATTTTTGCTTTTGTCGCCTATGCTTTTGAGGTCATATTCAAAAGATCATTTCCCAGACCAAGCACAACATTTTCTTAGGAGTTCTCACTAATCCAAAATGGCCTATTTTCCTATTCCTATTAATTGGAATAGTTGTACAAGGCAACTTGAATTAAATTGGTATACTATGAGATCTTTTTGAAAAGCTTTCAAAATACAGTCATGTGCCGCATAACAGCATTTTGGTCAATGATGGACCATGTATGACAGTGGTCCCATAAGATTATGATGAAGCCAAAAAAATACCTATTGCCTAATGACATCCTAGCCATCATGTCATAGCGCAATGCATTACCCACATGCTTGTGATGATACTGGTGCGAACCTGTTATGCTGCCCGTCATATAAAATTGTAGCACATACAATTATGTACAATACATAGCACTTGATAATAAATGACTGTGTTACTGGCGTGTGTATTTACTATACTTTTTATCATTGTTTTAGAGTGTACCCCTTCTACTTATATAAGAAAAAGTTAGCTGTAAAACAGTCTCAGCCAGGTTCTTCAGGGTATATCCCAGAATAAGGCATTGTTATCATAGGAGAGGACAGCTCTGTGCATGTTATTGCCCCTAAAGACCATCCAGTGGGACAAGAGGAGGTAGAAGACAGTGATATTGATGATGCCGACCCTGTGTAGGCCTAGGCTAATGTGTGTGTGTTGTGTGTGTCTTTTTAACAAAAAAATTTACAAGTAAAAAAAAAAAAATTAAAAATAGAAAAAATCTTGTAGAATAAAGATATAATTTTTTTTTTTTGTACAGCTATGCAGTATGTTTGTCTTTAAGGTAAATGGTATTACAAAAGAGTCAAAAAAAGTTTTAAAAAATTAAAACATTTATAAAGTAAAAAAGTTACAACAAGCTAAGGTTAATTAATTATTGAAGAAAGAAAACTCTTTTTTATAATTTTAATGTAGCCCAAGTGTTATAAAGTCTATTCACCCATTGACTCACCAAGAACAACTTCCAATCTTGCACGCTCCATTCATGGTAGGCATCCTATCTAGGTGTACCCTTTTTTATCTTTTATATCATATTTTTGCTGTACCATTTCTGTGTTTAGATATATTTAAATACACAAATACTTACCATTGTGTTACAATTGCCCAGAGTGTTCAGGGCAGTAACATGCTATACAGGTTTATAAGCTAGGCTATACCATAGGCATTTAGCAGGCTGTATGATCTAGGTTCGGCTAACCATACTCTGTGATGTTTGCACAAGGACGAAATCACCTAATGATGCATTTCTCAGAACATAGCCTCATCGTCAAACAGCACATGACTGTACATTTAAAATAGTCATTAAATCAGGTCTGCATTTCCGTCAAGCTAATGATTCCTTGCAGGTGCCTCTGTCACTGGCTGCCTTGGAATTAAACGTGCGAACAATAAAGTACTTTTTCAGAGGTGCTGTGATATTAGGTCTATTTCTCAAGCATTTTGTCAGACACATTGGCAGTGGGTGGCGAGTGTTCACGACAGTAGAAACATGTCCATCAGCCTTTTTACCTGCTCTCCTAACTATAATTGATGTGAAGATGTCTGAGGATTTATCTATGGTAGCATTCCTGTAGTGTTCCTGATTTATCAGCAGAGAAGAACTCTAAAATGTTTTGCTTTAAAAAAAAAAAAAAAAAAGCCTTGCCCAAAAAAAGCCTTTAAACTATAGAATGCCAAAAAATTTGTGGTGACATTGTCTTAGTCTTTTTCAGCTGCTGTAACAAAACACCTTAGGCTGGGTGGCTTATAAACAGCAGAAATTTATTTCTCACAGTTCTGGAGGATGGAAGTTCAACATAAAGGTGCCAGCAGATCTGGTGTCCGGTAAGGGCCCACTTCCTAGTTCATAGATGGTCCTCTCTTTACTGTGCCCACACATGGCAGAAGGGACAAGGCGTCTCTCTTGGGCCTCTTTTATATGGTCACTGATCTCATTGATGAGGGCTCTACACCCATGACCTAATCACTTCCCCAATGTCCCATCTCCTAATACCTCACCTTAAATGTAAAGATTTCAACATATGGATTTGGGAGGGACCTAAACATTCAGACCATAACAGGTATCCAGTTTGTCCTTACGTAAATATATTGGCCCAGGTGCTAAAAATGCCAACATGACTTCTTACTTTAGCTTCTAAACATCAAGAACTGACCTTCTGAGTTCTCATCATTAAATATTTAACACGAGTCAGGCACTGTTCCCTGTGCTTCAGCCATAGCTCATGCAACCATTTCTGCAGCTTAAGGAGGTAAACACCTGTCATAACCCCAGGGCATATAAGAGGCAGTCCCAGGACCCTTGCTGTGCCTGAGGTCTCCTGGACAGTTCAGTAGAGAGAGGGTAGTGGGTACTAGGCAGGAATGGGCAAAAAAGAAATTGAGGTCAGTTTGCTGAGATGTTTGGTCCTGCAGAAAAGAAAAGATGGAGGGTTTGTACCTTTCCACCCCTGCCCAAGATCGGAGAGAAATCATTTTAAGAGACAGAGATAAGAAAGCGGGTAATATTTAGGATGCTACAAATGGAGACACTATCAGTTCTTCTAAAGTCAGGAAGGAATGGAATCAAGGATACAGGTGGAAAAGAGAGACCCTTGTAGCTTTGCAAATGTGTACAAAGATAAAGAGAGATGCCAACACAGGTGGGTGCAAATGGCTCCAGTGCCCATAATTTCTGTGTTTGAGTAAACTCTTAATCAATATATGCTGTGCAGGTTAAGAACACTGGCTCTAGAATTAAACATTGGTTTATATTCCAGCTCATTGTGTGAACTTCGTCAGGTTATTTAACCTCTTTGAGCCTCAGTTGCCTTGTCTGAAAGTGGAAATAATGATCGTATAATAGTAGCTTTTATGTCCATAAACAGATAGATAAACAAATTGTGATATGTACATACAATGGAATGCTATTCAGCCATAAAAAGAAATGAAGTACTGGTACATGATACGGCATAGAAGAGCCTCAGAAACATTAGACTGAGACAGAGAAGCTGGACACAAAAGTCCAGAGTAGGTAAATCCACAGAGACAGAAAGTGGGGGGGAGGGAAATGGGGATCAACTGTTTAATGGGTGTGGGGTTTCCTTTTGGGGGTAATGAAAATATTCTGGAACTAGATAGCGGGCCTGGTTGTACAACATTGCGAATGTATTAAATGTCACTGAATTTTTCACTTTAAAATGGTTAATTTTACGTTATGCGAATTTCACCTCATTAAAAAATACTTTAAAAAACAGTAACTCATAGAACCATTCTGAGGACTCAGTGAGAAAAATCTTTGGGAAACAAACAGCACGCCCAGGAGTGATAAGCACCCAATAAAGGACTCAACAAAAAATTATCTGTTGATGATGTTGCCGTTTATATGGTCCTTTCAGCTGTTTTCCCCTATCAGTGTCAATCTGGTGTCTTTATCGGGGCAAACAGAAAAAAACTAGGATGGAGGGAAATTCTCAAAGTTCATTGTTTTTTAAAGGATTCAAGGAAAAACTTTTTTTTTTTTTTCCATCCTGTTCACCACTATCACCACCGGCATAGGAATGGTCACTGGCACAAAATAGAAGTTCAGTAAATATTTGTTGAATGGATGAATAGTTCCAAATTTGGAATCACTCATTGTAGTTCTGTTCGTTCAATATCCAGCTAAAAAGGTCACCTGGAGAAGTCTGCTTCCCTGGAGGAAAGTGTGAACCTACAGACGTGGATGACATAGCCACGGCTCTCCGGGAAGCCCAGGAAGAAGTGGGGCTGCGTCCTCATCAAGTGGAGGTCATCTGCCGCCTGGTGCCATGTCTGTTTGACGTAAGGGTTTTCTTAGACTCTCATGGGCCCCCAGTGGATCTACTGTGCTCAGGATTCCACTTTTGTCCAAACATGACCCCAAAAGTACTGCACATAATGTCAAGAGGCTAAGTTCTTGTGTGGCTGTGCTCCTCATGAGCTAAGTTGCTATGGGCTACATGTCCCTTTGCCTACCTGGGCCCCTCTGTCCCCATCCAAAAATAAAAGGGCTGAACTCCATCAGTGGGTTTTAGACTGGGTGCCATGGAACCCTGAGGGTGCTTCAGAATTATTTCATTAACATTCAGTTCACATTTACTTTTCTCCAGTATACACGGATCTTGAGAGTTCAGTTGAAAAAGTAATGCACATTCCAGTGTGCTATATACCAAACTTTAGCCCCTTGGAGGCCACCAATGTAGTACTTTTGCCCTAAAGATACTCATTTTTGTACATACCATGGAATAAAGCTTCCTCTATAACACATGAATGAAGCGGTACCCTGAGATCACTAGGCAAGCTGTTTAAAAACTGTTACTATTTATAACTGCATTTCTGTTGAATCAGGATTTCCTTGCTAGTGTACACCAAAAGATATTTAAAAAAATGAATTCTGGAGCTGATATAACCACACCTTATTTCCTGTAAGTTCACCACAACAACCTCATTGTTGTACTGATTGACTTTAGAAGGAGTAAATATTGCAAACTTGAACTTGGATAATGGCAGTATTTTATCAGCATAAACATCTTACCTTTAAATGTTTATGAAATTAAAACCTTTAAATTGGATTTTAGAATAGTTACAGATTTACAGAAAAGTTGCAAAGATAGTACAGAGTTTTCATATACCCCATACCCAGTTCCTCCTATGGTTAACGTACTTCACTGTGGTATTTTTGTCACAACTGAAAAAGCAATGTTAGTGTATCACTATTAACTAAATTCTATGTTTTATTTGCCTTTTATTAGTTTTTCTACTAATGTCCTCCCTTCTGATCTGGATCTCATCCAAGATATCAGGCTGTATTTGGTTGTCATGTCTCCTTAGTCCTCTGGTCTGTGGCAGTTTCTCAGACTTTTCTTATTCTCATGACCCTGACAGCTTTGAGGTGTAGTGGTCAGATATTATATAGACTGTCCCTTTGAGGTATAGTGGTCAGGTATTATGTAGAATGTCCCTTTGAGGTGTAGTGGTCAGGTATTGTATAAAATGTCCCTCGGTTTGGCTTTGTCTGATATGTTTCTCATTGTCGAACTGGGGTCACAGTTTGGGATAACACCACAGGGGTGAAGTGCCCTCATCACATCGGATCAGAGACAGGCACCAACTTTCTATGTTTTATACACTGGGCTTTCGGGTACATTTTTATTTCAAAAGAACAGCCTCCCTGATGCCTGACAATTAGAAAACCAATAGATTAGATGGTCCTTTACATACGTTTAGCTTAAAGTCTTGGTGGTGCAGTGTTATGAAGATCAGTGATGCTGCAACAACATCTGTCTTAATTGGGTCCATTTTAAAAATAGAAAGATCAGTACTCAGGGAGATTTAGTATGGAAGAAGCTATTAGCCGCTCAATAAATGTTTGCAAAGTGTATGTGTATGAGTCAGAAGCAGGGGAAGGGAGAAAGGATTACATGAGAAATGTGTCAATTACTTCCTCTTCCATTTTGTTTTCTAATGGGAACTCTTTTCCTTTGATTTCTGCAAATCCACCAGCACATTTGGAGGATTTATTTTAGAACTCTATGAACAAATTGAGCTATCCTGGTTACAAGTTTGCAAAGTGAGACTAACTCCATTTCTAAGGTCCCCAAGAGCTACTGAATTTTGCAGGTGCATGGATGGAAACAACAGCATTCACAGCAAAGTGTTGGGTCTTCAGGAGATTTTGGGGGGCCTGACGCTCCTGGAACAGATTTCTAAAATGACATCATTGTGAAATTAGAATGAACAAAGGCTTTACAGAAAAGTGTGCTGTGTTTGGAAGTGCTAGGGAGGACTGTTTTGTTTTATTGGCACTTGCTTGTTTTTTAAATGGATTACAAAAATGCCATTTACTGAACACTTATAAGCATAATCTAATCTAGGTGGTTCTTAAGCTGCTGTGATTCTGCCCCCCAGGGGACATTTGACAATGTCTGGAGATGTTTTGGGGTGTCACAGCTGGGGGACGGTGCTACTGGCTCTTCCTCCACCCCCTACATTAACCCTCCCAGGTAGGCTGTGACCCCATAACCCCACCCATTGTCTGTTTGTCACACATTTATGTACTTGCCTTTGCAAAGGTTTCTGGAATGTACTCAGGAAATGTTTCTCCTTTTTCTAAGATCGTGGCCTACACATTTACATTCATTCACTTTCCTTCACTTTGCTACCTCTGAAGGCTCAATTCCTGTAATATTTAGTACATTTCAGTGGCATGCCCTAATTTCCTGGGAATATTTCTAACACCATGTCGCTTATTTCAGAGGCCCTGAAGCCTGCCTTATCCACAGGCCCACAGAAGAAACCAGCCCCCCAGGGTTCCAACTCAGAAAATGGGCAAAATTCAGATTTTTCTTGGTCCTAGAATATCTGCCATGTACCACTTTTTTACCTTCCAAGACAGACACCTATGTTTTTAGAAACTGCATGCCCAAAAATGCTGCTTCATCCACAAATTTCCAAGTCCTCCCTTAGTTTTGTAAGCTTGAACTATGTTGAACATGCTTGGCTTCTTAGCCAAAATATCCAGTCTTAAGCCATTGTTCCCTTTACTAACTTTAATTTTTTTTTCCCCCACCAACTTCCTCAGACTCTGACATGCTAGTTCAGGGGCCGGAACTGGCCATGCTAAGTCTCGGGTCCACACACTTGCCCAAAAGTTTGGCCTTTATGGTAAGAGTGAAGATATACCCCTAGCTCAGGCCTTGGGAGGTGATTAACATGTAAACTGCCATGTGAGTTGTAGTTAACTCACATTAGTTTTGAGCCCGGAGCCTTATGGAGCATATGTAACTCACATCTTTTTACCTTGGGAGCCAGGTGAACTATTTTTCAAGTTGCATATAACTCATGCACAGAAAACAATAAAAAAAATAAGAAATTTTTATTAAATTAGAAAGGATATTCTATTTTTGTAATAAAACAGCATGGCCCCAGGGGAAAAAAATTGTTTTTCCAGTGTGGCAGTCAATGTGTTAAATCTGAGATGCAGCTGGGTACTCACGGGAGGTTGCAATGTCATTGTCTGTGAGATAGAGTGACATTCGAGTCATTGTAGAACTGAAGCATTGTACTCCGGGATGTGAGCCACAGGCCTGTGGTCAAATCCTGGTTTCTGCCAAGTATTAATTGGGTGTGACCTTGGGCAAGCTTCTTCATATTTCTAATTGTACTTGTTAAAGCTTCTTCAGGGTCAGATTGTTGTGAGGAGTCAGCGAGAGGGTGCTGGGTACTAGACTGGGTGCCGGCGCCCAGAGGTTGTGGTTACTACACGGTACTAGCAACCACAAGTATTTACTGAGCATACACGGTGGGGGCTCGGTCCAGGCCCCTCCTATCCCTCCCACCACCTCTGCGTTTCTGAGAGCTCACACCTGCAGCCTTCTTCTGAAGGCTGGTACCCCTGGACTACTGAAGCCTCCTCGCCATATGTCCTGCACAAGGGGCCGGAAGTGCCTGGGAATTTACTTCCGGCAAGGCAATGGTTAACCCGTGACTGACTGAGGCCAGGGAGCATGAAAGTCCGACTCCTTTGTCTCCACCTGAGATTGCCAAATTGCCATTCCAAAAGATTGTGCTAGTTTATATTCACAGAAGATGTCATTTTCAGAGTCATCTCATAGATGCCCGCTTGGGTAGGGCAGGTACTACTCTCATTTCATGGGGGACATAAATTTACTTTCAGAACAAGTTTTTCCCCCTTCCCTTACCCACCTTCTATAATTGATGGCTTTGGCATCTTTTCTTAGCTTACATGGAAGTGGCATGATTTTAGCATTTGAAACAATATGGCTTCACTTGTTAATTTCTGTATTTTGTTTTCTGCCTTTAGAAATATACATTGGTAACCCCAGTTGTGGGTTTTATAGACCACAACTTCGAGGCCCAGCCTAACCCTGATGAAGTGAAGCATGTATTCCTGGTGCCACTGGACTATTTCCTGCATCCACGTGTCTACCGCCAGAAATGCCTCACATTTTCCGGTCACAGTTTTATTACTCATTTCTTTGAGTACATGAACCCTGAAGATGGTGTGATTTACCAAATCAAGGGAATGACTGCAAAGTTTGCTGTGTTGGTTGCCTTAATTATTTTGGAGAAAAAACCCACCTTTGAGGTTGAATATAATCTCAACGATCTAACATCGTCCTCTGAAGAGTTATTCCTGAAGTTTCTTAGATATAATACAAGCAAGTTATGATTTATGAGACCAAGATCGAAAAAAACTATCCAAGAGGTTTTTGCGTGCGCCTTTTTATAGAACAACAATAATGTCAGCTGTTGGAATTTGACAGTGTGAATATTTTTCCTGCAATATGAAGATAAAAACCTTGCCTTTTTTCCAGTTGCCTTCTAATGTTTGCAAGAGCAAAAGTCTTTCAAAAGTGGAAAAATGTGTTTATAATGTTGCATAATATCAACCACAATATGTTAATAATATTTTTCTTCTCAGTGGAAATCAACCGGGGTGCATGGAGGAGGACAAGAGGTGCAAAAACCTACTAATGGGTACAATGAACACTATTTGGGTGATGGGCACACCTATAAACACTTATACCCCCTTAATATTTTGAAATTAAAAAAAAATATTTTTCTTATACATAAAAGAGTATATGGCACATAGTAAGTACTTAATAAATATTTGTTGAATATATGATTGACCATGTGGCATTTATCTTATTTGTAAGGGGCAATACATTTTTCTAACTGTTGTTACATGTAACAGAAACTTCTGGCCAGCCATCAAAACTGGCCTTCCCTGTCTTCTGTGGCAGTAGAGTCCAAGCTAGGTCCATGGCTCTCCAGGTGGAAACAGCATTACCCAGGGTCCCCTGCCATGAAATCTGACTCTGGGACTTAGTTTAGGCCAATGGGGCATGGGTGCAAGTTGACTTTACAGGTCATCTCCAACTGAAGAGATAAGCCAGTTTCCTTCCTCTGGTTCCCCTCTCCATGAGCTGCAGCATGGACTTGTAAGCAACCCAGCCCTGACTATAAAAATAAGGACAATTCCTGGGAGAATGGCAGAACAAAAAGATTTAAAAGCTTGGATCTCTGAATGACTCTGGAGTAACATAACCCTCCCGCCTGGGCTGTTCACTTGGGACTATTACATCAGGGAAGCATAAAATTCTGTCATCTCTCTGCCACTGTAATTCAGGGTCACTTTTCTATAGCAGAGCTGTAACCCTAACTAATATAACACTTGAACATGGCTAGAAGAATATTCACCCAAACTTGAGGTGTTGCAAGCAGTTAGAATTCAGGACGATCTGACACTTGACATGTGGGTTCTCTGACATACACGGGATGCCCTTGGGGGGTGGTGGTGGGGGGAGGTTGGCAGTCACCATCCATAGCAGCTGAAATTGAGAAATATGAGAGGCTCATGTGCCTACCAAGTGGGAGGGATAATGATGTATGTCTCAAGATGCTGAGGGCAGAAAAAACAGGGACTGCAAGCACAAGCCCCAAATCAAATGTCAAAAAGAGATTCTGAACTGTATCCCTTGAGATCTACCACGGCTTATGTGGGTGTCTCTATTTATCATGCTTGAGAGTTAGCAGGAGTTGCTTTGTTTAATTATGGTATTAATCATTCTGCACAAGGTCAGGGAGGCCGATGAGTAAAGCAACATAACCACATTTCCGTGATGGCAATTTCACATCTTACTGAGTGTTTTTAGATTTTTAGAAAGCCAAACCATTTTTTTTAACAAGACTTTGTTAGGGCTGAAAACGTGATGTCCACACTAAACCCATCAATCAGCCATGCAACCGTCCACTGCTGCCGAGTTTTTTCTTTTCTGGGGGTTGTGAAAGGCAAATACCCAATCCGCTACTTTACACCCATAAATGTTTTAAAACGGCACAAATCTGGCTCCAACCAAGAAAGCAGATGTTGGGGAAGCTTTCCCATTAACATTCTGTAACCAGCCCTGCGTGAACAGGCCTGAACCGTTTCCGAACAATTATAAAAGCATTTGCAAATGTGTATTTACAATCCGACAGCAGTATAATTGCTGGGTAGAGGGTTGACCTCTCTGGCGGTGCAGAAAGCCACCCTTCAGAACTGTTTGTTTATGTGAACTCCACAGACCTGCCTGGCCCAGTGGAAGTCTGCAAACTGATTGGCACTCACGGCCACCCACTTAAGGGGGCTGGGGGCTGGGTACTTAGCGTTGGCAATATCGCCCCCTCCTTTCTTCTCGGTGGTGTATTTTATCATATCCATGTTTGGAGTTCTAGTTAAGCATCAAATCTGGCCCAAATCAAAGAAGTTATTGGCAAGGTACAGATCTCAGGGAATCTACAAAACCACCAAACAAGTCAACCTCAAGAAGAGCAGTGGGAGCCAACACAGCTAACTACCTCAAAACCAGGAGGACGTGAACCTTTTCTTTTGCATTCTGCCATTATTGTGACGAGAAACATCTGTTTGAATTGATCAATACAGACATAGACAAACAACAGACACTCCGTGACTCAGTCCCGAGTTCCTTGGAGAAATCTCATTTGGTCTAACATGGGTCAGCCGGCAGGTTTTCAGTAACCTGCAAATGTGTTCTAAGGCAGGGGTCGGTGCAGGCTAGACAGACATCCCTAACATCTACTCTCTCCCATCCCTAGATTCTATAAATTCTGTGGATTCTGCCATCCCCACAGCTCAACTCTGTCTTCTTTACAACCCTACAATCTTGGTTAAAAAAAAAAAAAATGTAGTTAAGAGCCCTGAGTCTGAAATCATGATGCTTAGGTTTGAACCTCAGCTCCAGCATCAACCCAATCTGTGACCTTGAGCGAGTGACTCATTCTGTGTAGACATTAGTTTCCTCTTCTGTAATGTGGGAGAAAGAAACTTTCTGTTTTAGGGCTGTCAGGGATTAAATGAATTAACACATGCGACCCCTTTCTTAAAGCAAACCAAAGTGCTCAGAACAGTGTTGGGGAAATAGTAAGTGCTCAATTACCTGTTAGCTATTCATTATGGTATGATTATAACTATAATACTATATCATGATCATCATAATAAACATTTTTATTTCTCTAGTTTGGAGCTTCATCAGTTTTCCATACCAGAGGCTCCAAAACTTTGGTTCACAGAGCCCTTGACATCTAAGTCAAAAGAGGCACCTAACAATTTTGTTTATTATGTAGTTAGATCCAAACAACCTAATAAGTGTTTGTGTCCTGCTAACTTGGTAGCCATTTGAAAATACAGTGTATGTACGTTGAAAGAAAAATCCTATTTTCGTTTCAACCTTAAATATCCACAATTGCTCATTAATGGGATGTGTGCACTTATGGATCATACAAGCAAGTAGAAGATTCAAATACAGTCATATGACAGGGAGGAGGGACACCTAACTCAGATTTGGAATTTAGGGAAGCCACTCCAGAGGAGGCAGTGTGGACTGAGCTGAGCCTGGTGGTTGAGGAGATGGTACCCAGGTGAGTAGGATAGTGGAGAGATAATGATGGGAACTAACATTTCTTAAGCACCTATTATATACCTGGGTCCTTCACTTTGATTATTTTATTTAACCCTCACACCAATTACCCATGGGGAATATGAACCATTATTACTCCTATTTTTACATAGAAAACCTTGAAGGTCATAGAGGTTATATATTTACTCATGGCCCCACAGTTCCTAAGTGGCAGAGCCAACATCCAAACCCAAATGTGTGAGCTTCAAAGCCCATGCTGTTTCTACTGTACCTACATACTCCAAGATGAGGCAAGAATAGAAGGTTAAATGTGTTTCCCTGGAGTCACCACATGCAAAAGGGAAAGCAATACAAAGTTAATAAACTGGAGAGAGTGCTGAGTTTATTTTTGCCTTCATCGTGTCCTCTAGCTTATTCAGCTGGTGTTGCACGCAGCGAAGTGAGTAATTAGCCAGGATGATTTTAATTAAAGTGGAACGGACCAATTAATAAATGAAAGTGCTGGCATACTTGCTAATTTAACAACTTGTTCATGGCACCAGCTTTCTGAGATGGGAAAACATTCCTCCACCCCTTAGACAAGATGATTAAACATGATATAATTCAAGTGGGTTTTTTTTTTCTTGTTTCCAGTTGGTTTCTTATTTGAGAATAACACTGGGTTTTGATAAAATTGCTGGAGTGATCACCACCTGCTCCCATTGTCTCAGATGTAACATACTTGGGGTTCCTAATGGCATTCCTGGGTATATTTCATTCATAATTCCTTTTTTTTTTTTTTTTTTTTGAGACACAATCTCACTCTGTCTCTTTGGCTAGAGTGTCATGGCATCATCATAGCTCACAGCAACCTGAAACTCCTGGGCTCAAGTGATCCTCCTGCCTCAGCCTCCCGAGTAGCTGGGACTACAGGTGTGTGCCACCACAACTGGCTAATTTTTCTATTTTTAGTAGAGACGGGGTCTTGCTCTTGCTCAGTCTGGTCTCAAATCCTGACTTCAAGCTATCCTCCCACCTCAGCCTCCCAGAGTGCTAGGATTACAGGCATGAGCCACTACGCCCAGCCCAGGCTTCCTGATTGCCCTCCCTTCCCCACTCAGCCACTTCCCAGTACCATTCCTTTACTGAACACCCCTCAGACTTTCTTCCATGTACACTTCTTCAACCAGCCCCAACTTTATAGCATGGACACCACTACTTCATTGTACTCCTTTGCATATCTGTGTAATACATGTGTATCTTCGTGCTTATTCCGGCCTTAACCCTGGAAGGGATAGATCCACATACCATGAGACCCACCCCTCCCATCAGTCTTCCTTTGGCCTCAGGTGAATGGATCAGGGATCAATGGCCGACCCAAAAGTAGACCCTAAAACAATGGCCAGTAATCTATGGCTTGTGTGGTCTACTGAAATAACTGACCTAAGTCTATAGATTTTCCAAAGACTTTGAACTATGCCAGAAGAGAATATATGCTTGGGAAATATTTTTGGCCCATAGGCATACTGATATGTGAGCCCAAGAAGTTAGAGTTTAAAGGTTAGTTGGCTAATAATTGGTTGAGATATATCTTTGCTCTAAGCAGTAGTTGCCATGTCAGGGATTCCACCAGATATAATTGGAAGAAGAAGAAATATTTCCTGCAGTAACTTAAAGATCCTTTTCTGAGGTCTCATACTCAAGTCCATAAATTTTTATTTTATAGCTGTGGACTTGGTTTTATATTTCCTTGACTATAATTTCCCTAATTTTTCATTTTACATCTTTAAGCCTTTATTTCCTACTTCATCATGGTTATTGGTGGCATTTTTGTGTCCATTTTTTTTCTCTTTTTTCAGAACTTTTTCTTCTGTTTTCTTCCACTTGCTTAATTCCTGTGTTCCCTTACTCTGGGCTCATTTCACTGCCTTCCATCAGCATTATGAGGAATTGCTACATCTTTTTTTCTGACTATAAATCTGTATGGCCTCACATCAGGCCAAATGACAAGCTGAAGATAGCTGCAACATTTTGCTAGAACTCTTAACCTGTTGTAAACATATCAATCCATGTTAGTTCCCTGTAGTAAATTCAATAGTGGCCCCCAAAAGATACATCCAAATTCTAACCCTGGTACCTGTGAATGTGACCTTATGTAGAAATAAAGTCTTTGCAGATGTAATTAAGTTAAAGATCTTTGGATGAGATTATCCTGGATTTGGGGTAGAACTTAAATCCAATGACTAGTGTCTTTAAAAAAAAATTTTGGTATATTGTGGGGGTACATACATTTTGGTTACATAATCTTATTTTGTACAGTTTGAGTCAAAGTTGTAAGTGTGCCCATCACCCAATTAAAGTGCATTGTACCTGTTAGGTACAATGCCACTACCCCCTCCCACCTAATTGATTTCCCTTGAGTTTTATTATACTTCCACATGTGCATGTAAGTGTTGATTGATTAGTTCCAATTTAGTATTGAGTACATATAGCGTTTGTTCTTCTATTCTTACGATACTTCACTTAGAAGGATGGTCTCCAGTTCTATCCAGGTTGTTACAAAAGATACTAGATCACCATTTTTTATGGCTGAGTTAGTACTCCATGGTGTACATATACCACATTTTATTGATGGGCACTTGGGTTGTTTCCACATGTTCATAGCAGCACAGTTCACAATAGCAGAGATGTGGAGACCAGTGTCTTTACAAATAAAAAAAGGGGAATTCAAGACACACAGAGAAGGCCACATGAAGACAGAGATGATAGTGATGCTGCCATGGTCCAAGGAACACCAGGAGCCCCCAGAAAGTGGAAGAGGCAAGGAAAGATCCTCCTCTAGAGCATCCAGAGGGATTGTGACCCTGCCAATGCCTTTTTTTTTTTTTTTTTTTTTTGAGACAGAGTCTCACTCTGTTGCCCAGGCTAGAGTGAGTGCCGTGGCGTTAGCCTAGCTCACAGCAACCTCAAACTCCTGAGCTCAAGCGATCCTCCTGTCTCAGCCTCCCGAGTAGCTGGGACTACAGGCATGCACCACCATGCCCGGCTAATTTTTTCTATATATATATTTTTAGCTGTCCATATAATTTCTTTCTATTTTTAGTAGAGATGGGGTCTCGCTCTTGCTCAGGCTGGTCTCGAACTCCTGAGCTCAAACGATCCGCCCACCTCGGCCTCCCAGAGTGCTAGGATTACAGGCGTGAGCCACCGCGCCCGGCCCTGCCAATGCCTTGATTTCAGATTTCTGGCCTCCAGAACTGTAACATAATAAATTTCTGTTGTTTTAAGCCACCAACTTAGTGGCAATTTGTTAGGATAGCCCTAGGAAACTATAAAATCCCTTTTTGAAATAGCTCCCCATTTTGAGGACAAGCTTTCCCCTCTGTCTCAGGATTAGCATGGAAGCAGGACACTATTGACTGCCCAGGGTTTGGCACTCAGCCCAAACTCAGTTAATCAGATTTAGTCCCTCAGTAATTCCATTGGGATTAGGACCAAGCAGCACCAGAGTCTGTCTGCCTGCTCTTTGGACGGTAGCATACGTGGGGAGCTGTTTGCCTTGGGAAGCAAAAAAAGCTTGTCTGCAACAAAAGAGGAGAACAAAGTCAATGCCCAGAATGGAAAAGCGATGACGTCAGTAGTGTGTTGTGAGGGTGTTAGAATCCCTGGATGTTTGTTCTTATAACTAGACATTTCCACGGTTTCCATGAAATGCCCCCAACCTTCATAATTGAATTCCCTACTGTGCTTGAGCAAGCTTAGAAGAATTTTCATCCCTTTCCTCTGAAAGTGTCCTAACACACCACAAGGACACATCTTCACATTCTTTAACACTCTCCCATTCCCTTCTCTCATATCCTTTCACACTATGGGGACCTTTAATTCTATTCTTTCTTAACTTAGAATGGATCTACCCACATATATAATCTTCTGGAAGCAATATGGTATGGTTGGAAATACTTTAAGATAGAAAACTTGGGGTTAGAATTCTATCCTTATCATGAGATGTGTGACCCATTGGACAGATTAGGCCTATACACTTTTTGCAAGAAAAACTGGGAAAATGAGCATCTGGCATTTTCACCTCTGTTGTGAGAGGCAGACCCAGCCAACAAGAAAGAGGGGGAAGGTGGGAAATCCAGTGTCTGCCACATGTGTGTGGGACTGCTCTGACAGGTGCAGGGGTGGGGGGAGTAAGGGGGAGAGATTACTGCCTGGGCTGTGCTCACCCTGTACTCACCCTCCCCCCACGACCATTGTCCCTGTGGCTCCTCCATGGATGGCCTTTAGTCAACTCACTTATGTCTTCAATAACACATGTGTCCTTTGCATCTCTTCTTTGTTGATTTAGTAACTGAAGCTAAAGCAAACATATCAAAGTCTGAATCAACATTCCTGATAGTCCTTAAACCCAGAGGAGCCTTTGGGTCTGGACTAGCCCACGAGATGATTCTAGAGCTATGCTTTCCAAAATGGCAGCCACTAGATGTATGTTGCTATAGAGCACTTACAATGTGGCTAGTTCACATTCAGATGCTGTAAGAGTCAAATGCACTGGATTTAAAAGACTTAGTATTGACTACTTGGAGAAATGATAACTTTTGGAGATGTTGAGTTGAAGAAAATATAGTACGAAAATTAATTTTTCGTGTTTCTTTGTACTTTTTGAATGTGGCTACTAGAAAATTTAAAATCACATACATGACTTGCAATATATTTCTACCAGATAGCACAGCTCTAGATGACTTATCTGTGGCCAGGACACTAGGACACTGGGAAAGTAATGATCACCTCTGTTAGGACACAAATAATTATACACATGTACACACAAACACACTCACACCAATTTTTCTCTGTCTCCCATATTTCTCTGCTGGTCACTTTTCCTGTTGATACATCCTTGCATATTCTCACTAATGAGTCTAGTTGCTAGACTGTAAGTTCCAGGCGGGCAGAAACTGTACCTCATTGGCATCCTCACAGTCTAGCAGTGTCTGCCATTGCAACATTCTCCAATGTTTAATATATCCGTGGCTCAACCCAGAAATCTGAGTTGTCCTTGACACTTCCCACCATTGCCCAAATCCCCTATACAGATATGATCAGTGGCCCCCAAGGCCCTACCATTGCAGTGAGCTCCAGACCACTTCCGACAGCCGATGTTTGCATCTCCATTCCTGAAGGCTTTTTCCAAATCCATAGGAGGCAAGCTGGAAGTGCCAGGAAATTAATGTCCCCCATATCAGTGCTTAGCCAATGACTGATGGGACTTGGTACATCAATAGTCCAGTTTCTCAGCCCCTTGGGTGGGTAATTCTGAGCCATGTGTTCTGCACTTGCTCCCAAACTAAACTAAGCTCCAGTTGCCCACTGTGGTAGCTGGCTTAATATGGCTTTTTATTGGTGGCTGCCTTCCCTTCCCATCTCATCTTCCCCCTCTCCTCCCAGTGTGCCTTGTAGATGCCAAATGAACTACTTGAACGTTTGTCTCAGGGTGTCTTTCCAGGTAAACCCAAACAAAGACACTCCTATATCCAATTTGTTACAAAATCCTACCAAATTTATCTTTGGATGTTTGTCAAATCTAACTCTTTCCATCTTTACTGAGATCAACTTAGTTTAAGCCATCATGAACTTCTGCAAAACATCTATCTGGTGATGTATGCCTTGCACAATCTTTCCTCGCCAGCCAGAGTTATTGTTTCAACATTTAAATATGATCATGGTTTTCTTGAGACATCCAATGACTTCTCTTTTTTTCAAGAGAAAATCTGATGGAGCTCACAGGCCTGTGTTCTGGACCCTGGCTATGTCTCCAACTGTGTGTTGCATCATGCGCTCCCTGACTGCTTACCTGCCTCCTACAACACTGGCTTTGGGCCAGTCCATGGGTGCCTCAGGACTCTTGCACAAGATGCTGCCTCAATCTGCAATGACTACACATTTCCCTTTGCCTTGTTAACTTTTACTGATTGTTCAGGGAAGCCTTGTCTGGCACCTGAACTAGGTCAGTTCCCCTGTTTATAAGCTCTCTTGGTACCATGTACCTCTTCTTCATAACCCCTGTAACAGTTACAATATGATATAATATGACATATTTGTCTGATTCTTTCATTGACACCCCCCCTCCTCTAGACTCAAAGCTCTGTACTGGCAGGATCATGTCTCTGTTTGGTCCACTGCCATACTCTAAGCATTTGGCACAGTGCTTGGTAAATAGTAGATGCTCCACGGATATTTGTTAAATGCAAGAATGCAACTAAATAAGAGGTAGCTGTTTCTATGCAAATAGCTAATTCAGTGGGCCAAGGAAGATCCAATCTCTTCCCAACAGACTACCTGACAAAGGTTAACCTAAGGTGCCCAGCAGTGCTATAAATTACCCCCTCCTCTATTTAATGCATGAATTATGTAAAGTATAAAGTGCCCTACCAAGAGTGGACATCAGTGAGCTCCTCCTACCTTTAACCGATTTTTGCCTTGTAACTTAATTATTTCCACACCTAGTTATCTTGGTGTGCTCTGACCTAATAGAGGGCAAGAGTTAGAGCCTCTTCATCCTTCTAAAGCCCCATTCCCTGCCATATGTTTGGGGCCCAGGCCACATCAGGTCTAGAAAACGTGACTTAAATCCACATTGTAATTCCAGTGCAAAGTGCAATATCCTTCCCCAGGTTTACTCAAATCCTTAAAGGCTTTTACATTTCTTCTAATCACCTTTGGTTCAGTTTCCAGCTTCAGTAAATCTTAGTTCTCCGTTATACATCTTGAGATCTTCTCCCCCACACCTTTACCTTAGTGTCAACCCAAATCCAGGACAGAGACTACTTTTCCTTCTTTTTCCTATGATGCCTTTTGTATAAATTGTTGACATTAGTAGGGACATCAGCTGGGTAAACTTTTGTTGCAACATGAGGGAGAACTTAAACTGGAATGTTGTGTCTTCTTGCTCTGAAACAGCCCCCTCCATTTCTGCCCAATCAGGCCCCAGGCTGATGCTATATTCCTCCATGTCCTTGTCCTTCCTGTTTTCTTCTCCATCCGCTCCCACCGCTAAAGCAGCACTCATTTCCTTTACAGAAGGATTGCGTCTATTTGATGCCACTAGGACCAACTTTCCACATTCAATAAGCTTAGAAGTGAATTTTCCTAAACAAAAAAGAGTTTCTTTGAGGCACATTGGTTTCAATTACACTTTTTTCTCGCTCCACTGAGTATTTTTTAATGAAATGACAAGGGTTAAGTGAGGACAGGCTTCTTGCAAAACCCATGGGCACTGGATTGAAAAACCATACTTGTGAAAAACGCATTTGATGAGTAAATGCATTGATCCTTTAAGGAGCTCGATGGGCCTGAGTAATGGTGATGGGGGTAAATGATAAGGTCAAAATGGGACTTGGAGCCATTGGTTGCATTTGAGGAGTGAGCCGGGCACCTGAGAAGTGGGCAGGGGAGGGCAGAGGCAAGGAGAGTCAGTGGAGGAGACTTGGGTGCAAAGGGTATAGGTGAGAGAGTAGGAAGTGAAGGGTTTTTACTGAAGGGGTAGTGAGGACAACTTAAGAGTAGGGTAGTAAAAGGAACAACCTTGAGACAAAGAAAGACAGCATTGAGTCACCCGCAAGAGGCATTGTCCTGGCACTGCCCACAAACAGGCTGTGTGACCTTGGAAACAAAAATCAATCTTGCTGAACTTCAGGTTTCTTATATGTAAAGCAGATTTGAACTAGTTGGTCTCTAAACTCCTTTTGCTGAGAGATAGACATTGGTAATTCTAATTCTGGACTTTCTCCAGCTATATTTAAACATATCCAAGTATTGAAGCAGCTTTGCTTGATGTTTCACAAAGGAAAAATCCAACTGAGGAAAAGAAAAAAATTGCTTTTTGTCTACTGTTTGAAGCTAGCAGCCTGCATAGAGTTTATTATGTGAAAATACCATTTGGGGAGGTTAATTAAAAATTTTGACATTCAGAGCAAGGGATTTGAGGCAGGAATGTACAAGTCCTGAACTCTGAGTAGAATTAGACAGGCATTTAAATGTTGAACCTTATTAAGTATATAGTTAGGCATTAGGAGGGGGATTTTTGGAAGCCAATATTCCAAACCCAAGTGTCGGTTGGCTTTGTGCATTTTGTTTGAATTATTGCACATTTAATAGGATTTAGCTGCAGTGCCTCTGCTTAACAATCTGTTTCCTTGGCAATGCAATCCTCAGAGGAGCAAAGGCCATATGGAAAACACGGGTTATTCGGTAATTTAGTAAGTAGGGTGAAAGGGACAGAAATAAATTCAACTTACATCTTTTTGTCCCCCCTACACACAATAAGGGAGAAGGGGACCATTATTAAGTACCTGGTATGTACTTAATAAATGGAAGGCACTATTGTTATTATCAGAAACAATTTTTACACTATGCTTCATCTTATAATAGGTGCCCAAACATGTTATTATCCTATTTGTCCAAAAAATGCTCACCAGACAAACCGACTATTCTTCTAAGTAGTTTCATAACTTAGTAGTAGTCATCCCTGGGTCTGTTCTTCCCCCCTCATGGCCCCCTGCACTCCATCAGCAAGTTTATCCATTCTGCCTCAGATTCATACCCCAAATGCATCCTGTTCCCCCATTTCCCCCAGGGTATATGGTCCCAGCCTCATCACCTCCCACCTGGACCTGCACCTGTTTCCTAACTCGTCTGCTCTCCTGCTGCCTACTCTAGCCTCCTACGCTCCCTTCTTCACTCAACCTCCAGAGTGGTCTTTTGAAAACACGAGTACCAACTGATCTCATGGAGACAGAGAGTAGAATGACAGTTATCAGAGGCTGAAGAGGGTAGGGGAGATGGGGGGATAAAATGGGGATGGTTAATGGGTGTAAAAATATAGTTAGAAATTAGAACGAACAATATTTGATAGCATAACAAAGTGACTACAAACAGTAAGTTAGGGCATACTTTAAAATAACTAAAGGAGTGGAATCAGAATGTGCTTAACACAGAGAAATGTTAAAGAAATGCTTAAGGTGATGGATACCCCAAATACCTTATTTGATTAATTCACTTTGTATGCCTGTATCAAAACATCCCATGTACCCTATAAAGATATACAACTATTATGTACCCATAATTAAAAATAAATACGTATGATACATATTTATATATTTTAGAAAAAGAAGGAAAGGAAGAAAATGCAAGTACCATCATGCCACTTCTTGGCTGAAAACCTTCTGGGGCCTTCCAGTTGTACCTGTTATGAATTTCAACCTTTGCTCTTAAGTGACAAAACTGGCACATTCTGGACCCTTCTCACCCTGGGGCCACTCAGCTCCCTTCAGTCTGATCTTCCTTGTCTTCCAGAGACACGTCAAGCTCACCCCGACCATAGTGCTTGTGTGCTAGCTGTGCCCTCCCCGAAAGGGTCTTCCCCCTGGTCTTTGTGTGGCTGGCACAAGTTTGATCATCAACTCTCAGTACACCTGTCTTTTCCTGGGAGATTTTTACCCTGACGTCACTTTCTATGACACACCCGTATTTTGCTCCACTTCCATATCTGATATTTTTGTGTACTTATTTACGTGTTTTTTTTCTATCTCTTGCACTAGAACATAAGCCCTGTGAGTGTGGGGACCTTTTATCATATCTTATTATCTGTTAGGAACTCGATAAATATATCCTGAATAGGTGAATGAATTAATTTCATTGAAAACTGGATGGCCAAGGTCATTTTACCACAAAGAAGTAGGTCAATATAGTGATGAAATCATAGCAATGATTAGGAAAAAAGAAAAAATATTCCCAAGCTCTACTACTTTTATTTTATTATTTTTAATATTGATAATTTGCTTTATCATGGGCCAATTTTATAAACATTTATGCATCTTTAACACATTGACTGCCACAGTAGGAAAAAAAAATTTCCCTGGGGCCACAGGTGTTTTATTATGAAAATAGAATAAAAACTTTGAAAACAAATCAATGCTAATTTCATGAAAAATTTGTTATTTTTTATTGTTTTCTGCTCATGAGTTACATGCAACTCACACAGTGCTAGAATCAGTTTTTATACAGCATGCCACTTGAGTTCTATGTGACTCATGACATACCTATTGAATTTGTTTCAGAGAATTGACTCTTCATATGCTTCACAAGGCCCCGGTCTCAAAACTGGTGTTTGTTAAATACAACTCACATGGCAGTTAACATATTAATTATGTTTTAGAATTTTTTTTCTTTTAAAAAATGCCTAATTAGCCTGTTAGGGCCTGGGCGGCAGAACCCTGCTGCCTCCCCCTGAACCCCCATTCCCAAAACCCCACCCCACCCATCTGTGGAAAAATTGTCTTCCGTGAAACGTAGGAATGGGGGGTGGGGGCTGGGGCTCACACAGCAGAAGGTGAGCGGCAGGCAAGCTAGCCAATTACAGCCACTTCCCATCACTGACATCACTGCCTAAGCTCCGCGCTCCCTACCCCCCATGGAAAAATTGACTTCCATGAAACTGGTCCCTGGTGGCAAAAAGGTTGGGGACCGCTGTTCTAGGCCATACTAAGTTCAGAAGATCCCTATGAGTGACATTAAAAAACAGCAACAAACCACTAAGCACGTGACAGAATGGAAATTGACTGCCAGAGAACTCTATCCTTTTCTATCACCACTCGAGGCAATCTGACAAAATTCATTAATTTCAGCTTCTAGTTAATAACACATCAGGAGATAAGCTAACTAATGAACTTTTTCACTTGGAACATAAGACTATCTATGTTTGCAGGGCTTGCCAACGCTGTTAAATTGACGCTGACTGCTCAGCTAATAGGGGGAAAATAAAGTTGTGTTTCTTGGACTAAACCCATCAAATAAATTCTCTTGGCTCTAAGTACTCAGACCTCAGGGATAGCTAGAAGTAAACAATTAGATTATCTTGATCTGCTCATATTTTGCAGTTAATTGTTCTCATATAAAATTTCCTCTCTCTTCCTCCGTAGTTGATCTTGGATGAGCTAATGAGAAATGAACATGCTGTCTGTTATTTATTTCTTGGATTATCCTCTATTACTTCAAAGTTTGATCTATAAAAGTTAAATCATTAAGGGGCCAACATATTTAACAAACAATACAAAAAACACTCATATTATAGAATTCTGTTTACAGTCTTAAAGTCCAAAGGAAAGAACCCACCTCCTCCTCACTGGCACTTTTACAAAAATGATTCTCCAAGGCGAGTAAAAATGAATGGTATCAGTCTCAATTTTCGAGACCCTGCTAGCTAGAAGAATAGAGATTAGATCAATATAACGATGCTCCAACATCAATGGTATATAATCGTAATTACTATCGCCAATTTTGAAGGCTTATTCTAAAGCAGAGATAGGCAGATTATGGCCCAAGCCCTGTTTTTGTTAATAAAGCCTCATTAGAATGCAGCCATGTTCATTCACTAACGTGCTGTCTGTAGCTGCTTTTGCTCTACGTTGACAGTGTTGAGTAGTTGCCGCAGAGACCAATGACCTGCGAAGCCAAAAATATTTAGTATCTGGCCCTTTACAGGAAAAGGTTGCTGAATCCTGGTCTAAATGCTCTTCCAAACCCTCACAAACGCTATGAGGTTTACATTGAGCACAGTGGCTCCCACCTGTTATCCCAGCAACTCAGGAGGCTAAGGTGGGAGCATTGCTTGAGCCCAGGAGTTTGAGACCAGCCTGGGCAACACAGTGAGACCCCATCTCTAAAATCCACCCCCACAAAAAAAAAAAAAAAAAAAATCCATGAGCTTGGTTGATGCTATTTTCATTCCCATGTATAGATGATGTAACTGAGACCCAGAAAGGATTAAGGAACTTCTCCAAGTGAGGCTGGGGCTCAGTCTGCTTCTCTCTTAATTGCAAAACTTCCATTCTTAATGAATCTTCAATGGTGCCTTCCTAATGCCCATACTACTATTGTCCTTTCTTACCACAAAGGTTCTCTAAAATGCTACAGAATCTGCTGCCCAGGAAGGAAAAGTAGCTTTGGGGACTAGGATAGCAGCCTCTAGGGGTGGGTTGAGGGAGTGGAGATAAACAGACTTAGAGGAAGGCCCTTTTGTATCACGTATTATATACATACCAGCCAACAGTCAAAGATTTCACCCACAAAATTAAAACTTTCTTTCAAAATTTGAGTTTTCCTTTCTCCTCCTAACCTCTGATGATCTTTAATAATTTAGGAAAAATTCAAGGATTTCCCTATACCTTCCATGCTATGAAACAATATAACCTAAACAATACCAAAAAAGAAAAAAAATCTTGCTAATATAGGACATGTTCATTCAGACGTTGCAGGGACAACAAACAAACAAAAAAAGAGAAGCAAGTTTTCTAGGATTATAAGCATGAGCCACCATACCTGACCTAGTTTCTCCTCCCGTTTTAGCCCTGCCCCTGCACATCGGTCTTGTTGAATGCATTTGGCTTCTCTGATCTGACCCATGGGGTCCTTCAAGGGCCGGCTCTGGCTCTAGCACATGCTCCTTCCTCCACTTCCCCTTCACCCACAAGGTCAAGAGCATGCCTTTCGCTTCCCCACTCTCTCAGCCCTCACACCTTGCTGGGGGCTCCCCTGACTCCTGAGCATGTGGACTGTCTCCTGCCCAGAGACGATGCCCTAACAAAAGCTCTGGTTCTCGCTCAGCCTCAGTTTGGCAAGTTCCCGTTCCTGTCCCTGGTAATATGAGTATATTTCATTGGGGGATTTGAAAACCTCCATTTAGGTGGGATCCAGACATTGAAGGAAAACTGAAAATCACTGCTGCCTCTGCAAAGCCCCAGAGTGTATGTGTATTATCCATAAACGAGAAAAGGTAGTGGAGAAAAGTTTAAAAAAAAAAAACCACCAACAAAACCCCATGTATTTTGGAGTTAGACAATTCTGGTTCCACATGGATGTCGCCAAAGTCATTTAATCCTCTAGTACTGTGGTCCCCAAACCCCAGGCTGAGTACCGGTCTATGGCCTGTTAGCAACTAGGCTGTACAGCAGGCAGTGAGCAGCGGTGGATTCATCTGTATTTCCAGCTGGTCCCTAACCCTCGTGTCACCACATAAGCTCCGCCTCCTGTCAGATCAGCAGCGACATTAGATTCTCATAGGAGCATGAAGCCTACTGTAAACTGCACATGCGAGGGATCTAGGTTGCACACTCCTTATGAGACTTTGATGCCTGATGATCTGAGGTGGAGCTGAGGCTGTGATACTAGTGCTGGGGAGCAGCTGCAAATACAGATTATCATTAGCAGAGAGGTTTGACTGCACAATAAATGTGATGCACTTGAATCATCCCAAAACCATCCCCACCCCCAGTCCATGGAAAAATTATCTTCCATGAAATCAGTCGCTGGTGCCAAAAAGGTTAGGGACCGCTGCTCTAGGCCTCCACGTCCTTCTCTGTCAAAGAATCATTACTGTGCAGGGTTGTTGGGAACAGGAGAGACAATAAAAGAGAGGGATCTCCAGATTCTGTAGTAAGATCACAGGCCTATCCTGGTGCATCTCTGCAGAGAGTCAGGCCCACCAGATTTGTGTCTCTAGAACTCTGTGCACACCCGGCGGCCCCACCAGAACTCTTCACCTTGATCAGTCTCCCTTACGTTCATCCACTGTTCTCTCCTTTCCCACTCTAAGTGTGGTCCCTGAGCAAACGGCACTGTCCTCACCTGGGAGCATGTAAGGAATGCAGAACTTCAGCCTCTTCTCTGGACCCAGTGACTCAGAATCTGCTTTTTAACAAGGTCCCCAGTGATTCATGTGCTGAAGGACGTTTGAGAAGCCCTGCTCTATTTCACTCTTCCCCCGTAATTACCATCTGTCATTCTTGTCCTATGATACGTGGTATCTGATGTATTAGGTTCCTATTGGGCTGTAACAAATTGCTATACACCTAGTGGCTTAAATAACCCAAATTTATTCCCTTGAACTTTTGGAGGCCGGAAGTCTGAAACTGGTTTCCTGGAGTGAACCCGAAGTGTTGGCAGGCTCTGGGGGGTTCTGTTCCCTTGACTTTTTCAGCTTCTAGAGCTATATTCCTTGGCTCATGGTTCCTTCCTGCATCTTCAAAGCCAGCAGTGTGGTGTCTTGCTTCCATCTGTACCTTGCCTGGTGTCTCTCCTTCCACCGTCTATTATCATAAGGATACTTGTGATTACATGGAGGGCCCCCCTGCATAATTCAATGTCATCTTCCTATCTGAAGATCTGTTAACTTAATCACATCTGCAATGTTCTTTTTAAGGTAACATTCACAGATTCCAGGGGTTGGGACATGGGTGTTTGGAGGGCCATTATACAGCCTACCATACCTTGGGTCTCTAATTTTGCACTTAGTAGGTCTTTAATAAAAGCTGGTTGAAATTTCTAATCATCTAGTGGATGTCACGATTCGTATACAACCACTTTGAGATGCCTTCATGGAGAAAGGCAAGTAAATAAGTTGACTATAATCGATCATAATCCAGTATTAATGAAATGTATCCCTTATGTTCATATGTTTCCAGTGGAAGGAATTAATTAACCTTGAAGGCTTCACAAAAGAAATGAGCTGAGTCCTGAAAAGTGATTAGAAATTCAGCAGGTGACCAAGATAGGAAGAGATGCTCTAAGCGGTGGAAACAACATTTGAAAAAGCGTGAAAGAAGACATGAAACACCAGTGCCCATCCAGGGAGCTGTAAGTAGCAGGGAAAACTGAGTGTAATTATGGAGCCTGGAAGATCAGAAAATGAAGCAAAAGAAGTCAGAATCACATTAGGCAGAGCTTTGAATGCCTCACTGAGGAAATTAATGTTCATCCTGTAGGTAAGAGACTATCATTAAAGGGTTAAAATCAGGGCACTGGCAAGGTCAGAGGAACATTGAAGGAAGGTCCTTCTGGTGACAGTGTGGAGGCCATTTTACAACAGCTCAGAGCAAGTAACTTTTTAGTTTACGGCAGGTGTTTGAATAAGTATCTGCTCAATATTTCTCATATGCAACAGTGTATTTGAACTTCCAGAGAAAAAGGGACCCAGAATCACAAGATGATCTGTTCCAAGTAGATGACACTCTGATCTGGGTTGGGGGTACAGCTGTTCAGCGGTAATCAACGCACGAGTTGCTGTTTCAGTGCTTTTTAACTCGAGAGGGGACTCCAGGTATTCGATGGCAAGAGAGCTCTTAGCACAGCATGCCTGGAAGGCACCTTGATTCCTTCAAGACATGCTCAATCTGCTCTCTGCTTCTCCAATTCAGGCTTCTGTTGGTCTCAGTCATCGCCTTTTTAATGGGCATCTCCAGGATGTTCTTTCTGATGGTCAGCAGGATTCAGGAGCACTGCCCCATCCACTTGGGCTGTCCTTTGGGTGTCTGAGCTCAATGGTCCATGTGGTTCAGTGTGGACAGACAGCCATGGATCCCCCTGGCACGTCTGCAGATGGAGAGGAGAGGGAAGAAGTTGATAATGATGACATGAGCATTTGATCCCTTGTGTGCCTGGCACTTGCTTTACATAAATGGCCTTTAATCTTTACAACAGTGTTCCTAAAACTTTTGACTATCATCCACAGTAAGAAATTCATTTTATATTGTAACGTGGTTTACATATAATGGACACATGTAAACATTTCATAAAACTATGCACTCCCTACAATGCACTATGGCATTTTCTATTCCACTCTGCTGTATTTTATTTTGTTTTCTAAATATTGGTCCTCAGGCACTAAATTGATTTAGTGATCTGAAGTTTAAGAGTGAAGGTAAGTACAGTTGTCCTCATTGTCCTTTGAAAGCCATCCAGACTGAAAGGGATTAAGTGACACCCAAGGCAACACCAATCCCAGTCTGGCTGCAAGTTCCATGATCTTCATGTTGTGTCATCCTGGCCACAAGTCACCGAGCCTCTGATGCTGGGACAAATTGCCTGATCACTGCAGAGAAGTGATGACAACAACCACAGTGGTGATACAAAAATAATAGCAAACAACTTTTGTTACACATTCAAAAATAATTTTAATGGCAGGTTAAACTTTACATGGCATTATTATAGTTTTCACACCATTTCTTTTATTTAATTGTGGTAAGAACACTGAACATGATTTCTACCCTCTTAAAATTTTAAGTGTATAATATGGTATTATTGACTATTGGTACGTTTTATTGCAGATCTCTAGAAGTTACTCCAGAAACTTTATGCCCATTAATTAGTCACATTCCATTCCTGCCTCTCCTCAGCCCCTGGTAACCACTCTTTTATTCTATGAATTTCACTATTTTAGATACCACATATAAGTGGGATCATGCAATATTTGTTTTTCTGTGACTGGGCTATTTCACTTAACGTAATGTTCTCAATGTCCATCCATGTTGTTGCATATTGTAGAATTTCCTTCTTTTATAAGGCTGAATAGTATTCCATCATATATGTATATATCACATTCTCTTTATCCATTTACCTGTCAATGGACATTTAGGTTGTTGCCACATCTTGGCCATTGTGGATAGTGCTGCAATGAACATGGAAGTGCTAATATCTCTTCAAGATCCTGATTCCACTTCTTTTGGATAAATACCCAGAAATAGAATTGCTGGATCACATGATGGTTCTATTTTTAAATTGTTTAAATGTTTTTTAATTTTTTTATTTTTTTAGAGACGGGGTCTTGCTCTTATTCAGGCTGGTCTTGAACTCCTAAGCTCAAGCAATGCTCCCACCTCGATCTCCCAGAGTGCTAAGATTACAGGTGTGAGCCACCACGCCCAGCCTTCTATTTTTAAATTTTTGAGGAACCTCCATACTGTTTTCCATAGTAGCTGCACCATTTTGAATTTCTACCAACAGTGTTCAAGGCTTCCAATTTCCCCACATTCTTGCCAACATTTGTTATTTTGTAGTTAACATTTTTAAAGCCCTTACTATGTGGTTGCCATTGTGCTAAGTGGATATGTAATGTGCTACCAAATTTAAATGATGGAGAAATAGCACCTGAGAGACAGCATAATTCAATGACGCATGCAATGCATCAGGCACTGGAGGCTTTGCTCATTCTCGTCCCTGACTAATCAATTCCAGTCTTAGTTTACTCAACTGTCTGCAGAGATTAATGACTTGCTGGACAGTTAACATCTGTCCCTCCCAATAGTGATATTAGGATCAAAAGTGCTAAAGCATTTTGTAAACTGTACAGATGTCAGTTCTTTACTTGTTTACCATTCTTGAAAGGCCCACTTTGCAAAGAGGTTGAAAAAATGCAAAGTCCTCAGCTTTGTTCTTTCATCAGAGAAGGAAAATATGAAAGTCACAGTGTTCCTTGCTTCAGAGAAAAGGACCTGACACAACAGGGCATTGTGCCAAAAAAAAAAAAAAAAAAATACAAAACCTTGTTCCTTTCCAGCAAAGCCAACCCAGCTGTTTGGTCACCTAACTGACATGCACCTTCAAGAAGGGGGTTGTCCCTTCCAGGGGTACTTACTTGGGATGTCAGGGCCAGGACCACCACCCACCCAGGAAAGACAGGAATGTTTGATGGAAAGTGCTCTTGGCTAGAGAAGTTTGAGCCTCCATTTATGCAATGTCTGCCTGCTTTTAGCTTTCCCGGCAAGGCCTTTGCTCATTAAAACTTAAGGACAAAGGGGCAGAAGATTTATGTGGCTGGTGGCTATGGAGTAAGACATCCAGAGTCCAGTACCAGAAGAAGGATCTCTACAGAATGGGCCCCAGGGAACATGCACCAGAAGCCCTGCCTACAGAGACAGCCAAGATCGGCATGCACAGGAAGCACCAGACAATCTAGACTATTCTTCAGTCGCGTGCCTACGCTGCCCTCCTCACCACCAACCTTTGTTCACACTGTCCCTTTCCTGGCAATGCACACTCCATGTGACCATCTCATCAAATCTGGGCAATCTTTCAATGCTTCCTGCTCTATAAACTCCTATTATACCAACCTGTGGCCATTCTCTCTTTCCCCTTCCTCCTGCCCTCCCCGACTCCCCGTTTGGTCCCATGGCACTTTTGTGGTACCTGTTCGGGTCAATAGAAATGGAGGTTCCAAGATTACAACACACAAAACTCCTTGCGATGTATAACTGTATAGAGGAAAGAGCACGGATTCAAATCCTGCTCTGCCTCTCCCCAGCTGTGTGAGTAAACTTCTTCATCACCATATCCTGCGGGATGCTGGTGTTAAGAGGCTGGGGTCTGGGGTTTTAATCCTAGCACATGGCATGGCATCTGTGTGATTTCAGACAAGTCATTAACCTCACTAAGCCTCAACGTCTACCTCTGTAAGTGGAGAAAACAATAGTGTCTTCTTCCCAAAGCAGTTGTGAGGATCAGTGAGTTAACGGGATGGATGCTCTGGATATCATCAGGGACACAGTTTCCTCATCTCAGGCCTGTTGTGAGGCTTGAAGGAAAGGCTGCATGTGAGGTCCCTAGGACTGCCCATGGCAGTGTGACAGTGGGTCAATACAGGTGAATCCTGTCCTCGGCTTAGGGAAAAGGGAAACACTCAGTCCTTCTTGCTCATCCTTGGGTACTGTCTCTGTGCCTAAGGACATGCTTTGCACATAGGAGATTCTCGGCTAGTATCGGTGAAGATCAGAATGCCACTTCAGAAGTAGGTTAACCAACATTCCAGAGGGCCACGTGGCCCAGGCAAGACCAAGTCCGAGGTGGGTCCCAGGAGTGGAGAAGATGCCACAGGAAGTCAATTTGCAGCTGGTGGGGAGTGTTCAGAAGGTGTGGGGGTGGGGCACTGTAGCCAGGCTTTGGCAGGTCGAGACTCATCTCACACTTCCCTGAATTCATTCATTCATTCATTCATTCAGTAGCAAATTTTGTCTTTAGCATTTCCCTCTGAAACACCAACCCGGCCAGACTCAAAGGTCTTGACTCCAGCCTTCTGAAACACCAAAGTCACGGGAACTGGCCACTCTCTCCTGATGGCCTGCAGGGCAGCCAGCAGGGCCAGAGCTGATGTGGAAGTTCCTTTGCGCACCAGGTGCCAGAGCCTGTGGTCATATGGAAAACGCTGGGCTCAGGGCCAAGTTCCTGCACCGCAGACTCAGTCCTTCCGCACACTTGCTGCAAGCCCTCGCGTGAGTCACGTCACCACTCAGGGTGGGCAATGGCACGTGTGTGTGCAAGTATTTACATAAACGTGACACTGCTATGAACCAAGTCCCTGCACCCTACTGAGGGCCTGGCATCCGTGATCTCCTTCAGTCTTTGCAACAACTCTGTGTGCTGGAGCTGGGATTTGAACCGGAGTCGGTCTGACTCCAGAGCCACGGTGCTCATCTCTGAGTGTTTCTCAAAAGCCAGTCCATGTGTGAACCCTCTCTACAAATTTTGCCATAGCTATGTTCCAGCTCTCTTATTTTCAAACTTAAATACAATGATTTTAAAAGGAAAATATATTTCACAACCATGAAAGGAAAACCAACATCACGTGCCACAAAGAAGAGATAAACTGAAAATGAGAAGCAAAACGTTATAAAATTCTAGCCAGATATAGTATTGGTGCCTACTTAGGATGAGTCCAGGACTCATCAGAAAATAGATGACACCCTCAAATAGGGAAGCGGAGGAGAGTTTAATGGAGAGACCCTTAACAAAGGAGTGGGCAGGGTTAAGGAAGACCAACGAGGGGTTGGCAACAGTAGGGAGCGATTATCCACTAGGCCAGGTTTGCTACATTTTACAAATAAAGATACAAGATATCCAGTTACATCTGAATTTCAGAAAACATCAAATAATTTTTAGTATAATTATATCCCATGCATATAAAGATGAGGTACCTATTTATACTAAAAAGTGACTTGTCATTTATCTGAAATTCAAATTTAACTGTATGTTCTGTATTTTTCCAGCAACACTAGCATAGACGTGAAAGAGCAGGAGAGGGAGTGTCTGTTGGGACACACAGGAACATGTCTGCAGGAGAAGGGTGGCCTGGGGGCAGTCGCAGCCTCCCCTACTGGAAAAAAACCACATGGAGCAGGGAATGAGATGGGAATTGAAGATGCGGAACTCTCTCTCCTCTTTCAGTCTTCCTATTGCTTGCTGGTATTTCTGATTATGAGAACAATCCAGAAACCTGAGGGCAAGTGAGCCTGTTGACCCTGTCCAATGGTTGCCATGGAGACCAGCTTCCAGGGCACAGAGCTGGGTGTAGAAAAAGGAAGACAGTGGACCCAGAGGGCAAATAGAAGTGCACCTCCTTAGGATTGAGCCTAAAATCTAATCTCTTACTCTTGGAAGATTAGATTAGCAAGTGTCAGAGAGGCGTCAAATATTTGCTAGTTCACAACCTGATAATTTCTCCTTCACTTGGTGAGAAGGTATGGAAAATAATTTTGTAAAAAGGAAAAAGAACTTTCTCATGACGTGACCAGTGTTATTTAATGTCATGGCGATGTACCACCTAAAATTATCGTGTGCACTACACATTGTATGTGTCCCACATTTCAGGAAACCCTGCTGTAAGAGGAAGGAACTAGGGCCAGGAGAGTGAGGCACTCACCTCAGATGCAAAATTCAAGGGGCACCAAACCTCAATATTTAAGATAAATAATAGTCTGATGCATTATTTCTAAAAATCAAAACTGATCCCCCCCAAAAAAAAAATCCATGATGACTGAATTATCAATATTTGCAATCAAGACAGGATACAGCCCTGCATTTGGACAACTCAGCCTCACTTCCCTGGCCTAACCGGGGTTCTGTTACTGTAGGTAGTGTCTGGCACATGGTGGGTTTGGTAGCAATAAACTTTTCACATCTGGTGGGTATTCTTTAATTCTCCAAACATTATTAGCATCTATTTCCCTTATCTGAAGTTCCCAGCAACCCACAAGGGAGCTACAAAAAGGAAAGGCTTTCCTGTTTTGCAGTCCTAGTGTGGTGATTTTAAATCAGAGAGAGCTGGGTTCAAATCCTGTAACTGCCTCTTAGAAGTATGTCAACTGAAGCAATTTGCAAATCTGCCTTCTCTGAGCCTCTGGGCATCCATCTGCCCCACCACCTCCTGCAAGTTCCCACCACTGCAGAGCCAACTCTGCACCCACTGAAAGGTCACGTGGAACTTGGGAGGAGAAAGTCTCTTTCAGACGCTTCATTTCCTACTAAACTCATTCACTCTCATTCACTATGGTTGACTTACTTCCTTTCTTGTCCATGAGAGAAGCCAAGGGGAGACATGCTGACAGCCAAAACGGTACCTTTCCAACATATGTGCAGAGAAGCAAAGAAAAGTGGCGGGGAAAAGGCAAATTTTCAGAGACAAGCAAAGACACAACACTGCACTGGCCCAGGGAGACTGAAAACGTGGCTGTCGGGGCTCCAGACCGTTTCCTGCTCTGCTCCCCATCTGCCCTCAGCTTCCTTCCAGAAAGCACTTTGCTTTTTCTTTAAGCTCATTATCAAAGGTTTTCTTTTACTTTTAACCAAAGACAGTAATGAAAAGCAAAAGCCACGTTGATAGTCAATCTAATTAATTCACCTGATAGCCCTTCTTGAAGTTCTCCTTTCTTCTCCTCCTATTTGAAATGAATTTCCCCTCTCCTACCCAAAAGGTGAAATTGAATCATGTAATTCACAAAGCATGCCAAATAAATACCCATGACTACTTCATCCGCTTGTCCAAAAACAAGTATACACTCCTGGATACTTACAGATTCACTTGTACAGACTCTAAAGCATATATGCTTTGGACTGCTCTGCACTAACCAACTTTGAATAGAAGGAACAAAATACACCAATGTGTATTTTTTTAACTCTTGGAAGACGTGGGATTTCCGTGACCATGAACTTATTGTGGGTTCCCTTATTTTGAGAAGTGCTAGTCTTTGGAAAATATGAACTGGGGGATTTGGAGTCACACATAGGGTATGAATTCCAATTCTGTCACTTATGTGCTGTGTGGTCTTGGGCAAGAAGTTTAGCCTCTCTGGTTCTTAGATTTGAAACTTATAAAGTTGGGATAATATCTTATTGGCAGGATTTCTGTAAGAATGAAATACAATAGTATATAGGGAGGAGGAATGAATCTAACTCTAATACACAGGGTGCAAGACGTATCACATTTGTTTCTCTGAATAAATTTTAACCTACTAACAGCCTTCTGTGTCTCAGCTATAAACAAATAAATAAATACAGGAAGGAAAAACCCATGCTGATCCTCTACCTCACTGGGACAGCAGAAAATGTAATAATGGGCTTCTCTAAAATTTGTGAAGGTCTTCCAAACTTCTTTCCCTGAAAAGGAGCTTTGGCTTCTAAAAGCCAATTTGAAGACAGGACTCTGGAAAATGAAAAGCATGGGCAAAAGGGTCCTCTGGAAGCTCCTTTGGGACCTGGGTGATAGCAGGTGTGGTAAAAATAATAAGGGTTTTGAAACCATCTACCCTGGGTGGGTTGAACCTAGCTTTTCCACTCTCAAGCAGTGTGTGATTGCTCTACCTCCCAGCTTCTTGTAACTAGGAGTAAATTTAAGATAAAAAGACTTTCTACTTAACATGATATTGTGTCAATTCATGAGATGATGTATATAAAAACACCAAAAACCACACAGCTATCCGCCTACTTAAAAATTACATCTTGCTTCTCCCATCAACAGAGCTGGACGGGAAGAACAATGCTGAATTTTTTTCCCTTTAAAACACAGTCATTTAAAAATGTTTAATTATATGTATGTTAATTGTAAAAAAATTATAAAATACAGAAATGCAAAAAGAATAAATTTTCAGGACACCCATCAAAACATCAACCAGAGATAATCACCATTAAGATGCTGATTTTTCCAAATCTTAACACTCAGTACTTAGGCATGTACGTGGGCAACTCAAAGATAAGATATTATGGAAATCCTTTCTTAATCTGCTTAATATAGTCTTCCATTGATAATATTTTCAAAGTTCCCATGATTTTCAATTTTACAGATATCAAAAAATAAATCTCTTGACTCCTGTTGTTATAAGTTTAGATCCCAAAGTTTGGAGTATTTTAATTAATTCAAACACTTGGAGCTAAAATATTTGCACACATCTTTAATTATTTCCTGAGACTATCTTTCTATAAAGGGAATTGCTGAGTTAAAAATTTCATCTTTTTAAGGCTTTTGTTTCATATGCCCAAATTACCCTCTCCTGTGTTTGTGACACTTTATATTAAATACCTGCAAAAACACTTCATGCAGGTCTTTTACCCTACAGGTGCAGCCACAGTGGACTGTAGCTATCAAAAGAAGGAAAGTCAGCATTTAAATTCTCATTTCTTTAAGCTTATTTTTTCAGACGCTTCTTGCTCACCAACTGGAACATTCTTAAATCACTGCCCTGTCTTGATTGTCCGTCTCGGGCCTTTTCCATGAATGGAGATAGTCTTCTCAATTGAGCTGTGTCTATCTGAAAATGACTTTCACTTCTGAGCGTGTGCCTTCCCAGGAAATCCCATGTTAATACCCAGGTGCCCAAAAATACAGATGGAAAAAAATCTCAGATTATGCAGCCCATCTGTTCCAATATTCTTCTTATAGGAATCATTTCATTTTTACATAATTAGAGAAAAGTTGGTAAAGTAAATTTACCCAGAACCCTATGATTTTTTATTAAAAATAATAAAATCACCTTCATTCCCATGTGCTGCCCCCAAAAGCTCTGGCATGTTAACCTAGGCCAGTGAGAGCAGCTGCTTGGGGGCCTTGGTTAATTCCCTTTGTGTTTTATTTCCAGGGCAAGGATGACAGAAAGCCTGGTTGCCCTTGAATATTCCCCCAGAGCTTTGCTCTGTAGAGCATTTGCTATTCTTATAAATGCCTGGGTATTTCTTGGTTTAATACCCATGTTTTCTTTCTTCATAGCAGAGGCTTCAGAATATCTTTTCTTGGTTCCCTTGCTCCCACCAAGTAGAATTCTTTTCTGCTCTAGTCTAAAAATTGCCTTCTGGCTCCTATTAACTCAATGCCCCAATCCATTCATGTTCTGGAGCTGAAGACATGATATAAATTCTGTTTCCTTCCTTCTTTCCCACCTCTTCCCTCTCCTTTAAGCATATGCACTTGATGCCTATTCTTATTCATTAAGAAATGTGTAAGACATAACTTCTGCCTTCTAGGATGAGATACAGTAGCACGCACACAGAGACAAGACTGTTCTGTCCTCACGCACTCAGTACTTCTCATTTCCCTGTATTTGAAACTTTAAAATCTTTCTTTCTTTGACCACTTCAATAACCTTTTAGGATACTTTTCAGTGGACTGTGACCCACCTACCAACACTTTCCTTCCCTGGTTTAATTGTGACATGCTATCAAGGAAAGAAAAAAAAAAAAAAAAAAAGGAAAGACTTTAGTGGACATGAGCCACGTTTTTGGCTTCCCAGCATCTGAACCTCCTTCCTATGCCTGGGGAATGCCCCACCTTGAGCCCCAGCAGTAGACAGAACCCACATCCCGCTCCAGAACTGATGACACGTGTTGGTTGCTTTGCCGGCCTCCCTCCCTGTTAGGACGCAGGCTCATGGTTCAAGCTCTGCTGCAGATTCACACTCAACCTCAATGCCAAGATTTTAATGGCAATGGGACAACAGAGCAGCAATGGTACCTGGTGTTTGGTGGTGGTGGTGGCATTGGCACAAACAAAAAGGTCCTCTATTAGCAGAAATGGTGAGAGCAGTGTTCTTACCAGACAGCTGTGATTTCAGCTGGGGTCCTGGCCATTTCTCAACCTCAAGGAGCACAGGTGCAGACTTCCCAGTGATTCTGCGAGCTACCCAGCATCCTTTCAAATGATTCCTTTCCTTAATATGTTAAATCAGCCAGTTTCAAGTAAGAACCTCGACTGATAAAAAAAAAATTAATACAAAAGCATGCACTTATGTCATGGGAAGACCGAATGACTTCGTAGCTGCAGGACTGATTTTTTGTAGCAGCAGGAAGATAGAAAAGCAGGGGGAGCCTAGTTATCACGGGCTATTATGGGCATGTTGGATTCAAGACAACCTGCTTCTTGGGAGTCAGTACCATATTTGTGTTACAAACCTTGATTTCATTTGACCAAACACCACCATGCATCGAGTTATTACTATTATTTTGACTTGTATTGCTTTTTACTGATTTAGAGATGTAATAGGTGAGCATATTTTGCTTTTTAGAGTTATGTATAAGAGCTGTAAGCATAAGGATATTACAACTGGGTTGCATTCATATATGTAATATGATGAGAATAACAATTTAAGTCAACGTGCCACAGCAAGTGTCGTCCCTCCCCAACCCATATCCCCTTTACTCACCTCTGCACTCCTCCAGCTGCTCGCTGGGCATAGCTGCTACTCTCCACCTGAGAGCTTTTGCCTGGTTGGCCCGACAGCAGAGCAAGCCAGCAGATCTGGAAAGTTAATGCTCCTGAAAGCAGCCTTCAACACATGATAGAAGGGATAATACGGGTGCATAAATATCCCAGCTTCATCAGTGGCCATTCAGTATAACTCAAGAACATGTTCTACACTGTCTTCTGCAATTTCCCAGTGAGGATAAGCCTCAGGTGCCCACTGCTGGAAAAGGTACCCTTTTCCTGTTTGTTTTCATTCCCCTAACTTCCCTACTCCACTACCAGTGCTTTCTGCAATCCTCTCCCAAACAAACTGTTTGGCTTCGAATTCTAGTTGCAAGGTCTGCTTTCAGGGAAACGTAAACTAAGACACCTGCACATCAGGCAACATTGCACCTTCACCAGTAAAGTGAATACATACTGCATTTCAGGTGTGGTAGGGATTGGCCGGGATTGCCAACATTTGCTTATACACCTCCCATACAAGTAGATTGATTTCCCCCTTAATAAACTAAGGGGACAGGAAGCTATTGGAAGAGAAATTGCTACCCAGAGAAGGGGTAGGTGTGGCATATTTGGTGCAGTTCCTCTGGGCCCCAGATCCCCTATCAGAAGCACAGTTGCAGACTGCACTGTTTGCACGGGGTGGGGTTTCGCTTTGCTGCACCTCTTGTATCCTCAAGCTCGTATCACCATTCCAGGAGAACTTTCCCTAACAATCTAAATGCTGCTATTAAAGCAAATGTTGCAAACACCTGGCTCCCCTTGTTCCTGAGTGAAACTCAGCAGCAGCATCACAGGGAGGGGAGGACAGAGTCAGCATCCAGAAATCCCTAAACAACATCTCCTTCTCTACCTCTCTGGAATCACAGAAATCCCTCTCTCCCTAGAAGTGTACCACAGTTTGAGAAACCCTGCAGAATGTTGAGGAAAGAAGCAATGACATCATGCAAGGGCAGTGCAATGCACTGAATGGTCGGATCCCCTCCCCACCTAAATTCAAATGTTGAAATCCTCAACCCTAAGGTGATGGTATCAGCCAAGGCCCAAGGTGGGGCCTTTGGGAAATGATTGGGTCATGAGAGATTAATGTTCTTATGAGAGAGATCCAAGAGAGACCTCATAGCTCTCCATCATATGAGGACACAGCCAGAAGGCACCACTCTGTGAACCAGGAAACAAACCCTTACTAGACATCAAAACTGACGGCACCTTGACCTCGGACTTCCAGCCTCCACAACTGTGAGAAATAAATTTCTGTTATTTATAAGCCACTCAGTTTATGGTATTTTGCTACAGCAGCCGAATGGACTAAGACAGCAGCCTGAGTGATTAACAGCGGCTGGAGAAGGGCATTAGCAGCAATGTGCTGGGCGTATGTATTGGAGACGTCAAGCTTTGGTACTTGGATGCACAGGTGCTTTTTGTTCCTCCACCACGGCTTATCCTGGTCAAGGCATCACCCCCTCCACTACACACCTCATCCTGCTGCCTGCCTCACTGTGGTCACCACTGAATTAAATCCTTAAGATAAAAACCCAACTTTGCTCATGATAACCAACTAGATAAAGAGCCACATGCAATGCCAAAACTCAAGATCAATATCTGAGAGGCTGTCTTTATTCTGAAAGGCAGGGGTATATTAAATTAAAGTGTGTCCTTTGATTTTTCCCTCTACAAAATATGAACGGTCTCTAAAACAAAATTGCCCAGAATGATTTAGTAGCCTTCTAACATCAGCTTCAAATTTATTCATGTGTCTACAGTGAGACGTGCATGAAACAGGCTTCTGAACTCATCAAAAGGACAAACAATATTCCAGGTTGGGAACATTCCCCTGGTGTGTGTTGTCACATCAATAGCTATCATTTCCGATCAATGTTGTTTCTGCAGAGAGAGCCCTTTGCCAGGCCACTGCCAACATAGATGACTAATGTGACCTCAGCCCCTGGGCTGGAAAGTCCCCTGAGCATCAATTAGTTCAAGGACCTTATTTTACCAACCAGAACAAGGACATTTCCAAAGTCACACATGCAGCGAGTCAAAACCACAGGCCCCCTCTCTCCCAGGATCTAAGTCTCCATGACTTGCAGCATGATTTTTCGACTTTGGCAATATTGACATTTGGGGCCGGATAATTCTTTGTTGTGGGGCCTGTTCTGTGCACTGTAGGATGTTTAGCAGCATCCCCTGGCCTCTACTCATGAGATGCTTGTAGCACCAGTTGTGACAACCATAAAATGCCCCCAAGGGGCAAAACCAACCCTGATTGAGAGAAGCACTAACTTAGAGCAAAGATTGCAAATCGAATACACGTGGGCTAAATTTGGCTCACAGACATGTTTTATGCATCTTATGTAATATTTGTCAGGATTTTATAAAACTGGTATATTTCACATAAAAAAAAAATCCAGACTTTTAGGTTCTTGTGAACATTTGGAAGACCTGGCAACTGCTGAGTTCACATTCTCGCACAGCAGTGATGGACCAAGTGGAGTTGATGCCACCCCCTTTAGAAAGCCATCTGCACTCCTGTGTGCCACAGTCCTCAGCACTCTCTACTGTGCCCCACACCGGGCCCACTTCAATTGTTTCATGATATTCTCGGGCCCAGATTTAGATGTCTTCTCAAAACTGTTTGTGGGTTTCTTCTCTCTTAAGTAAGTCTCTCGATTCCTTGAGGGCATGGTCAAAGCATTTTCTTTTTTTGTTACTTAGTGCCTAACCCTGAGTAGACAGTCAGAAATACTTATCCACTGATTTATCTATAGGAGCTTTTCCCAAAAGATATCCGACCGAATGCTGGTCTTATGACCTTCAAGGGAAAAGGGCTAGAAGCCAAGTAAGTTTGGATGAAGCTGTATTCTGTATCCTCTTTTGAAGATATGAAAATTGTGTTAACACAAGTCTGTAAATCTGCATTAAAGAAAGGTGTTTGACTGCACTTTGTCAGAGTGGCCCAGGCTAATTTGATCACAGAGCCCCCCTTTTACTCTAGTATCAATCAACATTCTAAGAAACCACTGTTCCATTGAATAGACTTTAGAAAAGGCTGGACTCGAACTCGAAACTTTTAAAATTAAACACAGTTGTTGAAATATTAAGCAATATGATGAAGGAAGTTGCAAAGTACTAACATGTAAAGAGGGGTTTTCCTCCCCCAAGCACAGACATTTATTTGGATTACCTCTTTTAAATTCCCCCACAAATTTGTGAAGATGGTGTGATCAATAACTACATCTTACAGATTAGAAAGTGAAACAACAGAAAAATTAAGGAACTTGACCATGGCTACATGGCTAGGAAGAGGTCAAGCCAGAAACGCAGCTTGCCTGACCCCAAGGCCTGTGTGCTTAACCTCTATTTACATTGCCCTGCCTCCCTGGGACATTGCACCATGTTGTTTATGTGTCTGTCTCCCCACTCTAGACATGTGCCAGGCCTTATTCGTGAAGGAATCAGAAAGGGAATTATTGTTCATTGATCAACTATTATGCATGGGAAATAATACTTGGAAGTGTTTGGCATAAATACCTTGTGCAGTTTTCACATCATACCTGAAGATTAGGTATATTCTGATTCCATTTATTAGGCAACTCCCTTAACCTTTCAGAGCCTAAAATTCCCATGGCCAGGAATTAGAAAAACTGGGATCTGAACAAGTCCTGGAAACAAGGTAAGTGTTCCTTCCACTTTTTTTAGTGCATAGTAACAATGCAGGAATTGGATGGGTGGATGGATGGATGGATGACTGGACGATGAATGGATGGAAGGACAATATTTCTTGCCCACTTACTTTGTGTAATCACCCTAACAGGCTCTGTGAAGAGAAGGGGCAAACTAAAAGGAATAGGGCAGGATTCCTGCCCCTGAAGAATATTTCCCTATATCTTGGGATTTAAGCCGTCTAACCTGAGAACAGGAAAGGCAAAATGTGCCCTTCTCATATTGAGCATTTTCAACTACATTAAGGCCTTATAGCTTCACAGAATTATTGCTCTGAGAAAGCCCCAACCAACTAGATGTGGGCCAATATGACAACAAAGGAAACAAAACTCTCGGGAAAATCAGCCCTTAGCCCAAACCAGAGACATCAGGGAAATAAGAGACTGAGCTAGCTGGAGGGCTAATTCATTCCGATTTATAATATGATGTTCTCAGTTTGTAAGGGAGAAAAAAGTGCAGGGGAGGAATTCTCCCCCTTTCTTGTTTCTCTTAGACTGTATGTGAGGAGTAAATGCTTTGTTTCCTTCTGAACCTGAATTTTACATCCGTATCCCATTACCATTACTCACAATGATCTATATCAAAGTACTTTGGGGAAAACAGCACTCTGCACCATTTGGAAGAAGCAGACAGCATTATTGCACGGTGATTCATACAAGAAATCATGCAGCATCACACTAAGGGAAAAACCCTAGGTAGTATTCAGGGGAAGAAGGCAAAAGAAATCATTCAGAAATTATCCTTTAGCATGAATGAGGTTTCAAAAACATAAACTACTTGATTTAAATTCTTTAGTCAGTCCTTCATGGTATATTCCCCTCCTCACTTGGCCAACCATGTTTACCAAATGATACAAAACAATCAATAAGCATTTCTCTGCGGATTATAGCTACTTATGGAAAAAAGAGTAAGAGCAGGTGAAATGTTTCTAATTCTATTCATACATGGTCAGTTTAACAAAGAGCTAATGATTTTCAGGGGCTTAGGAGTAGCATCTTTTGGTTAGGGTTTTCCTGTTAACCTCTGTTATAAAATTGCGGTTGAATTTCTACAGAGAAAATCCAATAGGGTGGAAACCTATGTTAGGAGTTGTTGAGGGGCAGCATTGAGTCCCAGAGACTGGGGTCTTTGGATAGTGCCATGCTGTAGGGAGGAACAGGGACTCGCCTTCATTCTTCACGCAGTCTATCATTAATTTGTTTAAAGCCCTTCAAGGCATCTTAAGTGGAAGATACTGCTATACCTCCTAATGTTATCTCTCCCCTTCCCCATCAGTTATAGAACCCTCACTTTTACCTGGGACATTACCACTTAACTAAGAAAGACTACATCTCCCAGCCTCCTTTGCAGTGGGTGTGGTCATGTGACTAGGCTCTGGCCAATAAGAGGTAAGTAGCTGGATTATGGTGGATTCCCGAAGAGACCTTAAAACAAAGATATGAGTCTTTTTTCCCTGCCATTCTGCTACCTAGAACATGGATATGAGGGCTGTATCTTGAACCATGGGAATGAAGACCAATCCTTCATGAACTGAAGTACAGACCTGGAAGGAACATTCATCCTTGATGATTTTTGTGGTGCCTCCACATCCTGATGTATTCTATATTCTTTAAGACACTTTTTATTTTATTTTATTATTATTATCATTTTTTCTCATTTGTAGCTGATTCTAATATTTTACCAGCAGTTTCATAGTGAAGTCTTTCCTGACCCTCCAGACAGCAACTTGTATTTCTCCCTCACAGCACTTATTGAACTGATAAATGATTAATTACTTCTGTGATTTTTGGTTTAATATCTGTAGCAGAGATGGTCAGCGTCCCACCTACACCCTCTTGGAGCTCACCATGGCCATGCACAATGACCTAGTGGCTTCTTCCAACTGTAAACACTTGCAACTCTTTCAGGACAGCTTTGTCAGCTTCCAGTTCCAAAACAGCCCCTGTGCAGGGCAGGCCAGAAGTGGGAGATGTTTGGTGTCCTCCAGAAACAGTCCTCAAACAAGGATTGACAGGAGGTGGTGGATACTCCATTTACCTTGCCCCTTGAAGTGTGTTCTACACTGTCTCCTAGAGTTCCCCAGTAGGATTTAACCAGAGTTATGGCAGTGATAACCTGCCACGCAATGCACCTTGTAGTAACTTCTTTCCCTTCCCTGTCTCACTTCCACAGACCCCTTCCAGCCCTTCCTGGGATCACCCCTCCAATAAACCATTTGCACTCAAATCTTCAAATTAAGCAAGGTTTGCTTCTGGCCAACCTAACCTAAATCAATATATGCCTCCTTGACTAGGCTGCCAGCTCCGTGAGGACTGAGAATATGTTTGTCTTATTCACCATTTTATCTCCAGTACTTAGCAATAGCACTAGGTCAGTGCTCAAAAGGTGATGGATAAATACCAGTTCACTTTTTTTCCCTCTGACACAACTAGAATTTACTGCATATGACTGGTCCTGCAAGGTATAAATAGCAAGTTTATCCTACTATCTTCAGGATGGGCTGCAGACCTCTCCAGTACTTCTCTGAACAACATTATTATGTTGCTTTCAAGGCAATTATGTTTCATCATCTTTTAAACAGCATCAACACAAACTATAAGAAATTATGGCATACATTATTAAGTAAAAGCCCCTGGACTTTGCTAAGATCTTTCATTAGCCAGAATCTTCTACCTCTTTCCATTATTGGTCTCTAAATTTGTCTCCTTCCTCTTGACCTATTCTATGGCATTTTTATGAGTGAAAGATAGAGCAACACATAAAACAAGGGACATTATAGCATAGTGGTTAAGAACTCACATTTCAGAGTCAAATGTCTCCAACTTCCAAATTCCAACTCTACCACTTACCAAGTAGGCAATCTTAGGAAAGTTTCTCAGACTATATAATAATAAATTTTCTCCTCTGTAAAGTAGGGATAATAGTACCTATGGCAAAGGATTGTTTTGAAGATTAATTATTAATAATATATGTATAATGATTCTAATTGTATTGAAGATGATATAATAGAATAAATATTACTAAAGGATATAGTTGAAGACATTGACTGTCTGCTTCAAGTAATATATTAATATTTCTCTAGAAAGTTACCAAACCATTTCAAACTATTTAGAAAACCATTCCTAAAAATCATACTAAGATAGTTTTCCATATCTTCTCACTCAAAGACGTCATCTTTATTGTGTGACACTCCCTTCAGATGCCCAATACCTTGAGGGGTTCCTGTATTTATGTGGCTGTCTGCACTCTCCTCTCCCTCCCCCCTTACATACACAGAGACAGACAGACAGACACACACACACACACACACACACACACACCCTTTCCCAGGCCATTAATAAGTTAACAGACCTGAGCTGTAATACTATGTTTTACCATCAGTGGCTGCTGTTTGATGTTATTCTGCAATGTAAGAAATTTCACAACTGAGGCTGTGAGTGAATGCCCAAGAAATCAATTTTATAAATTAAAAATTGATTTATTGTGTTTATTTGGAAGTACGCCATGTAGTATGGCTCTTGCCACATTCCATCAGAGATGAGCAGAGTTGAGAATACTTAACAATAGTGGTATATAGGACTCAGAGGGTATTCCTCCCCAGGCAGCACAGACGGGGGTGTGTTCCCTCTGGGTTGCTGTGATAATCAGCTGCCTACCAATTATAATCTGGGGTTTGTAAACAGCCAGAAGATTTCCTTGGAGAGAGTAATTATATTCCCTTTAACACACTATAAGACAAACACTTTCTCTTAAATGTGCCATGTGCTGACTACAAAGTAGATTCACTTTCCTAATGCCAAAGGAAAACACTCAGAACTGAGGCATGGGAACTTGGTGGGACAGAGATATGAGGAGGCCAAGAAAAGAGCACAGAACATCCAAAAATGCCACGGAGTATTATCAATCAAGGGCAGAACTGGTTTGAACCATCCAAATAAACATGCATGGTGAGATGTTAACAGCATGGATTTAGTGTCAGTCTCATCACAACCAGTGTATTCAGTATATTCCTTTGAGCACAGTAATTTCACCATGTTAAGACTCAATTTCCTTTTCTGAGAAAGTGGGAATAGGAATTCTTATTTCATGAGGTGATTCTGAGGGTCAAATTATAAAATATACCTGAAGTGTCAAGAACAGTAGACACCCCCAAAACAATAACATATGTTGCAGATGTTATCAGTGCCAAAGCTACATCCCCTTGGAATTCCCTGTTCTCCTATGGAGAACATCCAAAGTTCTCTGCCTGGGAATTCTTTCAGCCCAAAGACATGGGACAGGATGGAAATGCTAGGGAAATAACACGTCCAGTAACAGATCTTGGACAATCAGGTATAGAATTGAGTGAATAAATACCTATGTCCTCACTCTTTGGGTAGAAAAACTCTGAGGCTTGTTCCACGCTGTCCCTCAAGGGTTCCCTGTGGGTTTTGAGCCCCATTTGTTGCCTGTGGTAACCTGCTTACGAATGCACTCCGTATTGGCTACTATCAATTCTCTGTCTTACTTCCCTGCTTCTCAACTGGAGATTCCTGGGATTACCTCCAAAATAAACCACTGGCACTCGGATTCTTGTTTCAGGATAGAATCCAGCCTAAACACTATATTTTGCAATGTAAACAGGATTAACAATTTGAGTACTTGGATTTGCAATAAAATGCTCAACTCACTAACCAAGCCCTGTCTATTCAGCCTTCTTTCAACTCCCTCCCTTCCCATTCCACAGCCGGGACCTTCTCATTTGTTTTGTTTCTTTGCTTGCATTATAAGCTCTAGCTGATCTCCATGCCTCTAGTAACTCTATCATCTAATCCATCACCCACTTACTACCAAAGCTATCATCCTAAAGTGCTGTTCTGGTAATGCTCTTTCTTTGTGTTTGTTTTCTAAGCCTTTAGTGATGCCCATTGCCTCCATGATAATGTCTTAAATTTTATAGCATGGCATAAGACCTTTCAGCCTCATGTCTGTGATGGCTAAACACAGCCAATGCTCTACCTACATAGAACAAACCAGCATCTTCTCAAACGCCCTTTTACCTGTAACCTTTCTATGTGTTTGAATGTGCTTGTGACCTTTTCTACCTGAAGAACCTGGCTCATGCTTCAAGATCTAGCTCAAATGTTCCCTCCTCTATGAGGACTTCTCCAACTCTCTGTACAAGTTAACAGTGCTTTCCTCTGGGCTCCCACAAGAGCATCCACATTCGCTGACTCATTCATTCATTCAACAAGCCGTTTCTGTGCATATTCTACTATGTACCAATCATGGGCTAAGCTCTGGAGAAACCATGCTGAATAAAAGCAGAAACAGCTTCTGCCCACATGCAGTTCACAGTTGCATGAAGGAAATAGACATTATCAGGTAATTATATAAAAGTTAGTTACAAAGTGATGTGAGAGTTTACAGTAAAATATACAGGCCCAGCCTAGGGGTTGGAATGCCTTCCACAAGGAATGGGCACTTGGGGTGTGATTGAAGTAGGGGTTAACATCAGATGAAGGAGGTGGAACATACATCCCAGGCCAAGGGGACAGCAGGTGCAGAGCCCTGTAGTAGGAGGGGACACAATGCTCTTTTTGAGAAATAGAAGACCAGGGCATTTGAAGCAGAGAGGCACAGAAAGAATGGGGGGAGAATAAGCATTTATAGAATTCATGATGCCATGTCCCTTTGTTGACTATGTTCTTCCTGCCTCGTGCTCTGAGGTTGAGCTCCTCGAACGTAAAGACCACCCATACTGAAATCATATCCATCCCAGCACTTTGCACAATGCAGAAAACAAAACTAATGTACCCAATTTATGGATGAGAGTGTTGAGGCTCTGGAAGATTGAATGAGTCGCCAAAGATCCCAAGGCTGGCAGTGGCATAGCAACTAGAATATATCCCTACCATTCCTCAACTACATCTCTTTCCTTGAACTGCCACAAGGCAAACCACCACCCGCCCCCCCCCCCTTTTTCAGAAAATCCACGTTTTTCTATGAGCTCTTTTTTCCAAAGGGCTATTTTCCAAAGCAAAAAAAAACAAAGCAAAAAGCCAGTTATTACTGTGTGTGTGTGTGTGTGTGTGTCCGGGAGCGGGTACGCACTGGTCTTCGGGGGGGGGGGGGGGGGGTTGGAACAAGAACAGGACCCTTTTCTGGTACAGGTGTCTTTCCCGGAGCCTCTTTAATGGCCCAAGATGGTGCAGGTGGTGAGAATTAGCCATCATAAGAAAGCCCCTGGTGGTGCCTGGGAAGGAGCATCCTGGCTGACCCTGGACGTCCGGAGCGAAAAGACCCTGGACCGGACGCTTTGGGGCAGTGAGTGGGACCTCTAGCTTCCCTCTTTCCGACTCTCTCCGTCCTTCCACCCAGAACCAGCAGACCGGGAAACAGCCCAATTTCCCGGCTATCCCGCCCGCCCCCGCAGATCCGTGGGAGAGGAGGCAACCTTGTCGCGGGAAGGCATCCTCCAGGCCCAGACATTCATCTCTGTCCATTTCAAGGCGCCCCAGTCTGCGCCGTATATAACCAAATACTGCGCCCTCGGCAGATGACACGGTGGCCTTTCTAGGTGTGTTTGATTTATTCACAGGTCTTGGGTAAATCCGAGTTTTAGGGCTGCGATCAAGAGCCTAATGTGAGACTGCTTCAGGAACCGGAGGAAGGCTTCGTTTGAGCAAGGACGGAAGGTGGGGGGCGCAGGTGGGGCGGACGGCGGCTCCGCTCTTGCGAGGATTACGGCGGAGGCTGTGGACCGCGGCGCAGCGGCTCGCAGAGGCTGCAGCCATTGCACAGCGGAGCATCCCACATTCAACAGGAGGAGCCCGCCGGAGACGAGCCCCGAGCCCCGAGCCCCGAGCCCCCCAGCCTCAGTCCCCGCAGCCCGTGCGCTCCGCGCCTCAGCGAGCCATGGCCAAGGAAGGCGTGGAGAAGGCGGAGGAGACGGAGCAAATGATCGAGAAGGAGGCGACCAAGGAGCCGGCGGAGGGCGGCGGCGGCGACGGCTCGCACCGCCTCGGGGACGCCCAGGAGATGCGCGCCGTGGTGCTGGCCGGCTTCGGGGGGATCAACAAGCTGCGGCTGAGCAGGAAGGCCATGCCCGAGCCGCAGGACGGCGAGCTCAAGATCCGCGTCAAAGCCTGGTCCAGTATCCGCGCCTTTCTCGCTTCCTCTCTCTTTGCGCGCTCGGCGCTGCGGGAGTGGGTGGGAGAGCCTCGGCGGGGTCGCTGCCCCGGGGACAGCCTCGGGGGGCTCCCCCTCCGCGCCTCAGCCGGGTCTCAGAGCCTTCCCGCGGCCGGCCAGAGCTGGGGAGCTTGCGGAGAGGTGGCACTCCCTGTCCCCAAGCCAGATCTAGGGGTGCCCACGGGAGCATGTGAGCTCTTGGGGACGGGGAGGAAGGTGGCGCCCAGATTGCGCTGCCGGAGTTCTCCTTCGGGTAGGACAGCACAGCCGCCAGCACAGCGGGGTTGATGGTTAACAGGATTAAAAAATAATAACTGCAGGCTTACAGTGTGCCAGCCGCCGTTTTTAAAGTTTTACGTGTGCGATCTTATTTAATACTTCCTGGGACCTAATGAGTTAGGTAGCATCGTCATCCCCCGTTACAGGTGAGAAAACCGCTGCTCAGAGGGAATGAGTGATTTGCCCAAGATCACTCAGCTGCCACTGAGAGCCTTGGCCCAGCATTGGCTACTAGATCTTTTTAACCTCTATGCTGTTGTCCTGATGGGGCTGGGACAGGGTGCACCGCGGGGTCCCGCCTCCCGTACGCTTCCCTCCCTGTGGTCTGGTATGGGGAAGGGAACTGGGAGGCAAGAAGATTAGGTACCCTGCCTCCAGGCTCGGTGAGGGGTGAGGCCAGGACTGCAGCCCAGCTCTCTCCTTCCCTCACTAGCATCCTCTGTGTTTTTCCCAGAGGGGAAAAAAAACTCTGATCCATCACCTTCCAACTCCTGCTCCTGTCTCGGAAAGAGCTCTGCTCTCTAACGTGCCCTCGGTTCCCCATTTCTCCTGGGGAAACTTCTCCAGGCCCACGCCCAGCTGGGATTCTCCCAGGAGAGTTTAAGTCTCTCTGAGTGCAGGCACTATATGATCATTTCCCTGAAGTTCTGGGGAGGGCTGACCCAGGAGAGGGTCCCTGAACGTGACACTGCGCCTGCCTGTGAAACTTGTAAGGGGAACTTGCTGCTATTATGGTGAGAGGATCCCGTCTCCTCCCATTTCCACGTTTCAAAGCCCCCAACACACACACTGCTCCCTAAAGCAGCCTCCAGCTCAGGGGTTCCCAGGTTAGATCAGAAACTCAGAGTCTGGACCAAATCTAGAGACAGGAAAAATGCAAAGGAAAGTCCCCTCCCCTTGGCCACGCTGAGAGCACGCAGGCTTCATTTGCCAGATTAGAAGGCAGCTGGTGGCAGAAGAGGACAGTGATCTCTGGCTGGCTCCTAATATATGCAGCTGGTCACGTCTGGGCCTCTATGGAGGATTTGGGGTAAGAGGCTTTTGCAAACTGGGGGATCCCGTACAATTGTTTTTGTTAACTCTTACTGCACCCAGCTGATTGATCCCAGAATACAGAGCTTGTATCTGCCCTTTCACTGATAAATTCATAATGCCTAGCAAAGTGCTTGGCACATGGTGTCCTAAATAAGTTATTGTCTAATGAATGGATTGAGGAAAGAGCTTGGAGGGGGCTTGTGGAGTCATTATTTTTATTCACTTGCTGGTGGAAGAGCTTCTGGTTAGTACAATTAAAGCCATGGTATTTATAACTCTCCTTCCTTAATCGTGTCACCAAAAAATAATATATGTATATACACATACATATGTGTATATATGTGCATACATGCAATTTTATGTGTATATGTAATATATGACCCTCTCTCCAAATTGAAGATTGAATTCTAGGACTCGATATCAGAGTATACGAGGGCTTTCCAGAAAGTATCCAGCCATGTACTATGAAAATTACAGATGACAATGGCTGGATACTTTCCTCACAGCCCTCCTATATTTGGAGAGTGAAAAATAATGAAGCTATATTTTAAAGGAAAGAGCATCATCTGCAGTACACATGTCTGTGTTCCCTAGCCTTATGCTAACTGCATAATTGCTGAAAGGAACTGTTACATTTTGAAATAATAAATGTCAAGATGAAGGCCAGGAGATTGATTTTTCAAAGCCAGACACACAAGCCTGTTCTTCAGTGGAGCTGTACACACACACACACACACACACACACAGAGGAATCACTACAGATCCCCTACCCTAGTTGTTCAGAAGCCAACCAGACACAGGGGTGCATTTGGAATACAGCGTTGCAAAGGGCCCAGATTGATTTTTCTTTCACCAAGCTGGAAGCAGAGTTAATCGGTTTTGCAAGGGAGAGTTGGAATAAGCTTGTAAAGATGGCCCGCTGGGCCCTTCCTTCTCCACTGGGCTGGGATTGGCTGGCCAAAGATGCCCATTGATTGAAAGTTTTAGCCTTGGGATCCAGGATGACTCATTCTGTATTTTTATGAATCAGCGAATAGCTGCCTGGATGAAGGTCCCCCTTTTATCTGCTTTTTTAAATAGAAACCTTTTATCATCAAATAGAGTATGTTCTTTGCTTGGGAAGAAAGCATAGTCCATCGGAACTAGTATTAGTCAGAGCTGAAATGAGAGTTCCAGTTGGTTACTCTATAAATTTTATGGAAGTAGAAGAGGCAGGAAGAAACACATATTGTATCTCATTTACCCTCTCTCATTTATGGATTGATGGGACAGGTATTTTTCCTATATTACAGAAGAGCACATTTGTGGCTTGGAAACATTGAATCATTTGCCAAAAACATCACACAATAGTAAAGATTTGAATCTGCCTCTCCTTCAAGCTTTACTGTTTTTCTTTTATTCTATTTTGTCTTCCTTGGTGGAAAAGCCATAAGAAATGTGATTTCCTCTCTGAACCTTTGGCATGTACTCTTGATTTCTTTCCTTTCTTCAATGTATATGGTTCCTTTGATTTTTTTATGTCTGGCTTAAGAGAACATTCTCTAGCTATTCCCAAAGTAATATGACTTTTCCCAGAAAGTGGAGATATTTTGGTCAAACACAGCTCAAAAAGAACTATCGCATGGGATTGGGGGTTGTAGAGTCTTCTGTCTAAATTGTTTTAAAAACATCAGCTTTGATGGCAGATCTATGTCTACAACTATTCATCGAATAAGTTATGCAACAAGAGGTTTAAGTGGCTAAGTGGAAAAAGCGTGTGGCCTTTGAAGACAGATGGACTTGGATGTAAGCTTAAGCCACACCTTTTCCTATGCATGTGACCTCAGTGGTGGACATGTTCCAACTTCTCTGAGCTTCCTGAGCTTCATCTGCAAAATGGGGATCATAAGTTGAACCTCGTGATATTGTTGAGAGGATCAGATGCAATAAAAAGACTGGCCTTTTGTCAATATTGAATAAGTAATAGTTGTTACTACTGTCATCATTGCTGTCGTCATATCTAGACCTAGAGGACATATGCGTCTCGGTGACCTGACAACCTGGGGGCCATCTTTTGAATCATGTAACATAGATAATATTATGTCTCATCTGCTTAGTGCGTAAGAGTCAGACTTTCCTAGACATGAGTCCCAGCTCTGCTACTTGCTAACTGGACATCTTAGGTCTAACTCCTTGAAGGCAGGGCCTGTCACAGGGATGTTTTTCCAAGTGGCATATTGAAGGGGTGCTTTCAGGGCTATGGGAGCAAGGGAAGTAGGCTAGGACAGAAGAAGGAACTAAGCAAGGGTGTGGTCATACCTCTATCCCACCGCAGAGTCAGTCCTACCATGAAGCCAGGAGCAGAGGGAGCCGTTTGTGTCACTGGCTGTGGGCTGCTTCCTAAGTGAGGGCATGGAACCTCTCAAGAAGAGGTGGCTTCTATTTGACTGAATACAGTTCTGAGCTGGGGACAGCTCTGAGCCTGGAGCAGCCAACATGCCCAGAATTGGGGGAATGGGTGAACAGCCCACAGATGGGATCTTGGTGAGACAAAATGAAAGGGACACCATTCACACTTACTCCTGGGTAGCAGGAGCAAACTGGAACTGTCTTAGGCAAACCAGGGTGCGTGGTTTTCCCCTAAGTGATAAGGATCACATCTGTGCCTTTGCTGCCATCAGTCTTGTCACAGTGGAGTGTCTCTTGGACAGCGGCCACTAGGATTTGAGTCTGGTAGAGGGTCTCCAGGTTGGGCTGCAGGAATGTATCTAAGTGGCCATTAACAAGCCTTGTCTGGTTTGTGGCTCAAATTGGCTTGTGGTAGAAAGGCACTAATGGATTGGGGACATTTATTTTCCCAGAGTGATTTACAGTGAGAGGCTACTTGAAACTACTGGAAAGAGACCAATTGGATAAAAAATAGTTCCAGCCAGTCGCGGTTCCATTGGCTGATCTGAAAATGGGCTGAGGGCAGGCCACACCAGAAGAAAGCCACCAGATTGGTGGGATGCTAATATGTCACCGGTATATAGTAAATGGGAGACAAGGCAAGGAACAAACATTTATTGACCAGTTGTTATGAGTCAGGAACTGAGTTGCCTGCTATATACGCTTTGTTTCATTTCATCCTCGTGCCAACTCAACAAGATCAGTATTTCTCTTTCTATTTTAAAAATGAGGGCACTGACATTTAGATGAGGGCTAAACTACTAAGTGGAAGAGCTGCGTGAAAATCCAAGTGTGCCTTGTTCCTGGACTCTTTATGTTTGGGAGTGAGAGAATGAGAGAGACACAGTGACAAAGGCATAAAAGGGAAAGACAGAGACAGAGAGAAGATGAGAAACCAAGAGACAGGAGAGGCAGACAGACACAGAAACAGGAATATAGAGGAAGAGCCATGAATGCATTTGATTGATTTGAAATAGAACTGATAAGACCCCAAATCACCCAGTGCCATTTTGCCCTTCCCCCAAAATGGCCATTGCATTTCAGCACCACTTCCATTTTGCCTACACTCCTGAGGTATGGGATGTTTGGGGGGATCCACTTAGGATCAAGTTACTATGACTGTTGACCCAGAACACCCATGCTGATTAAACTAATCACCACTCCTCGGATCCATCCTAGATATTGGATTCCTTCCTCTGCCTCCTTCTCCTTGATTGGGCCATTGCTACATTGGCAACTTGAGTATAAAATATCCCAAAGCAACACAGCATTAAACTGTCACTAACAAGGTTGATGCAATGACATATGGCCAACATGATGTTCCCTGTGTTTATTCAAATAAACGAATGGAGTCCATGAGGTTAAGTGACACAGATGTTTACAAAACTGAGAAATTGCTCAAGGGGTCTCTAGTAGCCAAGCTGACAGAGCCATTCTGGCACTGAGATGGGAATAAAGTGTTCTGAATCACTCTGTGTTGGATGGAGGCATCGGGATTTGACAGGAAAGGATGACTCTATGCTGAGTCATCTCTGAGCCTCATTTGGTGATGAGAAGACGGAGGTGCCAGCTCAGGGGTCATGCTTATTTATTGAACTTGGCATTTTCTAATTAGCTGTGTCCTTGCTGACGAGGGCTGAGTGTGGTGACAATGTCTGCTCTTTGTCCAATGATGGAATGGACTTCTTGTGTCCCCAGCAATTTGAGGAGAAAGGGAAACCCAGAATCAGAAATTCTTCTATCTCACAGGAGCAAAGAGTCATCATTTGAACCCACTTTTTATATTCAGCCATCTTGCCTCCTGAGAATATTTTGATCTCATTATCAATGGAGAAACTTTTCTTTTTTCTCCTTTCTGCATCCCTTTTCCATCAATCTGTATCTCTGTATATTTCTCTCCTCCTCCCGTTTTTTCCATTCTGCTGCTAAAAAAAAAAAAAAAGTAATAGCCACCAAAGAATAACCCCACTAACAGAAGCAATAATTGGTAAAATTTACAGCAGAGAGAAAAAAAGATGGAGAAATTAAAATTGGTTGTAATGATATTTTATGTGGAATAGGGTTCATCCAAGTGGAAATAATTTCAGTAAAATAAAAGTGAAGTAAATGACAAATAGCTTAACAGTGCCATTTAGAACGTTTTAATTTGCTAAAAATCATGGATGTTGTCATGATTCTGATTACTTGTTTGTAGTAGGTATGTCCTCAGGATTAAAAGCTTTGGAGAGGGGATCAAAAATGTGGAATTAAAAATAAGCTGGGATCAAAAGCAATTGCCTGAAGGAGGAGCAGAAATGGAGGTGGTTGGGTCCATTCAGAAAAGGTTCATTCATTCAGCCTTTAGAAAGGCTGCTCGAAGGTGGAATCGGGTGGAGGTGATTAGGAAGCTGTGGAAAATGCTGGACTTTGGTTTCAGGCAGACATGGGTTAACATTTTGCTTTGTCCCTTATTAACCATGTGTGTTTGGACAGGTTGCTTAGCTCTCTAAGGCCTATTTGCTTTACTTAAAAATGGAGATAAAACCTTATAGAACATCTGACATATAGCAGGTTCTCATAAACAGCAGCCAGATGTCAATTATACAGGCCCTAGCCAGAAACCACGGGCAGGTGCATCACGACGGGCGGAGGGAGTGGTGACTGGTACGCCCACCCTACCTTCTACCTGCAGCATCTTTGCAGCAACAAAGCCAGGTATGCACATCAGCTTTTCCTCTGATCCTCACCACCTGGGGAGGTAGGTGGCAGAGGAATTAACACCTGTATTTGCTAGGAGAGGAAATGGAACCCAGAGATGAAGTGGAAATAGTGAGAAGCTATAATAGATTTGGGTTCAGACCCTAACTCTGCCTTGCTAAGTGCTTAAGTAAATAGCACTGTCAACATGTCTGCATCCTCAGCGTGGTGATCACACCCACTTTTAAGTATCATTATGAAGACTACCTGAGAGTGTGGAGAAGTCCTGACTGTGCCTTGCACATACCAGATGCTCAATAAAATTTATTTCCCTTCCTAAGTCACTTGTGCTATAAAAGGCAGAACCGAGACCGGACTTGCCATCTCCTGGTTCATCACTCAGTGGTTCTCACACCAAACTCCATTGGTAGCAGGGACTAGGATGCTGGCTTTGGAACCTTATTCCCAGGGTCGGCAATAGGTTTGGACTGATTTGTTGCTTCTATCCCACCAGCCCTCTGCACACTCACGCATGGGTGGCGGCAGGGATTCTTTGCTAGCTGGGTGTGCATAGACAATCCAGCCTCTGGAGTTTCGTTCACTCGCATTCTAAGGAGTCAAAATCCTACAACCTTTGGGCACATCACTGACATTCAACACTGACAGCAAAGCTTACCCAGGCATGGAGAATAGTATCCCCATGACCTCAAGTTCCCAGCACTTCTCTTTCCTGGGAGAGATCCTTTTTGACATCTTGGCATTTGTCATAGAAGAAAAAGTTTAATTAGAAGAAAGAAGAGACTCTTCATAGGAAAGGGCAGTGAGTGTGTAATCTCAAATTAGTTTGATTCCTCTGTGTGTGATTTCATACAAGAAAATCAGTTGGAGCCATGGTATTAAAATGAGTGAATTTTATGTTTGAAGGCCCAGGAGACAAAATAGATGCTCCAGTGAAAGGAGCTGTTTCATCTTTAAACATGGTATGTTTTCAATGAAAGCTTGCAGCCAGTGTCTGTCTTTAATCTCTGTCAGTGACCCCTGATGCCTCAGCCAAGCCTCACCCCCAGCACAGTCAGGGAGCTGGGGACCTGCTGAATGGCACTTTCCCACACAGAACCCCCTGGGCAAGCTAAAGCACTGAGTCCTCCTATTCCTGACTTCTCTATGTGACTGTGGTCCATGGAACACCATGCAGAATAATTATCTTGTGAGCAAGGAAAGATTAGATTCATTTCTTGCACTGGTACTGACTATATACCCAGTTAGATGTGAGGCAATATGCTTCTTGGTTGTAAAAAAAAATAGTTAATGTTTGAAGTAAAACAGGCCAGGATGCAAATCCTGGCTATAATAATTTTAGCAACCTACATAACCTTGGGAAAATGATTTAGTCTCTTGAAACCTTACTTTGCTCATCTGTCATATGGGTATAATAATAGTATGGGGCAAAATTTGTTGTATAAAGATTTAAAAAAATACATAATGCATCTAAAGTGCCAAGAATGATGGTGACATATTTAATGTTTGTTGAATTAATGAATGAATAAATGAAGTCTGTGTCATATAGTATATGTCTGATAGATATTAATGGTGGGGAGGAGATGCAAAGAAATAGGGCATTAGAAAGTCCCTTTGTACCTCCTGAAGTTTGCTGAAGGCAGTCCCACTTCAGACTCCACATGTCTCCCCCAAAAGGTGCAATAACATTAAAAGTAGCCACCATGCCATGACACATACATGAAGATCAAGATTAATTCCTGAAGGAATAAGAGAGGAAATGGAACCAGAACGTCCTGTGCTCCTCCTGTGTATCAGAAATGGGGACAGACTTAGAGATCTTATGCAGAAAGACCAGTCACTTTCTCCCTGACTTCTCTTGATTTCAGCCATGCTGGTCATCACGGTGGATTTGCCCCTGGCCTTCTAAGCTCTCTCCTCCCCTTCCCCTTTCATCTTTTATCCTCTCTCTCCTCGTGAATTAGCTTCCTGTCTCCTACTGCAATGAGCATTCTTCTTGAGGCTGGGAAGGCGGTGGCCTTTAGCTCCAGCTGCCTTGTATAATACAAGTTTAGCAAGCCCCAGTGGAAAGAGAACTTTTTTCCTCCCAATTTGTATCAAGGAAGGAATCTGATTGGTCCTTTGTGAATCACATACAGGCCCCTGGAGATCTCCCTCTCTCATTCTCTCTCTTTTTCTCTCTCTCATACACGCACACTTAGCAAGCATTTACTGAGTGGCTCCTAGCCATCACGGGTAGATAATGAGACTCTTAAACGAGGAATCAGGGGGGACTGGAGAAGGCAACTCCCTTCCCTGTACTGGGATCTTATATTTCTCAGCACAAAATTATTACACATTAAATAACAAATGTAATATTTTCAACTGCAAGGCCCCATTGTCTTTTAAATCTCTTTGGCAATCTTGAAAATTCTAGGAACTCTCCCTATTATCAATCAACTGTTGAATGGCAAGCAAACGCAGTGCTTGGTTAACCGTAGGCACTCAATAAGTGTTTGGGGGATGGACACATATATTACTGACTTTCTAGTAAATATGACCTTCCTAAAACAAACAATGGCTGTTCCAAGGGAGCATGGCTTACCCCTCCTTCATCTCAGCTTTCTCCAACAAGAAACCTAAATATCTGCAGTATTTTTCTCCAACAAGAAACCCAGATCTGTCTTCCGGCCTTTTCCATGAAGGTCTCTGAGTGGGAACCTGGAAGAATACCAGGGGAGCCATGTTTTCAGGGAGTTTTACTTCTGTTTAACACAATCTGTTCTCTTGGAACCAGAAATTCATTTTTTGTGCTCTCTAATAACTGCTTTGCCTGGACTGGGAAATGTGGGTCTCTGGCTTCTCAAGATGCTCAGTAATTTCCTTCTTACTGACATCTGCCTCCGTGGAGAGCTGCGGGCCAGAGCTCTGCTGGAGACAGTTATTCCAAGAGCACTCGCTCAAGCGTTCCTGCAATGCCCGGAGACCTCAAGACTCCAGGCTACACCAGACTGGATGTTAAAACGAAATCTTAAAACAAACAGGATTTCCATGACTCTGTCCCTACCCTCCTTTGTAGGTGTCAAGCCTCCAAATCTTCACCCTTTGATGCCCCCAGAGGGTTGCAAGGGTCTCCTAGGGGATGTTTCGCGGGTTCCCCATTGATTCTGACCCTTTCCCATTGCCCTGTTCTACTCCCACTACCAGACACTAAAGCCACCCTGGACATGTCCCATCACTTTTCCCTTCCAGACAGAGTCAGGCCTCCTGCTTGGACTGTGGCCCCCTTTCCCCCAATGCAGGCTATGGAGCAGCATATGTTACCTTATATATTTAATGCTCATGCTGTTTGGAGTTAATAAGATATATTAATTCTGTTTCATCATTTTCATCATAATGGCCTTTATTGAGTACTTTCTATGTGCCACGGGCTCTATGCTAAGTGTTTTATAGGGGTCTCTATGGTACCAGACATTTGACCGATGATGAAACACAATGAAAGAGGTGAAGGAACTTGCTAAAGATCACACAACTAATGAGCTACAGAGAGCTGGGACTTGCGCCAGGGTCTGTCTCTCTCCGGGCCTATGCCTTCATTCTCGTTGTCCCTGCGTTTCACTGCTCTGTCCCAGACACAAGCCCCTGGGGCTGAAAGGTGGCGTGAGTGGTGGCACATTCCACACTCAGAGTCCAGCCACAGGCTGTGTCCCCCAGGCCTGTTATTCTCCAACACTCGCTTCCCTTAGGCTGAGGTTTGTTATCGTTCTCAGAAGATGTAGTTGCTCTTCATGAGAAGAGACACGTGGAAGGGCAGCCCTGCTGGCCCAGACAGTCTGAGTCCTGTGATTCCAGAGAACTCAGATAGGACTTTCAAATGACACTCTCCATGGCCCCCGCCTCTCTTCCCAACACAGATGCACTTGCATCTTTGAGCAGACTATCCATCAAATTACAGACTTTCTTAAAAAAATAAAATACAGATGCATCTCTTGTCTAGGATCAGAAAGAATTGCTTTTCATTTATCTATGCTACGTCTAGTTCAGTCTACTAATGGGGAGCTATTAAACCCACTGTTCCCATGACTGGTCTGAATGATTTTGTAATCGGATTCTCTTTATCCTCCCAGCTAAACTCACTAAAATGGTTCCGACTGGAGACTTCGTAATAAACTCTGACTCAATGTTTCACAGCCGGAACCAGGGATGCATGATACAGCCATCAATGTGCCACCTTCCTGAGCAGTCCTTTCAGATTTGAAGACCATCTCTCTCTGACCGCAGAGAGACAGTCCGTGCCTCTGGGACCACTACTTCAAGGGAAATAAATAGCAAAGGCAATTTTCACCTCCCCACCTGCTTTGAGCCTCAACATCTCTGTCCTCAGCCAGCAGCACTTGTGGGAACCTCCTTCCTTTGCTCTTTTAACAGTTTTCTTTCCTTTTCTTAGTTTTCTTCTTTCCTTTTGTATTCTTAAGAGAACCGAGCCTGTTTGCTCTTGAATAGAGACTGAACTTCCAAAGTAATTGAAAAACACTGTCAAAGTGTTGAGTCCTTTAGAAAACACCTAAGCTGGATCCATTCACTCTACAGAGAAAAACTTCTTAGAGACTTTCTTTTCCCATCTCCATCCCCCCAATGCCTCTGCTCCCTCCATACTCTCTCCTGCTCTCTTCAAAGTCTCCCAGACTTTCAAACCTTGCCCTTGCCATTTCTTGTCTTTTGCATCTATCTTTGCTCATCTTTCACATCTCCTCTTTAATCTTTCAGGAGTAAATCTTTGCTCTTTCCAAAGCACATCAATCAAGCAGGTCTTTGATCTTGATCTCCCCTGTACCATCATACCGATTCACACAACACGGCTGCCAGCCAAGCACAGCTAAGAGATAATGCCTTTAGCAAGAAGAAGGAAGGGAAGAGCTCAAATCACTCCTAGGTATTTTCCTTTTTATGCCTTCAGTGGGGAAATCATTGTCTTTCAGCTTTTAGTGTGCTTTGTGCTAAGCATTAAACATTGAAAGATGGATTCGAAGACAAGCCTGGTGCCCTAGACTTGCTCATAATCTGTAGGGAAGATAATAGGGTAGTAATCCTGCTCCTGTATCCTTCTTTAGCTAATTACACTTAAATATTAATTAACTAAAAATTAAAAGTTCAGCTCCTTAATCACACTGACCACATTTCAAGTATTCAGTAACCACACTTGGCCAGTGGCTACCATATTGGACAGTGAGGGCACAGTATGGTTCCATCATCACAGAATGTTTTCTTGGATATTGCTGTTCGAGTCTTCACCCCTTTTTTCTTGCTAGGGAATGGACACGATTGAAGCTCAGACTCAGGGGGATGGGGGGGCATGGGCAATATATATAACCTGAACTTTTGTACCCCCATAATGAGCTGAAATAAAAAAAAAAAAGAAACAACTGTTTTACTAAACATAATTTTTATTAGCAGTAATATCTCAGGAAATAGCTATCATGTTATTGCTGAAAAATGGACTGTTTCTCCATGGGGACCCTGCCCCTCTGGCTCCAGGAAGACATCAACCCATGACCTCTCTGTGCTGTCTTCTCCTCTCCACGGAGAGGTGAAATGGGGCTTCAGAGGTTGAGATAGTAGGAGCAACGGACACGCCCATTCCTAAGTGATACTTTCCTATGAGAAGCACCAGATCCCAGCAAAGCGAGTTAATAACTACCCTCTCTGTGCTAGCTATGACCCTTGTACGGCCTCCTCTTTGGAATTGCCATACTGTGTAGTCATTTATTTGTTGATCTCTGAACTCTTGGGAAGCAGAGTTGTCATTGTCACTCTTGTAACATTAGTGCCTAGCCAAGCCCCAAAGTGCAGAAGGTCCGTTGGATTCAAATCGGATGAGATTGAATGTTCTAGGTGACCAGCCACTGCCAAGCATCTGTTTGAAGTCCATACCTTAGACAGCACCAACTACGGAGCATCGAGATGTTAACCTTTGCAGGATCCTTAGGAAAAAATACCTCCTGTTGTGTCCCCAGGAGCAGCTGAGAATAGGTAACTAACTCCAGGTCTCAGAATCAAGAGGTTAGCCTTGGCATCAAGGAGAGCTGGTTTTGGACCCATTTGGACCATGCTTTTCTGTTTCTGTTGAAATCTGGCTCTAGATATTTAGATTCTCAATATGTCTCCTTGGCCATTTTGTTCTGCATTGGAAATACTCCTGAAGTGTGTTTTGAATACTAATTTAGACATAATATCGGAATACAATTTTGTTCTCAGACACTGTAGAAACAAAGAACTTGTATAATTGTATCCCCAGTTGTATTACCATCAGCAACCCTGCATGTGTTATGCTCAGAGGGATCTATGTGGGGCAAAAATAGCATTTTTTTTACTTAATAAGTGGTACCTTATTTTTTTACTTAATAAGGTACATTATGAAAAGCATCAGATGGGTCAGAAAACTTCCTATATTTCATGTGGCTACACTGGCTTGTTTATCTAAAAGAGAGGGTGGGCAGGGTTACGTGGAACTGGACACTAGGACCAGTGTGAAGGGCCATAGGCCAGCAACGTGGAGAAGGGCATCTCAGCACCCGTAACACACGCCTTCCCCCCTCGGATTGAACACAGGTGGCTTCTCTATCCTGAGATCCACCTAGGACAATTCTGGCTGCTCTCAAATGAGAGCCATGCCATTTGAGATTTGCATAAAAGATGTCCTTGCTTTGGTCACCGAGTGTTTTTTCTTCCATAGCAAATTGGTGTCAGTCTACTCTCACGGTCCCAAGATAACAAAACTGGTGCTTGAACGAACCAAAGAAAAAAACAGAATTGCGAATACGATTCTCTGAGATCAATGCCTATTTACAAACCCTAGGCATCTGCAAGTTTTCAGTTAAGAATTAAGAAACAGAAACGAAAACTTCAGTTCTGGGGCGATGAGGAAATGAATCAAACATCTGCTTCTTTGACCCCACGTGGATTGGAAGTTAAGTGCTTTGATGAACATATTATCAGCAAGACAAGAGCAGAATAAAAAAGGGAGCCCCTTCACTTGCAGCTTTGGCTTGGTCCAATACCTCATGTTCGGTCTGCGTGCCTCTGCTGAGAGCTCGCGGAGGCTGCCACGGGTGCTGGGCTGGGTTCATGCTCACTGGGAAGAGGGCTGTTAAAAACTTCCCTTCTGGAATTTGACAGTGTTTTCGCTGGTACCCCTCTCCCCCTCCAGAATTCTATGATCTCTGACTTCCTGCAGACACATAGACAGCCCTGAACTCCTATTCATACTTTTCATAGACTCTCCCAAGCAGTGTACAATCCTGCATGTACCTTGGTAGTTCATCTGCCTGTTACTCTTTTCTGTTTTCCTTTTCCTTCATCTCTGCTCCTTCCTTGATTTTTGATCTCTTTATTCCTCCATTTTTCTTTTCTCTCATTGTTCCAGGTCCCTATTTAAATATTTCATTATTTTTTCTGACGTTGCACCATTAGTTATAAGAACTGCTAGATCTTTCCACCTCAGGGACCACCATGCAAAGGAGACCCATAGATAATCCACCACCCATGACAACTGTTCTGTGTGACCACGAAGGAATAAAACCCTGAAAGAGGAGATCATACCACCCCCTTTGTAGCAGATGCTGGGATCCACCACGCAGAACATTCTTTTAGGACCTGGGCGCTCCCTCCTCCAGCCACCAGGAGTGATGGCGGCTGAGAGCGCACAACTGGTCCCTCCTAAGGAACTGCCCTAAGCCAAAGGAAGCCTCTTTGCCCAAGTTTGCACCCCCTTCCTGCGAGCAGTCTTCATCCCATGACTCATTGATGCAGGGGGACAAAGGCCCAGTCCTGTGCCTTCTTTCAGAATTACTCAAGAGACCATACTAGTTCTGGAACTTTCCAAGAATGAACTGAGAGCTCTTTATTAGTACATCAGAGTTCACCTTCTCCCCGGGCCTGGTGCAGCTTCCCTGGAACCCACCCAGGTGTTGTTCCCTAGAACATTCCCTCTTGACCTCCTGCTGCACAGGGAGCCTGAGCTATGATGCCTTATTTGTGTGGTGATGATGATGATGATGACAGCAACTCACACTTATTGAGCACTTACTGTGTGTGAGGTGCTCTGTTCTGCAGGTACCACCACATTCTATCCACACCAACACCCCGCAGGGTGGGTATGTTACTATCCCATTTCTGAGATGAACAAACTGAGGCTCAAGGAAGTTAAGCAACCGACTTGAGGAGAAGCCAAAAAGCTAAAGCTTTAAATTCTGCCCTGGTGACCACAGAGGACCCCTAGAACAACCCTTTGGGGACAAACTTTGGGAGGTCAATGTTTTGATTTCATGGTTATCCTGTACGCACCTCTCCTGGTGGCTACGTGAGCACTTTGCCTACACATCATAAAACCACTCATCACTTCATATTGTAGTCAGCTTTTATGATTCCATTTCCACATAAGAATGTGGAGCCCCTTGTTAATTTTGGGTATCCACTGTCTGGTATACTGCTCAGTATACTGTAAGTGCTCAATGTGCTGATTGAGTGGAGGGGGCCTGTCTTTGTAACTGGGAAACCCGAGTGATGATCTCTCTACAGCAACGCAAAGCACAGTATCCACGAGTACAGGCTCTGGATTTTCATAATTTGCTTTCACGCCTTGGCTTTGTAAACCTCCGTGTACCTTGGTTTTGTTCTCTGTAAAATGGGGGTAATATCATTTACCTCTTAGTGTTATTTACGGTTATTATAAAAATTAAATGATATGCATGGAAAGCACTCAGCACTGTGCTCGATACATAGTGGTACCCCATGAATGTTATCTATCACAATTACTGGCCACAAATCATTTCTTTTTCTCCCTATGCTCCATCATCAGAGAAATTAGAAGAGCGGTTTCCAGATTTCTGCTACCGTCTTGGGAACCCTTCCAACAGTCACAAAGCCCTATGTAAGAGCCCTCCCAGAAAGCACCCATCCCTTCTTGAACATTCTTCTTCATGGGAACAGCTGACATTGCGATATTAGAGTGGGCCTTTGCAACCCTTGGGACACATGAGAATGTGTGTCTGGGCTAAAGAGACTCTCAGAGCTGGGGCTGGGATATGCACACTAAAAATAAATAAATAAATAAATGCCATGATGACACTGACATGCGTCCAGAAATGATTGTACGCAAGGCTACCTCAGGCCACTACTCAGCACATAACTGCTATGTGGGGAGCAGATCAACTGCCATCAGCCCTAAAGAGTGAGGCCTCATGGTCTTTACTGAGTTTGTTACACATGAATTCAAAGTGTCTTGGAGCTATTTCACAGAGTCACAAGAGCTCATGATTTGAAGAAACTTAGGATGTCAGCTAGTCTTATGTTTTAAATTCCCTTCATGACATCTTTCATGGTCTTCACAAACATCATTGTTAACTAGGAATGTGATGGTCTATCCAATATTTTTATGAGTAACTTAGACATAGAAGTCAACGGCATGATAACCACATTTTCAGAGGATATGAATCCAGAAAGGAGAGCCATTTTTTTTTTTTTTTTGAGGTTAAAGAATTAGGATCCAAGAAAGAGACAGACAATTTGGAATGATGAAACTTAATCTAATAAAACCAAATTTAATAAAGGTAAATATAATCCTCTGGACTAGGATCAAAAAATTGAACTTCCCTAGAGGATAATGAGAGATATTTTCATTTTCTTATCTATTTAATCTTCATCTATTAATTTTTACCCTGTTTCATTCAAAATAGGACTTGAATTAGCTTTTTAAAAAATGATTAGATCAGTGATTCTCTAAGCATGGTGCCCAGCTCAGAAGCATCAGTATAGCCTGGAAACTGTTAGAAATGCAAAATCCTGGACCTCACCACAGACCTACTGAGTCAGGAACTCAGAGATGGGGCCCAACAATCTGTGTTTTAACAAGCCCTCCTGGGAATTCTGATGCACAATAAAGTTTGAGAACCATTGTAATAGAGTAAAAGATTTTTAGAAATGGATACTCCAAATCATTCATAAGTTAAGATGAAGTTGAGTGTAAGATGACATAAAGAATGAATGCCACAAATTTGGCTCAGAGCTTCCTAACATCCATTGCAAAGAAAGAAACATAACCAGTTTATATACTGTACTGGGTCTGTAGGATCCATGCAACCAATCCTTGTGCTGAGATTTGAGGAAAAATTCCTATCTTCATAAAGAAGTGAATGTATGTTGTAACAAATGATATGCTCAACATTATCCCTTCAGTAAGTAAAACAATGGGTTTCTGAAGGTTAGTTCTTTGGCAATCTGTCTCTTAATGGAGCCAATGATAGGGTAAGACTTGTGATTTCTATTGAGCATAAGATCAAAGTGTATAATGGGGCTTTATTGATCTGCATTGATAAAGAAGTAGTTTGCAAGAAGAGGGAGATATTCATCAGGGTGTTCTTTGTGTAACAGTCTGACAATGTTTGGATTCCCATAGTCAGTGCTGGGAAAACTGACAACCTGAGGACAAGACAGGATGGCAAGAGCCCTAAAATCCTTTCATATGAGCAACTCCTACCTTCATTTTACCAGGAGAATAAAAGACAAGGGACCTTCTCCATGGCTACCTGTATCTTCTTTGCCAAACCCCTTCTTTGGGTCAATTTTCATCTCAAATTGGAAAATTAATATAACCATAGCTGGGCTGATTCTTTTGCCATTCAGTCAGTGATGTCTTTTAAGAGATCATTTGTGTCTTCATTTGATATTGTTAGCATATCAAAAAAATTAACATATCCCAAATGACAAGCTTTGGGGACAAGAGCACACAACAGCCATACATACCATGGTTTATAGATAACAGAATGATATCTTAGTGTTCAAAACTTCAAGCTTGGCAGTCATACAGAAAGGGCTCATATTCGCAGTTCTTGTACCTAGTATATGACCTTGGTGGACAAGGTACTTTATTTATTCTTTCTAGTCCTCAGCTTCCTTTTGCATAGAAGGGAGATTAAAATGGCCCAAACCTTCATGCCTAACATGTAGCAGCAGCATGATGGGAGCAATGTTTGCTGACTTTGGTAGAACACAGAATGAAGACAGCCAGACATCTCTTAGGAGACTTTATAGGGTGACAGCCCTCACTTGATAGATAACAGAAAAGAAAGTATGAAGGCCAAGCCTAGCTTTCCGCTTCTACATAGAGTCTAAGCATCCACCTCAGTGTATTTTATCAAGACCACCAAGCATCTCTCCTTCATCGCTGAGCTTTGAGTTTGATAACATCTGAAGCAGCGTGAGAGTTGGGGAGGGCTTCAGAGATTCAGCCAAGGTTCTCAGCTGACCGATGGCAATGCAGGGACTGACACCCATGCACCTACGTCTGTTTCCTTTCACTGTTTCCTCTTAGTCTTCTTTTCTCTGAATCTTGAAATTATTGATTTCAGTAACATTTGATTTACTTGCATTTGGGATTTTATGGTGTCAGGGGATATACAATCATCAAGGAGTTTGGGGACCTTGACTCCACTTCTCAGCTTGGTCACATGCTAATTGTGCTGCCTTTGACAAGTCAGTTTTCTCATCTGAGTCTCAATGTTCACATCTATGTAATGGGAATAATGATATCTGCACTTCTGGCTTTTCTTGGCTTACTACAAAGTTTAATGAGATTTGTATGAAAGCACATTGTACACTGTGCTATGCTATGCCAATGTAAGAAATTGTTATCATTTAAAGGGAATGTCCAAAGATAATTTTCCTACATCTTCTCTCATATATCTGCAGATCCCTCATACCGTGTTTTGAGTTTTTCAGGGTCCCTTTCTCAAATCTCTGCCTTCATTCTTTCAGGATGCTGTGTCTCCATCATAACTCTTTAAACCTAGCCTCTGACTAATAATTTAGTACAGGAGGAAAACTGAAACAGTCTCCTATTATTTATTAAAATTACACCAATCTTTGAGAAAAATAAGATTACCTAGCAGAATATTATGTCAAGCACTCTCCAACACTATTTTTTTTTTTTTTGCAATAATCTCAAATGTTTAAGAGCTGTATAATAATTTTACCCCTGTATGGGCCTGAGTCATCGGCATAGTCATTGCCACCCCCAAAAATTTCCAGGTAAAAATAAAATTATTTTAGAGAATGCTGGAAACTGTAATTGTGAAGATGTATAGTTTCATATGCTCCTGTTTTTTCCTTCTGTTGTGATGGGAAAAGAAAAGTATTAGAGAGACCCAAGTTTAAGTCTATGGCTTTACCATGCACTATGTGGCCTTTGGGTAAATAACTTGTTATCTCTAACAGTGTTACTTGTTTGTTTTGGGGGTGGGGAATGGAGTCAATAATGTCTCAGTGGGTGATTGGGGGTAATTGATTATAGTATTTGTTTTAGTTTGTATCTTTCTGTTTCATAGGAGACCACACAGGCACCCAAGCAAAGAGGTTCTGTTGTAAACAGTAACGAAAGAAACAGTAACAAAGTAAACAGTAACAAAGGAACTTGCAGAAATCAGAGTAGGAAGCATGGTGGAGCCAGATCTCCCCAAGTCTAGAGACTGGACCGTCTCATTCTAGGAACTCAGCAATGGGAGTCCGTAAAGCCTTACCCTGGTGCAGGCTGTTGGATTGACTCTATTGATCTTTGTGTTTTTTCTTTTCTTTTAATTCCCCTACCTCTTGGCTTTTTCACTTAGGCTTCCCCAAAGCTCAGGTCCACGAGGGCCCTCTAGCTCATTTCTATCTTTTGACATCCTTTCTGTTGCTAAGTTCTCTTGGTACGTGTTTCACAGTTCATGGTTTTTGAGAGAACACCCAGTTCTTGGACCAGCTAATTTATTCCTATTAAGGAATGGATTCCTGCCTAGATTATGAGTGGCCACTCCTCCAACACTGGGCCCACCACTGGTGCAATCACCTCTCAACAAGAAGGAAGAGATAAGGAGTTATCAACATGGCCCTTGAAGGTGCCCCTTCAGCCAGGGCGGTGCGTGGGGAAGTTCCCACAAAGAGGTAGTAGAGTGCATTTCATGAAGGGTCCAGTTTCTAGATTTTGCTTGAATTCACATCCTAACCTTGACATTTTCTGAAGATGTGACCTTAAACAAATTACTTAATTTTGCTAGATCTCAGTGTCCTGATCTGAAGAACTAGGTATGATAGTTCATATCTCATGGGATTGTCTTGCAACTTAAATAACAAAAGTAAAGCACTTGGCCCGGTTCCTGCCACAAATTAACCCCCCCGTAAGTACTAGCTGTAGCCATGTCAGGAGAAGGTGGGTGGGCAGGCACCAAGGAGAGACAGGTCTGACACAACAAGTGAAGGTACTTCATTAACAACTGCCCTCTGTGTGGAGATAAAACGACACTCATACGCCTGCTTCCTGAATAAAGGTGGCAATTTCCATGACCTGACAGAATCACGGAATGGCTCACTGAGGAAGCAGGATGCTACAGGCTTTATAAGTCAGTATTAGCCCTTCTCCCTGGGATTTAAGTGGCTGGCTCTCAATTTACAATCCCCAGACCCAATTCATGCTGATGGCGATTGAAGTCAGCCCAATTGAGCGAGGTAATAAGTGCCTGGGATGAACACTTCTCCAGGGGCTACCATGTTTGCAGAACTGTCAAGTAATTTTTTATGGCATTTCTCCACCAGGGTCTTGGGGAATCATTGGTTTTCACTCACAGGTACACACAGGGAGCTAAAATTATGTGTGAAATGAGATGGAGTGCTTGATTTGGGGTGTAGAAATTTCTTTTATTGTTATATAGTGATGCTTTATTTATTTGGTTGTGTTAGAAAATGGGCCGTTTCATAGAATTGAAGTTCAGAGATAGCTGAAGCTTTTCCATGTCAGCTCTGAAACAATTTTTAACCTTTCAAAAATTTTTAATTTTATTTTTATTTATTTGTTTTAGAGAAGACAGGGTCTCGTATGTTTGTTGCCCAGGCTGGGCTCAAATTAATTCCTGAGCTCAAGCAATTCCCCCCCCTCATCCTCCAAGTAGCTGGGACTATAGGCACACACCACAATGCCTGCATAACTAACCATTTTTAAATGGAAATCTTCCTAAAATGTATCACACACTTCTGCCTTCTTAACTGAAGATGTTAATCTAAAGGCTACCATTTATTAAATACTTACTATGTTCTTAGCACCATGCTTAAGTGCTTTACTTTCGTTAATTTTCATGACTACCCTGTGAAGTCGATACTGTCATAACCCCCACTTTACAGATGAGAAAATTGAGAGGTGGAGGAATCCAGTAACTTATCCAAAGTTACATAAGTAGAAGTGATAGAATTGGGATTTGTACCCAGGTTTCTCCAAGCTATCGAGAAACTGGCCATGTTACTGGAGAACATTTTGGTTAACAAATGACCTGAATGACCACTGACCATCAAAGTAAGATCTTTGGGAGTGTACACATACAGTTCAGAAATGTATCCATTACTCTGAGTATGCCTTGACTGCTTTTTAGAAGTAATTAGTATTCAAACTGGCAGCACACATTTTTAGAATATCCATGACTATTCATTCAGCAGATGTTAGCTGAGCACCTACTATATTACTTTGGGCCTATTGCATGCTATGCATTCTAGAAGCAAAGAAATATGAGACATGTAGCTGCCTTCAAGGAGAGCATGTTTTAGAGAGATATCAACTGGGGTAATATGTGAAACTTGACTGATTCATGGTCAGGGAAACTTTAAGAAGGTGGTGACTTTTCAACTTACTTTTGAAGGAAGTAACCTCCTCACCTGTATCCAGTGTCTATGGATGAGACTGATGAATGAGACCAGATGATGGAGGTGGAGCTAGATGCTTCCTTGGCTCCAAAGAGGCCAAGGAACGTGCTTGAGAAACAGTTCAAGTCATTTTGCTTGGAAAAGAAGCTGTGGCCGGCTGCTAATGGGTCTTGGGTCTACTAAGGAGTTTGGTTTCTATAACCCAAGTCTTTCTTAGATGGTGGCTTATAAAAACAGGAAGTACATTAGAACCACCTCTGCTAGGAAAAAAAAAATGCACGTTCAGTGGGATGTGGGTTTTCCCACATGATTAGTACATGGGTGTTACATGTAATATGTAATTCCCAAGAGTAGTTCTGAAAAAGTAAAAGAGTTTGGAGCATTGGTAGCATCACTGGAATCAAGTATGTGGTTTTCCATGGCAATGGCTTGCATATGTTTTAATGATAACTTTCTTATTTCAGAAGTAATGTGTCATAGAAAATACCTACTAATATGACTCAGCCAGAGATAACTTCGATATTTGAAACAAACCCTCCAGTATCCCCATACCCGTCAGCCATCTCTTTGATCTGTCTTCTTGAGTCACCCTCCTCAAGCAGGACATAACGTAGTCCCTTGATGTTGCCTATTTACCATTACGAGTGCTGTTTATGCACAGTACTGGCAGAAATGTGCGTGATGATTGAGGAGTGATGGGTGGTTGCTCTTAGGTCTTCTTTCTCTTTCTCTCTTTCTCATACATTGGCTGGTGGCCATTGTGTCTGGCTGTTTTCCACGAGTCTGTTTGTAACTACTTCCTAGTATATATTTTACCCTTGATTAAGTGCTCGAATGTCTAATGATCAAGCTAGTCAATATCTGTTTTTAAAGTAAGAGTAAACATGCTCTGAGAGACGCTAAAGGGGCCCTCTTTTGAATTAGTGTAAACTCTGCAACTACGACTGTCATTGCCAGAAAAGCACTACTTATCTGCATAGAGATAATTGAATTTTGCTTTATTGGTAACATCTAGCTAAGTGGCATTACTGTTAGGGACACTTTGCCAGAAAGAAAAAAAAAAAAAAGGAAGAGAGGAAGAAGGGAGGAAGGGAGGGAGGAGAGTAGGAGAAGGGAAAGGAAGAACAGAAAACCAGGCCAGTACTTTCATTTGGATCTCATTTTGGATTTCTCTCTTTTCACATTTGCTCTTCACAGTGGTTTAAACTTCATTGACTTGATGGTTCGACAGGGGAATATTGACAACCCTCCCAAGACTCCCCTGGTGCCGGGATTTGAGTGTTCTGGGATTGTCGAAGCTCTGGGAGACAGCGTGAAAGGATACGAGGTAATGTTTTGACTGTGACTTAAAGAGTGATATTCATCTGGAATCCATTGAGACAATAAAATATTATGCCAAAAATATTTGAAACATGCTGTGACATGTATCGTTATAGTTGTCTTCTTATTGAGTTTTATGAACAATGTTTATAATGCTAGGACTTCCTAAAGGTCTCATGCCTTTCTCATGTCCTACCTTGGTTGCTCCTGGCAACAATCTAGCAAAGTGGGTGGGGCAAATCTCATCTCCCTCTTTATTCATGTTGTGCTGCTATTAAAAAAGAGCATTTGTCTTTAGATTAACTATGTGTATATAGAACCCTATCCATCCAGGACTCCCATTTTCCTATCACTTCGGGCTCAAAATTCAATTACAAAACACAAAAGTTTGGGGGAAATAGACTCTGTATTTTATAATTTGGTTCCTTTAAATATTTACTTAACCGATACATTTAAGTCATCATTTACAAACACCTAACCATTTCAGGAATTGGGGAAGTAGCATTTTGGGATGAAGAAGATTATTAAGTCAAAAAGGAGAGGTACCCAACAATGGAACAGAATTGGCCGTGAATTGATGGCTTTGGGCATAGGGCAGTGGGTAAAAGGGTTTATTATATTATCCTGACTCCTTTTGTACATGTTTGAAATTCTCCGTAATAAAACATTGAGTTTGTAGGAAGATGTATGACTCTTCCTACCATTATAATATAAGTTAAATAGAAACCAGTCTATAAACACTGAAAATCTGTGGGCAGACCAGTTGCACAAAATTGCAGTAGTTCAGAGTCATAAAACCAATGCAAATCAAACACAAGAATTCTCACTCATAACTGAATGCACCCCTAGTGAGGAATGAACATTCTAGAACCCACTATAATTAGAACCATGGGGAAGTTATCTCTCTCTCTCTCTTTTTTTTTTTTTTTTTCCAGCCTCACCACAGCCCTGCAAGGTAAAGATTATTATTGTATCTTTGCAGGTGAGATTGAGGAGAGTTCAGTAATTTTCTGTGAGCTCAGAGGGGTACTAAGTACTAGCAGAACCTAGATTCAAGTGCCCAGGGCTTTTTTATTCTTCCTACAATCTCATAATCTTTACCCTTGCTCCCAGCCCCTAAATGCTACAGGAAAGGAGAAATGAGGAAGAATCCTATAAAATGCAATGCCAAAATGCCCTTGAAATTGAATTGGAGCCTGCTTCTTAGTCTCAATGTATCTCAGCCTCACTGTGCTCTGAAAACATCAATATGTTCCAAATTCATTATGATAAATGTCTGTCTGGAAATCTCATCCCACTTATCAGTCTTTTTGCCAATGGATAATACAGCAGAAAAATGTTGAGAAAGAGGAAGTAAATGAGCTTTTTCTTTTCTTTCATATGCATTTACATTTTCTGTCCCCAGGTAAGCAATATAACCAGAAGCATGCTATCTTACCCTGAAAGTGCTGCAAGTAAGAAAGATTATCTGCTTTTCACTGTTCCACATAGCCCCAAAAGAGAAAAGCTCATACTGCTCCCTCCAGTAACCCTGAGCATTGAATAAATAACCAATTATTTTAGAATGTAATGGGAAACAGGGGCATTGTTGGACCTGGTTTAGAGGGAGAACTTCCTATACTTGATCATGTGTGTTTTTCCTTTACATGTGATTTATCTTCTGCCCGTTAACCCTGGCTTGTTAATTATCAAACCCACCCTTCCAACTCTCTCCTCTCCAGTGACTGCACAAACACATAAAAGAAGTCACCTACACATTTCCAGTGAGGGTATAATAGGGGAAGGAACCAGTGCTAATATCCCCTCTGTAATTTTGACTTGAGATTGTCAGTCATGTTGGAGATGGAATTCCATGTAGCAGCATACTGAATAGCTCTCTTAGTTTGATGGGTTGCAAGGGAGGATTGAAAAGTCATCAGAAATAAAGGAATAATTTGAGTTCATTTGCCCAGGACTGAGGTTCTTTTTCTTAGCAGGCTCAAATGATGGGGTGAAATGGATATTCCTTTAGAGGTGCCCACTGCTAAACTCTGAGGCTGGCACTGATCCTGTGGCTTAGACACATTTGCAATTTTGATAATGAAATGGAAGTGATGGAGCCAAGCCGAATGAGAGACCTGGGAGCAGTCTGCCCTGCAGTGACAGGCTGCACTGTCCAGGTGCAACCAGGTGCAACGACTGTCCAGGTGGTTGAAATATTCTACTCTTTACTCTCTATGTTGATGCTGGAGGCCATCAGCTACTCTGTGGTATTGAGTTTGTGTCTTTCAGTTTTTATGAGTCTGTAAAGAAGAGGATGCCAGTGTTAGAGACCTTTCTTATGCTCTGATGCAAATCCTTGCATTGAACATGATATTCCCAACATTCATCACTTGGTCTTCAACCTTTCCAGAGACTGGGACACTCACTGCCAGTGGGACAGCCTCTCTTTCCCCTCAGTTTCTTTATTAGACAGCTGTTTCTTCTGCTCTATGAAATGTAGTGAGTCTCTGTCTAGCTGTTGATCATTGAACTATGAATTCCATGAGGTCAAGAAACAATGTGTTCTTTTTAAGAGCTAACATGTATTGCTCTTTCCTCATTTTCCATTCATTGTGCTGAGTGCATTGCATGTACATTATGACATTTCATCTTCACAAGGACGCTTTACTAATATTATACCCATTTCAGAGCTGAGGAAACTGAGAGCTAAAGAGTTCAACTAATATTCCCAGACTTTGTAGGTTCCCTTGTTGTGCAGCCTTATATAACTTTGTCCTTATAGCACTTATCTCAGGCGTAATGAATTAATTATCTGGAGTCAGATTATCTAGATTCAAATCCTGGCTTTACTACTCTCTAGCTCCACGACCTTGGGTGATTTAATCTCTTTACCTCAATTTAAATGTCTGTAAAAATCTATGATCATTCATCTGTAATATGGAGCTGTTACAGAACCCATCTCATAGGAAGATTTTTATTGTTGTTATGTAGGGGCAGAAGAGAAATGCTAAGCTACAAAGAAATTAAAACAGTAGAATCAATTTTAAGAAAAGCAAGCACCACATGTACTCACAGCAATTTAAATAATACATTTGAGAGCTGTGATACAAGCAGCTTACATATGAAATAGCAGAATGGTTTGATGTAAGTTGTACTTGGCAGCTCATGTAAGCTGTTAGTATGAATTCACATATTTGTATTCACCTTTGATAATGATATGCTATGGGAAAAAAAATCACAAGCTAAAGGGAAGAGTGCTTTCTTTTGGTTTTGGGGGATTTTTTTTGCATGGTGTCTGGCTATGTAAACTACTGATAAAAAAAAAACACGATATTCATCTATGCCTTTATAGGATTTTTGTAAAGATTTGGTGAGTTGCCAGATGCGGTGGCTCACATCTGTAATCTCAGCACTTTGGGAGGCCGAGGCAGGAGGATCACATGAGGCCAGAAGTTTGAGACCAGCCTGGGCAACAAAGCAAGACCCGGTCTCTACAAAAAATAGAAAACTTAGTTAAGCATGGTGGCATGTGCCTATAGTCCCAGCTACTGGGGAGGCTGAGGCAAGAGGGTCACTTGAGCCCAGGAGTTCCAGATTATGTGAGCTATGAGCCACTGCACTCCAGCTTGGTGACAGAGCGAGACCCTGTCTCAAAAATAAATAAATAAGAAAGAAAGAAAGATTAGATGAGTTAAAACATATGAAGCCTTTAGGAAAATGCCTGCCATATAATGTATGTCCAATAAATGATAAATAAGTAAATGTTAGTTGTTGTTGTTCATCACAACTGATTCTCTTCTGTTTTGCTCTAAGCCTGGTCTCTCGTACAGGCTCCTGCACTTAGGTTTACATGGCTTTTTCGATGCACCACGTTTCACATCCATTGCAACCCGTGAGCCAGTGCTAATCTTTGACACAAATACCGCAATCCATATGGGGTGGCAGAGAACAACCGAGAGTAGATTTTACTCCTAGCTCTACCCTCAGCACAGTGTATGCATTTCGGCAAATCGTGAACCTTCCTGCAGTTCAATTTTCCTCATCTCTAGAAGAGAGAGTTGAGATGTGCGATTGAGTCTGTGAGACGACCTTCCAACACCAACATTCACGGTGCGTGGTGTGCTGCCGGAGAATGTTTATGCTGGAGGAGAGGAAGCAGAGGACCTGGCTTCTGTGCCTGCCACTCCCTGGAGCTGTTCACAGATGGGCTTCAGGGGATGCACAAGTGCCTTGAAACTGGGAGGCAGGCGGGGGTGTGCATGTTTGAGAACAGTTTTGTTTTATTTGTTTTATTTTGTTTTCTGGGAAGGAATCTCTAGTTTTCATCAGATTCTTAGGAACAATGAGAAAGCCCTCAAAAAAAGATTAAGAGACACTTAAGTATATGTTTGAATTGGAAATCTGGAATAGAACCTCCTGACTTTTAGTGACCACCCCCCCCCCGCCCCCAAGGATATCGTGGTTGTCTTTATTCATTCCTTCAACTATCCTCCACTGTTCTGGGCACCAGGTATGCAGTGACGAAGATGCAGTCAGGAGCCCCTGCCTTGGTGGAGCTGACATTCTAACTGAGAGTGGGAGGAAGCAGGTGACAGAGATGTAACACATGAATAGACAAGATAACATTTAGCTGGGATATGTGCTTTGAAGAAAATACAAGTGAGTGATGTGATAGAGTGATGTGGAAGGGAAGGGGGGCTTCTTGACTTGGCATGGAATTTTTGAGATGACCTAAGCCAAGTTCACATATATTGCATCACTCCACCTTCACGGTGAGCCCTGTGAGAGAGGCAGGACTGTCCCTGATCTACACTCCCTAAGAGACAGACAAGTGGAGCACCTTGCCTGTGGTCACACAGCTCAAAGGGAAAGAACCAGGATTCGAATCCAGGTTCAGGGCACTGCAGCCATTTCTTTCATGGTTTCAAGAGGACTGAGGTGGGCCCCCATATCTGGGCAGATTGACTTTTCACCTGCAGCCAGGAGGAGCTGACAGTAGATATGGCAACTCCTAGGGTTTCCTGGTTCTCCCTCCACAAAAATATTAGCCATAAGAAAACTCACCAGGACTTTGGCTGAGGCTGCTGCCAGCTGCATGAACCAGTACTGCCTTAGAATCCCCCCCAAATCAGTGAGAACATACAATTAGCTGAAGACCAGCTCCTAGCAGTCCCTGGCCTGGCAGAGTTTCCTGGAGTTCTAATTCATGCAGATACCGATTTTCCCTTCAGACCCAGAGGTACATCCTATGAGACTATTGGAGGCTTCTCCAGGATTGAACCTCATCCCCTTCCCCATTTCTCACCCATGGAGAAGTTAGACAAGGTTCAGTCACCCCTAATCATCCATCAAGCCACCAGTCACTGGGCCGTGCATTGGGAATCCATAAATCAGTAAGTCCCAGCCTTTGCCCCCTCAGAGTTCCCCATTTAGAGGAGGAGCCAAGCACATAAAATAACCCAATACAATGGGATGGGTGTGATGATGAAGGATTGTATAAGGAATCAGGTGGAATTCTCCTGAAGTCCTGTTTTCACCACTTAAAACCATGTGGTCTTGGGCAAGTTATTTAACTGCTCGGAGCTTCGGTTTTCAGTCTATAAAATGGGGATAAAAATAAACGGCACCACATAGGGTTGCTGTGAGAATTAAATGTACTAACCTTTGCTGTATAACTAGCGCCAGCCTGCGGGAAGCACTCAGTAAATATAAATCCTAATAACACTGAGGAGAGTTGCCAGTTCTGCTTTGGTAGGGGAAGGTTGGTCACTGGGGAAAGTTTCAGAGAAAACGTGATGTCTGAGCTGAGCTTTGAAGGAAAAATCAAAGATTTTCCAAAAGTAAAGCAAAGAGAAGGAATGCCAACGGCACACACTGCAGGTACAAAGGCACGAGGGTGTGAGCATGCACTTTCCCAAGCTTTTCCTGATGACTTTCCTGTATGGCCAAGGGGAGACACAGGAGGTGCCTGGTACCGGACAGGCACAGGGGCCAAGACTTCCCTTCTCCTTTTGTCCCTTCACATTGTCTGAACTTCCACCGCCTGCTGCCACTTTGTTATTGTTGGCTAATGTTTTATTTTTAATTGTCTCCTCTCTGCGACAGACTGCTGCCACCACTAGTAGGGAGAGCCACCTCCTCCAGTATCCAAGAAGTCTAGGGTCATTGAGGGACTTACGAGAGAAGGAAAATGGGAGCTGGAGCCATAGATCACAGGCAGATGGGTGTAGATAAGGTTCTCCCTCTCCAGTAGCATCAGGGAAGATATAGGGAAGGGAAGGCCTGCCTTTGTTTATGCCAAACCTCCCAAGGATGAGGAAAAGGAGATGTGAGGAGACAGTGAAAAGGTCCTCCCTACCAAGCTATCAGGGCATCACGTTGATTAATTGCTTGCCTTTTTCTCAGAGCTAGCAGACCAGGCTCTGCTTTGCTCCTGTTGCTGACAAGAGAGCCCCAGAAGACATACTGGGGCAGAGCTATGATTTTGTGGTTCGGGTGTCTTTCCTGAATTAGGTTAACCCAACTCTCTGGCAGGGATGCCCTGGCAGCTGGAGCAGAGGTGCCCAGGCTCACTTAGAGCATTGTCGGTGCTGTCCCCAACTGCCACCCCAGGCCTGAATGGTGTCAGGATCAGTCCATTGTCTTTCCACTACATCATTCTATGGCAGAATAGACAATCTGGTCCTTGTAGACACTTCCAGCCAGACACAACGGAGGCTGTGGTAGCTCTATTCCAATATACACAGAACTGGCTAACCTGGCAAGTCCCCAAGGCTCTATGGAGCTCACTTCTAGGCTATTGTGACATCTCTTGGTGCCACCCACTCTCCCCACACACAAAGAACGAACTGTAATTTTTTTTGGCCATCGCATCTGAAATATCACCATCATAGTTTTATGCCTTTGGCTTAAGCTGCATTCTCTACTAAAATATTATCCCTTCTAAGTGGATTTGCCTTAAGCTCTGTCATGCATATAGTACTTGCCACATGAAAGTTTCAGGAAATATGAACAATTTGAAAGCATTAACTGCACCTCATTTACAATTATATCTCTAGTTCCTAGAATCTAAGACCAAGAATGGGTATAATATACAAACATGGTGGGCAATTATTGTGATGTCATGGAAAAATATTTGGAATCAGACAGGCCTTAGCATCTATGTCCTTAAGCAAGATACTTAACCTTCCCTAGCCTCAGTTTTGTCATGTTTATAATGGAGATAATATTCTATAAAGCTATCATGTACATTAAATAACTGACATAAAAATGAAGATCACAGAATGCATTGTTATTTTTCAGCAAGTGGTAGCTTTTCTGTTGTGGTCAAACGCACATACAAAAAAACCTCTCATAAAGAAGAATCCATTCTCCAGCCTGGCTGTAACTCCCTCATCCTTGGCTATGGGGACTAAAATTCTTAAGAAGCCTTAAAGGAAGGGCACAAGGTGGCCAGGTGACAGGTTGTTTTGAAAGAATGGAGGAGGGATGTGCATTATTTTTCTACCTTCACTGTGTGTCCTGATACCACCTAGGCCTCTTGCTGTAACATGAATGATGTCTAGAATTTCATGGAGGGAATGAGTCCTCAACCAACCAGCTTCCCTGGTGCTGGGGAGGAAGCGGTCGTGATGAAAAATGAGTGGGCAGGAAAATATAGAGCTATCAACAGTTCATCACATCAGTCGTATAACTTGTGAAACTTAAGTAGAAGTTTGTTTTTTTTAACTGCAAATGTATTTTTAAAAGTCATTCGTTTTATCAAAGCATAAAATAAATGACTATGAAACTCAAAAATTTGGATAGAGGTCACAATCGTATGAATTGGGAGAAACAATGGTGCTTTGTGCCATGGACAGCTCCCAATAATGTTAGTCACTCTTTGAATCTCTGTCGTGAGCTAGCCTCCACTAACCTTCTGTTCTCCCATGCCCAGATTGGGGACCGTGTCATGGCATTTGTCAATTACAATGCCTGGGCAGAGGTGGTCTGCACACCAGTGGAGTTTGTCTACAAGATCCCAGAAGACATGAGCTTCTCTGAGGCTGCCGCATTCCCCATGAACTTCGTCACAGCCTACATGATGCTCTTTGAAGTTGCCAACCTCCGGGAAGGGATGTCTGTGCTCGTGCACTCGGCTGGTGGCGGCGTGGTAAGTTGGCTGCTTGTGGTTTCTCTTCCTTAAGGTCATGGTGGTGGAAGTGGCATGACTGACACTCAGTTGACAATGAGATTCTTATGTGAGCTATGTCCATTAATAGGAGTCATCTCTATGGTTCTGGTGGAGCTGTCAGAGATGGCAGAGGCCACACAGAGGATTGCACTGGGGATAGGTGAGCCCAAGAGATGGTTTCTCTGGAGTTTGGGAAGGTCTCCAAGATGGTGTGTGAGGACATAGTGGCTCTTGGAGATGGTTTCTGTCAAGAAGCCCTCTCAGTCTTGGTATCATGGTGAAATGTTGTATCTATCATTGCGAGATGCCTCACAAGCCATGCACTACCAGTATTACTTAAAATGCCAAAATGGTGGATGACTTACTGTTTCAACAAATTGCAGTGGATACAAGATAGTTCCTCTATTAATGACATTCTTATTCATTTGTGTTCTGATGTATTTTCTTGAGTGGGAGAAAGGTACCAGCACACTGAGAATTACACATAAACCTAAATACACCCATTAGAGTGGTTGTACATGTCCGTGTTATCTGTCAGGTGTGTCTTTGCCGAGGGGCAAAATAATGGAAGTCAAAACTGCTCCTCTGGAGTTCAGGGATGGCAGAAGTTTCCTCCTTGGTTGGGATGTGCCTCAGTGCCAGTCATTCAGTGCATATTGCATGCCTGCCACTTGGCAAGCACTTGTGTGCCTGTCACAGTCTGCTGGGGTTTGGGTAGAACTCTAGTCTTTCTGAGAGCGGAAAGTATTACTCACTAATTCGACAAATATTTATTAAGCACATTCCATGTTCTAGACTCTAAGGATATAGAGATTAATAAGAGAGGGTCCTGACATACCATCTAATAGGGTTTGAGAGGTTCTCAGAGTGGGTGATTCTGTGGTTTGATTAACTCAGAAATGAAGTCTTACACTTGGGTATATCTCAAAAATATTTTCTCTGGAGGTTTTGCTAACATTGATTTTTTTTTTTAATCTTGTCTTTCTACAACTATCAAAATCCTATGCAATGTAAAGTACATTTCTTTTTTTCCATTCTAAGACAACAAGCTCACCTCCAAAACCTTGAAGGATATGAAACTTTAGGAATGCCTGAAGAAGGATATCTTCAATCACTTTAGCAAATTTGCTGATGTCTTGTGACCATGAGTAAAGATATAATAAAAGCTAAACATCCCGTAGAAAAGAAATGTGTTCCAGTTCCAGCGAATCTGCTAACAGCAAACCAGCCATTTAGAATGCTGGCATTTATGACCTTAGTATGCTCAGCACACAAAGCATTAAAAGACTTGTTTTCATATTATTAGCATAAGCTCCAGTCTTTACAATGATGCTAAACTCAGTTCTGCTGAGTGTATTTATACATTGGCACCTATGATGTTTCATTTCATGTTTTTAATTTTTTTTTTTTTTTTTTTTTTTGGTCCCTGGAACAAAGAGGAATGTATCAGGGTCATGTGTCTCACAAAAGAGAAAAATAACAAAAGTTTTTACCATACCTTATTCTGGGCTCACAGATGCTACCAACAATAAGAACTATTAATAAAATATAAAACAGGCGAAGGAACTGGGGAAAAGGGATGATGAGGCTAGGAAAATTTTAAAGATTTGCTGAAGATGTACAAAAATTGTGTCTCTTAGCTTCCTAATAGTGAGTGAAGATAGGGGGAAATGGTCATCCCTGTGAGCTAGTGTTCATTGGAGGGAAACAAAGCAGTTACTAGGGGAAACAATAACTAGTAATGGCTTTTTAGATCAGAATGCTATTTCTCTGTGGTTTGTCATAAGAAATGTGTGCTGAAATGCAATGAACCCCCTCAACAAAACTGTTATAGTGAATTCTACTATTTCCATGTTCTCCCCAGTTAGAACTGGGTGACCCTCAAGATGACATCTGGCCACTGTCCTCATGGTGGGGGGAGGCCCCACTGGGAACTTTTCCTTATCTATGAAGCTCCTGTGACCTTGAGCATGTTGTTTTGGGTATGCTCAACATCTGCAGAGTGGCATTACTGTGACTATGAGGTTATTTGCATTTGTGTCTGACATTTGATGCTTTCCAGTTTTCAGAGTCTTTTCCCTTTACGGTCCATATCATCTGAGCAGAGATTTCTGTAGGCAGTGAGCACCATTCCCGTTTCACAGAAGCTGGGGGTTAGAGAAGTTGCAGTGATCATGAAAGTCTATGCCAGCAAGAGATCCAAGCTTCCCAACCCTGTTCCATGCTCTCACTGCTCCACCGCCGGCTCAGCCCCTCAGCACCAGACAGACAGGGGGAGATGAGATGCGTCTGTCTCACATACCCCTTCATAAAACATCTCTGGGAATGTGCAGCAAGGTCAGCATCTCCCTCGCACCCTCCCTTCCAGCCACACTGGACATCTCATTCTTCTCAGAACACTGACCTCTTTGAACCTCTGTGCCTTTTCACATACTGTGTCTTCCTTCCAGAATTATCTTCTCTCCTAATTCAGATGTCATCTCCTCTGAGAAGCCATCATCTACTCCCTTGTGTGGGCAACCTTAGACCTTTCATAAAAGCTGTAGTATAATCCTCACAGTTTTTCATTTGTCTGTGGGTTCAACCTCTGAGCAATATTTCATTGGCAGAGCTGTTACCCAGGGAAGGCAAGGTAGTGTGGTGGGAAGATGGGCAAACCTGAATCCCACCTTCCCCTCTGCCATTTATTAATAATAGCTGGGTGGCTTTGGTCAAATAATTCAATTTCTGCAAAATGGAAATGATAATGTCTATCTCATGGGAGGATTAAGTGAGAAACAAAGAGCTTAGCAGAATACTGACATGGAGTCTATAAATAGTAAGGAGAAAGAGAGAGAGAGAGATTTGTCTATATTCATAGTACTGGGCACAACACCAGACACATAGGAAGGACTTAATGAATATTCATTGAATTACTTCTGGCTAAATATTGGATGCAGAAAAGATACTATTTCCATGTATACATTATACACACACCCTGAGATGATACAATGAGATTCCACTTCACCTCTATAACATTCTTCCCCAAAACCTATGACCCCAATTTAATCATGATAAAACACTGTACAAGCCCAAATTGAGGGAAATTCTATAAAATACTCCAGTACTCCAGTATGCCTCAAAACTGTCAAGGGAATGAAAAACAAAGAGGGATTGAGAAACTCTCACAGATCAGAAGAGAGAAAAGAGCCGTGACAAATAAATGCAATGTGATCCCCTGGACTGAATGAATCCTAGAACAGAAAAGGGACAGGAATGGAAAACTGATGGAATCCAAATAAAGTCTGTGGTTTAGTTAATAGTACAGTGCCAGTGTTAATTCTTTGGTTTTGCTGAGTGGACCGTAGCAACGCACAACATTGACATTAAGGAAATTGGGGCAAAGAATATATGGGATATCTCTGTATTATCTTTTCAGCTTCTCTGTAAAACTAAAATTATTCCAAGATATACAGGTGGAGCGAAAAATAGACAGACACTATTTAGCCAAGGGAGTCCCCTCAGGCAAAAGAATTTTCGAATTCTTCCCCTCCACCTGGGCATATTCTCCACCCCTGCTATGGTGTGGTCTTAGTTTTAGGACATTTTAGAGACAACCTAAAGACAGCTGGATGTCCTTCTGGTCTGGCCCCAGTTGCAAGTCACAGGAAGGGCTGGGTAAAGCATCCCTGAATCTCCACTGGGCTCAGATGAGGTTTTCTCCAAAGGCATCCAACGAAGACGTTGGCAAGTCATAAGCAGGTTGAGAGAATCTGCTCCTCGCAGCAGCCTGAGCCAAGCCACGGATCTTGGGTAGGAAGGCAGGGCTTAACTTTCAGACAGAGCTAAAGGGCTGCCTCTCGAGGATCACGTTCTATTCATTACGGATGGGGCACTTCCCAGCATCATTCAAACAATTTCAAAGGAGACGCCACAGGAGGGAGGAGTGCAATCCACTGAGGGCGCCATGAGGCTCCGCCACAGCATCTGTGGTCCTCCCTGGGCGACTGACCAACCCACACATCATTTTAACATTTCACCACGAGCGCATGGGGTCAGTGAGGATCCTCAGGGTATTGAAGGATTTGGACGTGTTGGGTAGCCAAACAATTTTAGCAGAAAAAAACACGACCATCTGCAGCATCACCACAGGGGTGTATTTTGTTGAAAACAAAACCGCTGTTGATCATGAGAGACACCAACATCTAGCCAGCCACTCAAGCCAGCCACCCACGGTTAGCCCTTCCCCAGCGTGCTGCGAGTTTACAGATCCTGTGATTCGTTCATTGAACCGTTCACTCATTCAACACCTACGTATCGAGGGCCTACTATGTAAGACGTTGCATTAGATACTAGGAAATTGGTAGTGAATAAGACAGATTATATTCCTTTAATGTGAAGTCTTATAAGTCAATGACGGGCTTATAAATCAGATAATCATGTGGATAACTTTGCCAAAGGCTACGAAAGGGAGATATAATAATGCAAGTTGATCTGAGACCTGACCCGGGGGGGATAGGAGAGCTGTGGGTTGGACTCAGGGAGGCCTCCCCAATCTGAGGATGATGCAGAGGTAAATCAGACAGGAGTGGACGTGGAGGCAGGAAGGGGCATTCCTGGGGGCCTTGATGAGATGGAGTGGGGCTTGGCCTTCTTATAAAGAATTCCAGGCAATAGGGAGGGCCTTTCTTATACCCACCTCCCTCCCTCCATCCCACCTATTGCTTGGTTACTTCTGGCCTCAGTATCTCTCACTCAGATTACTGCAACAGCCAGTTAACAGCTTCCTTGTTATTCTTTTTCACTCTTTATTTGTAGCCAGAAGGGTTCTGCCAGTGCACCGACCTGCTCTTGTCACTTCTTGCTTATAATCGACAGTGGCTACCATTGTTCTGAGCATAAGTTCCCTCCCCCATCATCTGGGCCTCTCCCCCTCTCTCTTTCTCTGGCCACCTGTCCTCCTTTCCTCCTCACTCCAGTACCACAGAAGGACTTGCAGCTTCCGTAAAGTGCGTGTCCTCGGCCCGCAAGCACTCTGCTCTGCTTCTGCAGACAGAATTGGGGCCAGTAAGCAGCGATCCGGCCATTTTTAAACCTTCCTCCCTGTTCTCCACCCTTGTCTCTCACCAGAGCCACGTGCCTGAGTTTGGGCCAATGGTTTGTGGGCAGAGGCCGTGTGATGTGCGTCACTGCCAGGCCAGCCCCTCCCTGTGAGACCCTCCGTGATCTCTCTCCCCTCAGTTTCCTCGTAGGTGCGGAGGTCGACCTGGGAAGCCCATGTTAAAGATGGCAGTGCCTCCATCAGCCTGGGACCCTGCATAGCTGCACTTCCCCACCCCTGCCGCTGCCCTGTCTCTGCATTTGGACATAACTTCTATTATCTTAAACTGCTACGATTCCAGGGATTACCTGTCCCAGCAGCTAGTATTACCTTTACGCAGTGTATCTGGTCTTTCTGCATCCGCGCTGCATCCTCCTCTCTCTGCTCTCCTAAGGGGGACGGCTGAGGCTTGGGCTCTGGAGTCAGACAGTGTATGTCCAAAGCCCACCACCCTGGGCAAGCCACTTCACTTCTCAGTTTCTTCATTGACGTAATGAGAAGAATAACAATACATTTGTTCCTCAGAGCATCTCTATGCATGTTAAATGAGCTGATGCTTGAGAGGCACTTAACATAGGACCAGGCATACAGTAAGTGTTAGCTGTCAGTAATATCAGTAAGTGCTGGTTTGTTTATTTTATCACATCCCCCAACTCTATAAGCTCTTCTATCAGAGCAACTGGGTCTTACTTATTTATTTATTTATGTATGTATTTATTTATTTATTTTTGTGCCTGGTCCCTGCCACATGGAAAATGCAACAAGCATTTATGAATCAAAAAAAAAAAAAATCACAAAATATTTTTTTTCTATATTCTAGAAGAGTTGTTGAACTAGAAAGGGCCCTGTCAATTGAGTTAATCCCAGGAAAAAAAAAAAATCATTCCCAGCGATCTTGTACATTTCAGCCAATTAAGCAGTCATTGGGGCTCTTGCTCATGCTGTTCACCAGTCTCAATATTCTTCCCAGACGTGTTGTCTGCATCTGGTATGTAGTGTAAGTTAAATGGGGTCCCCTTTCTGTGGCTCCTGTGGCTGTCCCACTGTCACCCCTCCATTGTCCTATGTCCCATCTGTGCTGAGCCTGTATCCCTCTAGGCCCCAACTAGCAGGCACATGTGTGGGTGCTCAGAGCTGGAAGGAACAAAGACATGCACTAACTTGTGTCAGTCACCAGCTAGGCTCTTTGAAAACGTTATTCATTTAACACTCTGGTAAAACCGTCTGTGTTGAATAGTCTGTGATAGGGAAGAGAGCACAGTATAAGCTCCAAAGTCAGACTCCCTGGGTTAAATCTCTGCTCCATCTTCCTAACCACGCTAAGACTCAGTTTCCTCATCTGTCAAGTGGGGACGATTATTAGTGCCAGCCTTAGGCTTTCCTTGTGAACTTGGAGCAGTGCTTGGCACATGAGAAATGTCCATTGCAATTTAGCTGTTATAATTTCCCAGATGTAGAGTTTCGGTGTTGTTTTCAAGGCTGTAATGTTAATTAGTCAGAAGATCGAATTTGAACCCAGATATCCAGGGCTAGGGACTCCCCACACAGTGCTCTTAATACTACACCACAGCAGCGGCCTCAGAAACGCCTGCACCTTTCCTCCTTTCTTCTGCCTGCCCCACCTTGTGCCCCAAGACAAGGGAAATTTCACTGTAGCAAGATCTCTGGGTCCCCAGGGGCCTGCAATGATGGGAAATGGAACCCCTGAAAATTTAAAGAGAACAAAGTGGCTCCATCCCACATCCTTCATAAATAATCAAAGTGATGAGGATTAACTGAGTCTGCACGTCAGCGGGAAGGGCTCTGGCCAGGGACTACGGGAATGGTTATGACCCTCCTTCTCTGACTGCTGACCCTAGGAAACAGGCCCTTGCCTTCCTAATTGATGGGCACACGTGGCACAGAGAGAAGTAAAAAATCATTGGAAATCAAGAAGGGAGTGGGGTGGGGGGAAGAGGTAAAAACCTACCTAACAGGTATAATGATATCCCTGACTTAAGCATTATAAAAGCTATTCATGTAACAAAAACATGTGTGCCCCCTTAACACTTTGAAATAGAAAGAAAATGTAAACGAAACTGTAGTGGATGCTGTGATGTGCCATCTAGAAACATCCTTTGGGACTGAGGCTCTCATTCCTCCACCTGCAGGAGCATGACGTGGAGGGCTGTATTCCTCTCCGACAGTCGCCCTGAGGGGAAGGAAGCTTCCTGGCTCAAGGTCTCTCCTCTTGTTGGGCAGCTCACAGAAAGTCACTGTTGGATGCAGGGCTACAAAGGCCAGTCCCCTTACCTCAACAGGGACAGCTCTGAAGGGCTAGCTCCGCTTGAGGGCTCCTTGCGGGACTGGCTGGAGGAACACAGCCCAACTTCCCTCTCTGCCCAGTTCCCTTCTTTGCAGACGCTATTCCTGAGCACACTGCCCAGTAAACCACCTGCACGCAGAGCTCCCTTTCCCAGGGGCCCTGGGCTACGGCAATTACCATGATGATCACTCTGGGGATCAGGCATCATATCTGAAGCCCATGCAAACCTGCCATCTGCCTGGCCTGTTGGTAGAATTCCCCAGGGATGAGCCTCATGTAGACCTGGTTTCACATCCGTAAGCGCACCGAGTTCAGGAAGCTCATCCTCTACTCCCCGAGAACTCCCCGTGTTGTCCAGAACACTGCTGGGTGCCCAGAAGAAGCTCATAAAAGCTAATGGGTTGAAAAGCAGGTGGATGAAGGAGCCGATTTCAAAATTGTTCTTTTTTGAGCACCAAAGGAGGCAAGAAAAGCTTCATCTTTCTCTGCTGCAACCCTTTTAATAAAAGGATCTGTTCTATACAATTTAGATTCAAATTTTAAAAGCCAAAAGGCTGCATTTAAGGACCTAGAAGGCCACAGGTTCCCAACCCTTGTAACTGTTTAGCATCCTCCAGGTATTAATAAACCCAGGGCATGTGCAGCCAAGACATCAGAGTAACTTCACTGCATGGCCTGGGCTGAGTGACCCGGGGTCCAGTGGGGTGGCCCGCAGTGTCACAGACAGAAGTGACATTATACTGGGCTTGGCTTAGAGAAGGGCATAAGTAAAAGATTAAAGGTATATTTCTGTTTAATTGGGCAAGTTGCTTAACCCCTCTGGACCTTGGTTTTCTCATCTTCACAATGAGGATTAAAGCGTTGGTGTGAACGTTAAATGAGTTAATATAGAAAGAGCAATAATTTTCAAAATGTGGTTTCTAGATCATCCACCTCACCTGTTAACTTGTTAAAAATGCAAGTTCTTGGGCCCCACCCCAGACCTGCTACAGAATCAGAAGCTCTGCGGTGGGTCCTGCAACCTGTTTGTTGCCGGCCCCCCCAGAGCCTCTAACACGTGCTCAAGCTTGAGAACCACTGACACAGGCACTTAGAACAGGTTCTGACACGCTGTGGTGGCTACTTTTTCACTCCTGAGCTCGGTAGTGAAGGAATGAATGATTCCTCGAAACACATAGCGTTTAGAGAGAAAAGAAGAGGCCAGAATCTAAAGGAGAAAATGGCCTCCTCCGCTCAGTTCCTCCCAGTATTTATTTGCAAGGACACGTGCAAAAGGTCAGGGCTGCTTGTTAATTTAACAACCTCCATACAGGTGGGCTGAAAACAGCAGCTTTGGGCAGGCGTTTTCGCCTGACCCTTCGTCCGTCTTGCTTATGTACGTACTTTCCATCCATCCATCCATCCTTTCTTCTAGGCCCAGCCCCTACAACACTCAGGAGAAGTTCAGTGAGAATTAGATATCACTGTCATCGCGTGATGGTGCTTTGTAACACATAAAGCACATTAAATATGGATTTGAAGGGTGCACGACTATTCATTTCAACCCTCAGACTTAGCGTATGTTAGTTTATATCTATGATGGCACAGAAGTTAAGTCTATGCAGCGGGAGTGACCTGTATTTGCATCCCAGCTGTAGCACCTCGTTGGATATCTTAACTGAATTGCCTCACCTCTGTAAGACTGCTTCCTTAAGTATAAAATTGGCATAACACCTCCCTCCGAAGGTAGCTGTGAAGTTTAATGAGATAATCTATGGAATCATTAGCACAGTGCCAGTTCCAAGTGAGCATGCAGTGAAAGGTGCTATGATTATGTCCACATCGTGCCCGACTTCAGAGATAATAGGTAATAGAATAATTACCTTGTACACATTTTAGTGTTTGCTAATAAAAAGCAGATAGGGCAACCCAGCATATTGCGTGAGGAGGCGGGTGGACAGGGAAGTGCTCATAAAAGGGCACCCATCTGTGTCACCCGTGAAAGGTTATTTTCAGAATCTCTCAAAACCAAACCTATAACCTCTTCCCCATTTGAATTGTTCTTATGCTCAAGCTCTCTGGCCACTGGCCCAGCTGATGGAAGGGCCAATTTCCTGCTGTAGCATGAAGCCAGCAGTTAAGAGAATGTCAGTAACATTCCTTAGTATAAAGTAACAAGAGAAACAAGCCCTAAGGGTGTTTGGATGCTGCTTATTTTCTTCAGTTTTATTTTTTGTGTCTGTAAAATCCGTCTGGCATTCAGGTCTGTGTCCCTCATTTTGGATCATACATTCGGTTTTGTGCAGCAGGAGAAAATGCTATAGACCAGCTGTATTTATAAAGTACATAGCCACTTGGTACTGAATATGTTTACCCAAGTGGCAGTAGAGTGCGGCGGTCAGGGCTCTGGACTTGGCAGATGTGGGTTCGATCCCTAACCCTGCGGTTTGCTGGTTGTGTGATCTGGGGTGCATTCCTTAACCTAAGTCTCAGTTTCCTCGTTTGTAAAATGAGAAAACTCATTTAATATACACTGAGTAGTCAGCAAAGGGTCTGGCACATAATACTCACTTAGCTATTTTTAACTGTAGTATTGGAAATGATCTTGTTAGACTATCCAGCATGGATTTAAAGAGGCAGATATTCAAATTACACAAGCCTGCTTGTTTTATACTTTTCTTTTTTTCCTCTGTCCATTTTCAGGTTAAATTGGGGTTACAATAACTCCAGCTTCAAACCTTATGCAAGCTACATGGATTTAAAAGTTAACTATTAAATCAAATGGCCCTGTATGCAAACAATAACACATTTCTTTGAGCATTTGGAAATGTTCATATATAATTCTAGGATTAGGCAGGAGTACCCACTTGTATTCCCCCCTTGTGGACCCATTGCCCATGACAGATTGTCATGTCCACTGACGGTGGTCCTGGGGCAGAGGAGGGATGTCAGCTTCTCAAAACCCTCTCACTATCCCTGCTTCTAGATCCACTGATTGAGTTTTATGCATAACTCTTTGAATGGATAAATTGATACATGATTGAATTCCAAGATAATACCAAGTAGCAATGTTTCTAATTTTACTATGTAAATTTATATACATAATATATATATAAAATTAAACATGGAAGTGTATTTTTCCATGTTCCATTTTTCACAAGCATGCTGCTAAGTACTTTGCATTCGTTATTTTATTTCTGCACACAGCTCTATGAGGTATAGACTACTCTCATCGACTCATTTTGAGATTTCAAAAATTGAGATTTACTGAAATAGAGACAGTCATCCAAAGTCATGTGGTTGGCAAAATTCACACTTGGATGGGTCTTTCTCAAAACCCACATTTGAAGCCACAAAGATAGGTCAGGAAACGAGGAAGGAGACAGCAGGTATGGGTCTACCCATCTGCTGGTTACTTCTGTCCACTCAACTATTTTTGGAGTATTGAAGTGACATTGCCGCAGGCTGTCATTTCCTACAGTGTATAGGGTTGTGTTGGCCTCTGAGAAGCCAGCTGGGCAGTGGGAGGGCAGGGGTGAAGCTTGCGGGGAAGGCAGGGTGGTGGGTGTGCACCAAGACGCCCTAGCTCCGAGGGGTGGCTTGTTACTCCCCCGGTATCCGGAGCCCCAACAGAAGGTTGACCCAGTAGGGTTGCTAGATTTGGCAAACACACATTTTATCTGGCCTTACTTCCCAGGGACCCTGAGTTCTCCCACAGAAAGTTCTAAACCTTCCAGGGAATGAATTGCACTAGTGAGGCCGAAAGCCTGGATTTGAGGTGATTAGGAGGCACGTCCTTTCTGGAATGCGTTAAGGATGGCAAATATTTTAAGCCTCAAGAACTGAAAGGAGGCCTGTTCTCTAGAGCCCCTCCCCACGGTGAGAAAAAGGCTGCGCGTCCAGTGCCAAGACCTGGACTCCCTTTCACAGAGCCAAGCAGAGGCTGGTCTTGCCCCCTGTCACTCAGAGTTCTTCCCCAGCCCCAGGACCCCGCAGTGTGGAGAGACAGTCACACCTGGAGGCCTGACCCCGTGGAGGAGGGCCATGTGGGAGAGGAGCCTGCCTCTGCCTTCCCCTGCCAGCAAGTGCTGGAGGCGGGTGGTGGACCTTATTAGATCACTTAATGGACCCTTATTGAGCACTTACTATGTGTCAGGCAGCGTGCTAGCAAGATAGGTAAATGGCATATGATGGCAAACAAAATAGGCGCTGTCTTCAGGGACCACATATAAGGGAGAGAAGTGCACAGCCACATGGCAAACAAGTGTGTATCATATTATATATGTGGGTGTATGTTTGTCCATAAGATACAGTCGGCCCTCCATATCCACGGATCGACCAACCAGAGATCAAAATAATATTTTAAAACAAATGGATGGTGGCATCTGTACTGAGCATGTACAACTTTTTCTCTTGTCATTATTCCCTGAACAATACAGTATAACATCTATTAACACAGCATCTACATCGTATTAGGTATTAGAAGTAATCTAGAAGAGATTTAAAGCATACACGAGTACGTGAGTAGATTATATGCAAATACTATGCCATTTTATATCAGGGACTTGAGCGTGGTAGATACTGGTATTCACAGGGAGTCCTGGAATCAATTCCCCATGGATACCAAGGGATGGCTATATATACACACATATACATACACATATGTAATAAATATGTATGTGTGTGGGCATATATATATATAATGAAGGGAAGGATGAAGATGCTATCATAGAGATATCACGAAGAGAGACCTACTGCGGATGAAATCATCAAAGACATCCTCACTGAGTGGGTGACATGTAATCAGAGACAAGGAGGCAGTTATGTGAAAAGCAGGAGAGAAGCACATTGCAGGTTTTGGGAACCAGCAAACACTCCAGGCAGGAATTGCCGATAGGATGAAGTCACTGGAACAGGGTTCTCTCACTAGTCTTGCCACAGAGTTTGCTTGCTGAGATCTAGCCTGTTGGCCGTTGGGCTCTGTAGCAGACACACCCATGTCCCCATCCCTGAGGTCAGTGCAGATGGTTATGGTTCATGCAGGAGATTTCCACAGCTCTGCCTGAGGTTCTGCCCTGGTTTGTGACTTGGCCCATGCTTGGGGCAGGCTGCGAGTGCCCTGGAGTTAACGCCCCCAGGAGCATCACTCAGCAAGTGCGGGATGAGTATGGACAGATAAATTCCTACGCTTCCTCCCCCTTGGTGGGAGAGTTCTGAGAAGTGTTCTGTGTAATCTCTCAGAGGATCCCTGCTAGAGTTGTGCTCTGTCGTTCACTGGGGTGAGCCATTCTGTAGGCTTCCCTCCCTCCCTGCCTCACCAGCCTACCCCTTCATCTCACTTCCTGGGATCCAAGCTACATGCACGTAAACGTTCTCCTTAGGGTCCACTTTTGGGGAAACCCAAAACCTCTGAACAAGTCTTTCATGATCAGCAAAGATTGACACATGCATCCCTTCCCACTACCCTGTCCCACCAATTTCATTATCTCCAGCCATACCTCTCTGTTCTTCCTCTCCATCTTGCAATCTCCATTCTGAGAGCCTCGACGAGCTTCCTGTGTTTCTCCTCCTGGCAAATCTCTATTCATTATTTAACTGTCACCTCCTCTTGGAAGCCTTTCCTGCTCTTCTGCCTCTACATCCTCTGTAATATTGTCTTCCTAACATTGCACTCACCAGATGCATGCATGCATCCATCCATCCACTCAGCAGCTATGTAGAAACTGCCTGTATATGCCAGGCTCTAGCATGTGCAATTATCCACCAGTCTTCCTGTGCTAGATGGGTCTTCCTGAAGTCAGATGGGTCTCAGGCATCTCTTTGCTTCTGGCACAAAGCACAGGGTCTTAGGATGGAGTGGTTGCTTGGCAATTGTTGGATCGAATTAAATGGGTGAACTTCACCTGTTCTATGTAATGATAATGAGGTTCTTAATTACACAAGGGAGGATACATTAAGTACGTGAAATTAGTAAATGAGTACGTTATCATCAAACTGTGAGCTCCATGTAGACACAATTTTATGACTTAAAAAGGCATGCAAGCTATTAAGAAGCCAGTGACTGTCTTTGATTTCCCACTACCAAAATGTGCTTTTCAAAGCAGAAAAAGCCCTCAGCAGGTTCTACTTTTCTCTATCTGTGAACCACAGAGACCGAAATTCCAGCTTTGCAGCCCCAGGTCTTCTCTTTAGAACTTTACTGAGCCCTTTGACCTCGGAATTTCGTACTGGTAGGGTTGCCATATCTCTTACGACTGACAATATCTTCTGAAGAAATAATCAGAGTGAGTCAAACAGACCGAAAATCTCTATGCAAACATTGAGCATCTACAGTTTGCCAGCAATGTGCTAGACACAATGTATACTACTACAGATACAATGTATGCTACTGTATACATTGTATATACATTGTATGGTAGATAAGGCAGATTTAGACTCTGTCTTCTGAAACTTATAATCAAAGCTCTATATCCAAAGATGTTCCCTGAAATATGGTTTATAACATTATATAGTATTATAAATTTATTTATAAATTTATAACACTATAATTTCCTATAAGACAGGGATTGGTTAAAAGGGATTATAGTATATCCATACAAAATGATGGTGTTAAAGAATTTTTCATGACCCACTAAAATGCTCACAATATAAGCTTCAAAAGAAAAAAATAATCAGGGTACACAGTGGTATATTCAGTGTGATTCCAATCATGTGGATAATCAAATATTGAAAATACATATCGGAAAACTACGGGAATAAACTAAGCCAAATTATGTAGAGTGTTTATCTCTGAGATATGGCATTATAGTTAACATTTTTATAGTTTCCTGTATTTTCCAAATTGCATTCTTTAAAATGGCATGAACATGCATTCCTTTCACAATACTGCTTTCTCAAAAGAGCATTGTAGAGTTCAGAGTAGACCCTTCCCCTGCAAAATGTGGCATCTCATTCTCTGATGTTTAGGTGTATCAGAGGAGCTTATTAATACGTTCAGAGTTGGTGCTGTGCTTGGGGAAATAAGTGCTTTCAGTGACGCCAAAAGCTTTTTGAGAATGAGGAAGCAGGAAAAAAAAAAAAAAAACTTCTGAAACTGTGAGTGATCTCCTTTTCCTTCTTTTGTTGATTCTGACCTGTAAATATTTAGCGGCCAAAAGCAGTGGGTGTGTGGGAGGAGGCAGGGACACAAAAGCCAAACTGACCACCTCTCCCTTGGTCTCCCTTGTGTGGGACATATAAACCTATGGTCTTTTTTAATCACTCTTTTTTTTATTTTTTTAATACATGATATTTTACATATTAATTAGGTACATGTATTACTTACAGGCATAGAATATGTAATGATCACGTCAGGGTATTTGAAATATCCATCACCTTAAGTGTTTATCATTTCTATGTGTTGGTAACATTTCAAGTCCTCTTTTCTAGATACCTTGAAGTCTATAATATATTGTTGCTAACTATAGTTAGAGGAAATAAGTTCTTATTTTGGATAGTAAACCTGTGGTCCTTGCAATGCATTGCCCTCGTACTATGCCAGCAGTGCACCTCAAAACCTCGGCAAAGGGGATCACTGTATTCTGACCCACGTGTACTTTTGACTTTTGGTACAACTGAGGATACACATCTTGCCTGCCCGTCAGAGTGCAGACAGGGTAGAGCTCAGAAATGCAGTGTAGCATGCAATACCACTTGCTGACAGTCAAAAGAGAAACCTAAATTAAACCTGTTGCCTAAGGAAGATCACATTGGTTCACTAGACCATGCAAGAAAGTTGTCTTAGGCACATGTGTAAAAAGAGCCTGGTCAGGCCACCGAGCAGTTCTAAAGTCAAGTGGCAAAACAAAGGGGACAGTGAGATGACTGTCAGTGCCTTTATTGAGACTGTGAGATACTGTGATGCTGTAATTGTGAATGACAACGTAATCCCTCCTACCTTTTTACTATTATTTTAGTCTTTTGGATCCATTCAAGTGTGCTACCCCAAATTCTGTTATACAAAAGTAGTCTGTGAACACAGAAATAACTAGAACCGCTTATGTTCGAGTGGTGGGAGATGGTCCCACTGGGCCACAGATGAGAAGATTATCACCTGCCAGGTCACTGTCCACTGGATATAGTTCTGCATGCCAAAGAGAAGAGCTAAAGGGGTTAAACATACTCAGGCTGGAAAAGAGAGGACCCAGGATGCAGAAGAGATGTTGGAAATATCTACAGAAGGGGTGGAAGACACAAACATCTACCGTTTTATGGGCTGTGCTTCCTAGGAGCAAAATTCGCAAGGAGGCTACCTATAGCGTAATATAAACAAGACCTTCTAAACCATTAGAGTAGCCTCAAAATAGAATGGGCTAACTAGGGAGGCAATTAGTTCTCCATCTCCGTCTTGTTAGTTTTCATCCTGAAAATGTTACAGGAGGAAGCTGAGTCAGGAAGCTTCCCTCGGGTCAGGTGGAGGTTGGCATGAATGGCCCAAGAAGGTTGTCAGTTTGAAGAGTCCCCAGATCTGTGCTTTTGATGCTCCTCATTTTTCTCCCTTCTTGGTCCCTGCCACTTGGGATTGCCTGGTCCACAACCTTGTCAGAGAGTCAGGAAAGGAACCAAAGTCCTCAATGCTGATACCAGCTGGTGCCAGGCAGGGTGTGAGGCCCTTTGTAGGGCTCACCCCCTTCTTTCCTTACACCCCCCTTGAGGAGGGCACCATGGCCAGGCACATGTGCAAAAACTAACATTCTGAACGCTTATGTGACTTGCTTAATTCCAGCCAGCTGGTATTGTCATCAGGGGTATTTCCACAGACAATCTACCTCCAGAACATGCCTCTTAGTATCCCTGGAACCCATTACAGTGCATGACAAAAGTAGGTGCACAGTGCACGGCACATTGATTGAGGTGCATGGCACATAAATATTCACTGAATGAAACAGTAAATGAACATGTAAGATGTGTGGGACAGTGAGAAGGATCCCATGAAAAAAGCAGGATGTTGCCTTACTAAAATATCAAAGAGGAGAAAAATGCAAAGAGATTAGCATTCATTCATTCACGCACTTCCGTGTTTTATGAGCACTTTTCATGTGCCTGGCTCTGTGCTGGGGGCTGCAGGTAAGTAGGTGACTAAGGACACAGCATTGGCCCTGGTGGTGTTTAAATAAGGGAGATGGCTTGGTCAGTACTATTAAGAATAAAATAATTTTACCCTTGTTGCATTCACAAAGAAAGCCAGTTAACTTCAAACATTTATAATTGATACAAAACAGGACAAAGAGCTCTGGGAAGGATTCTGCCCTGTCTGAGGATGCAGAGGCAGAAAAGGTGACGTGACTAGGACTGAACATCCCAGTGGGAATTCCCATCTTCAGACCCATCCCCTGCATTTCAGTTCCCTACAGGACTGACAGTCAAATGTACTCAGATCCAAGAGCATCTGAAGTCACCCTCCCGCTGTGACAGGCCCTGTCCCGCCCGGTTCAAAACCTCAGCTGTGGAATTTGAAGTCACAGAAAGAATCTCGAGGTCTGATCTCTGAGGACCAGCAGCAGGAGCAGAACAGTAATTGGAGAGTTTGAGTAGTTCTTGTCCAGGGCAGGTGCTTTGAGATGAAATTGTTGATCACATCAGAAGGTGCTGAAACCAAGGTCAGCCTCCTGATCCTGCCGAGACACCTGGTTAACGAGGTGCCTCGATGAACACAGACACTCAGAGCAAGGCAGGAAGGCAGGTTGCTTAGTTGTGAAAACAATCATCCCAAGTGAAGGCGTCTGCTTTCTGCCAGGCACCATTGCACGCTGGTTTGCAAATCCCTGTGTTTGGGACGAAGGCTTTGCAGGAGATGAGTAAAGACCAGGAGTTGGGGATGAGAATGTATAGTCCCTAAGCCCCCACTTTGTACTTGATCTTGTGCAAGGCTCTATACTTGCATGTCGATCTCACACTCACGGTAACCTGGTGAGGTTGGTAATGTCATTTCAACATTATAGATAAAGCTACCAGTTCCGAATAACTAGGTCAAGATCCCTCAAGTGCTGAGCATTAAATCCCAGGGTCAGAATCCTAGTGTCACCCTCTCCTTTTCTCTCTTGGACACCCTATTGGTTCTTTTCCCTGGCTTAATATTAGAGTGACTATATAACCCGATTTTCCCAAGACACTTCTAGTTTATACCTGTTAATCAAGGAAAATTAAAAGCAGTATCCCCTTTTGTTCTCAAAACGAGTCCCAATTTAGACAGTACAGTCTGTCGTCACTCTACCTAACAGTAGTTCAATTCTTTTTTCTATTATTTTTGGTTAAAAGAGATGCATTTATCAAAAACCACAGCTCCCAACTGTGGGGATAAATTGTAATTTGGCTGGAAATGTGAATCCGGCATCCCACCATGCACACACGATCTTCCAGGAAATGTATCCAAATGCATCACGTGGAAGGCAGCCAGCCTGGAAGTGCCTGTGACCCTCCCTGATTTAGAGCCCTGTGAAGGGGACTGTGCCATCTGGTGGGCTGGACTGCTCTCTGGCCACGAGTCCAGCTCCACGCTTGCTGGAGTCCAGCTCTTAAACAACGTGGCAGTCTGTGGGCTGTGGGTTGTCCTGTGGCCGTGTATGGCTTCCATCATGTGGACATCATTGAGACACGAGACTCAGTACGCTCCCCATGAGGGGGGATTAGTAGAGTTACTATGTGCCGTTGGGCCAGCAGCCCATGGGACAAATGAGGGACGTCCACACTCCAGGTGCCAGGGCTCACAGCTCTGCCTGCCAGGGACACAGACACATCTCTCTAATTCACACAAAATTGTGGTGGGGTTGTTGGGGCGGGGTAGAGGTGGCCATGGTTATAGATTGAACCCTTCCAACCCAGTACCTGCCCCGCAGTCAAAAATCCCAGAGGGCCTGGGAAAAAGCTACTTAATCTGGAACTAGTAAACTGAAGATCGCAACACAGAACAGTATGGTCTTTACAGTAAGAAGAGCAGGGCACTAAAATGTACTGAGCGTTTGCTGTGTGCTTGGCCCTGTACTAAGTATGCCACCTGTTCGCATGCGAGCCCCTAACCAACCCTTCGAGGTCAGCCAGGTCGTGAGAGCCCAGGACTGACTCAGGTGTGGGCGCTGGGAGCTCTACCTTGCTCTGCAGCCTCTGCGTCATCTCGTTTTCCATTTCGTCATTTTGGAGATCAGTAACCATGATGAAGACCTTTGGCCTAGCAACGAGGAGGCTTGGGTTTAAATCCCATCACCCCAAGTCACTAAGACTTAGACTTTCTGAGCCCCAGTTTCTAATTATTTGGGCAGGATAATCTGCATACGTTCACTTGCTTTTTCTGAGCCTGTCTTCATGATAGGAACATGATGGTGGGAGGGTAGAATGAGATGCGTGTAAAGTGCCCGGCGCACTGCTTGACAAAGAACAACTCGTCAGTAAGAGATGGTTCCCCTTCCTTCTCTCCTCCTTCCTACAGACCCACTACTCCTGTAGCACAAGGCAGTGGTTAAGATTGTGAAAGCTGAATACAGACCACCAATCTCTGTCCTGTTGCTGTGTGACTTTGGGCAATTCCTTAACTTCTCTGTGCTTCAGTTCCTCCCTCTGGGAAACGATGACCTCATGGAGGTCGTGATGAAGATCAAATGAGCTGTTATTTTCAAGCACATCAAACCCTGCCTGGCACACAGGAAGCTCTGTGCAGCTGGGGTTGAATGGATCAACCCACATGCTTTACCACTTTGCTGTACTTGCTTCTTAACCCAGTGCCTTGGCAATGAGCTCAGAGCAGTCTGAGTAGAGAGAAAGGTTTCAGTAGTCATCTTTGCTGTCAGTGGATGGGGCAGCACTGTGACGGGATGGGAGAACCTGGTGCACAGTGGCCGTGGCTGTGGCCCAGGGAGCTGGAAGTTTGAGCATCTCTGAGCATCGAGAGCTTCAAACCCTGCTAATGGGGATGGGGGCTTATTTTCTCTTCTTGTTCCTCTGATTCACAGAAGACCGTGTTAGTCATGCTCTGATCTACGACATCCCACGTACTAGACCCATGGGCCATGATACCAACCTCTCCCAGGAAAAGAGGAAGTGGACTGTTACAATGCCATAATTGAGCAAATTAGGGGAAGGGCGCCTTTATAGAGCAGTAGATCTCAGCACTGGCTGCATGTCAGAACTCCCCAGGGCTCTTACAAAGTATATACTAATAGCCAGGCCTCCTTCCAGGTTTTAAATAAAATATCTGATAGTAGATAAGGTATTCTGAGCATCATGGGAGCCTTCTCATCTCAATCACAGGGACTATGCCAGGAGGATGATTTACATCCATGGTTCTCAACCTGTGCTGCATCAGAATCTCCTAGAAGGGCTATTAAAACTCAGATTGCAGGGCCCCCTCCTGAGAGCTTGTGATTCCACAGGTCTGGGGTGGGGCCTGGGAATCTGCATTTCTGCAAGTCCCCGGGTGATGTTATACCGTTGATCCTGGCTCCACACTCTGACAAGCACTGGTCTATACAATGACTAAAAGAGGAAAAGAAATAAAACAAAAACACTCTCCACAAAGTCTTCTCAAAGAATAGGTCTACTTCTTTTTGTGGATTTAAAAACAAATTGTCCAGGCTTATATCTTGAGCAATTAAAAAGTGCCCGTCCTGCCCTTCTTCAATGTCTCTTCCCTCTGCGCCCCTGTTCCTTGTTGCCATTGAAATTCCCAGTACCCATTTGTCACAGCGAGTGTCATGTGTAGGTCAACAGCTTTGCAGTGACAAACAAGATAAAGATAAAGAAAAGCTGACTGATTCTTAGAGCGTCAAGGGTGAGAACACAGAATGATATGATTTCTCTTTCAACCACAGCTAGAATATTCTTTGCTGCCTTCGGTGGCAGGTCACATGGATCAGCCCACACAGTGGGATTTGAATTTCCTCTTCTTAACAACAATTGAGTCAACTGAATCGTTGAGCAGGCAAGTGACAGCATGATCTGAAGAAAGTGTTTCTGACCCTACGTCTAAACCTCAGTGTGGGAGTTTGTATTGTCATAAGAAAAGCATAAATACAGCTTAAGTATCTAATGTACTAGGTTTTGTGGCAACAGTCTTTGCTAGTCTGAGCACCTCGATGCCTTGATGAAGATGAAAAAAAAAAAAAAAAATAAACTGACAATTCTTTGGAAGAAAAAAAAAAAAAAATCTAACCTTACCGTTTCTTCCGGGCATCTTCTTGGTACATTCACAAGCTCCTTTTGCTGATAATTTTCCATTCTTTGACCACATTTTTGTCTGTGGTTTCCATGAGCTGTTTAAGAGTAAAAACAATTTTGGAAAGAGATATACTGAGTTCTGTTTTTAAAATGGTCAAGTTAGCCATAGGAAGTTCCATTTTTTTTTTTTTCAAGTTAAGATAATGAGTCAACTTTCGTTCTTTTGGGGAGGTTTCTTCAAATAGACTTTCTTTGGCCCAGCTAAATAACCAGGCAGCGTGGCGTGGAGATCTTAGAACTGGGGAGACCACAGCAGAGATCAGTAAGTCTGAGTTCCCATTTAAAAATGGGGAAACCAAGGCACAGAGAGATTAGCTTGCCCCCAATCACACAACACATTTGAGAATAAATAACATGACCACAGGAGAGTCCTTTCCTTCTCCTTGTCTGTCTCCCCCACCACATGCCCACATCGTCTGCAGATGTGCAAAATCACAGCGCACCAACGTGGTCTTATCCCTGTGGTTCGGTGATAGGAATTCGTGTTCTTGCCCTCATGGCTTGGGTGTATAATTGTACTTTTAAGGCAATATTTATTAATATCTGTTGCCTCCATTAGAACACAAGCTCCAAGACAGGGGCCATATATAACCTGTTCACCTTTGTATTTCCAGCACCTGTTATAGGGTCTCCTCCAGTAGAGGCACTGATTCAGCAGCCCTGTGGTGACGGAATGAATGACTCAATGAAGTAAGAGAGAGGCTGAGATTCAAATGACAAGGAATCAGCCAGGAGAAAAGACAGGGACGAGGATTCCAGGCAGTGGGGACTGCATGTGCAAAGATCCTGTGGTGAGAGAGGGAGGGTGACACTTAGGAAGAACTGAGTATTTTTCCCTATGGTCAAAGCTAGAATTCTGGAATGTGGGGAGAGACAGGGCTGGGGAGGTTGACAGCATCTACATTGTAGAGACCTTTGTAAGCCACCTATTCTCTGTCTCTTTCTTAGTCGAGTCTCTTTTGCTGAATCCTGAATCGCAGTGTACTGCTAGGATCATCTATCCTAAATTCCCATCGAGTGGGTGACCAGAATTTCAACCAGCTCGGTCCCAATTCCAAAACTGTTATAGTTAAAAGCTGCCACTTAATACTTACCATGTACCAGGAAGTGTAGCAAGCCTTTTACAGAGATGAGTTTGCTCCACTAATCGTTGGTTTACTATGCCTAGCTTTTCTGGAATAGAATCTTGCTTTCAACTACCAGTCTGGTGATAAGAGTCATATCTCAGGGACCCAAATTAGCTCCTTTACAACTACTGCCCCCGGATTTCCTGGTGTCTGTGCTCTCTTTGAGGAGACCACAGCAGCCTTGGAATAAGAATTCAGCTGATTCACATCTGGTTGAAAATCTGCTCACCCATCTGAACCTGAAACAAAGCTATCCAAAGAGTGGATCAATGAAGCCTTCCAGATTGGTGGCAAAGACCTAAGCTTTTTCTGAGACTGCACCTTGAGTGCTTAGCTGTATGGATTAGAAGATTAATAGCAAAGTGGCCTTGGAAATCAGGGCCACCTGCGTTTGACTCCCAGCTATATTATTTACAAGCCGGGTAAGCTTGGCCAGGTTCCTTTTCCTCTCTGAATCCCCATTTTTAGGTATAAAAGAGAAACAAAAATACTTACTCTAAAGGTGGTTTAACGATTTAATGAAGCACTTTAGTAGGGTGCCTGCCCCATGGGGGGACAAAAGGAACCAGGAACTGCAGCTGCTATTATTGCTGTGTTGCTGGCCCTAGGGAAGACAGGAGGAGGCTGGTGTAGTGTTCTTACATTCAAAAGCAGGAAGGGAAGTCAATGAAAAACAAGTGCATGCAAATCTCCATTTACTGCAGTTACTGGGAGAATGGATTGCCTTGTTCATTTTATGTTCTGGATCCAGAGGTAAATTGCAAAGTCCTTTTTATTGAAAGTTCATTCTGGCTTCCACAAATGTTTATTGAGTCCGTGCTGTTTGCTAGGCACGCAAGAGAAATGAGGATAAATGAGATGCTGATCCTTGCACTAACCTTGCAAGGTGGAGAAGGAAGAGTACAGGTTTTCCATAAAAGTGAGGGAAAGCACTTTTCTGCTTACATATAGGATGCTGAGTATGATTTACTTTAAAAAAATCATTGAGGATCTTGTAAGGGCCTCCCCTTGCCTAACTGAGCTGATGGAGAACTGAAAGTCAACACATAGTTGCGTACTAAATTTGTGTTTTCCACCCATTGATATTTATATAATAATATAAATTATATAATATATATAACACTTGCATAGCATACTACTTATGTTATTACTAATACAATTCTAATTCTATATCACTAATTAAATATATACTAAAATTATTTATGTATATAATACTAATTATTCAAATACACATGTAGTACCAATACATATATAATACTGATTATACATTATTCTAATTATACATGATTATGTTATATATACTATACTTATAAATTATCATATATAATGCTCATATGTTGTGTGTCATATAAGAATGTAAATATATAAGTAGCCTAGATTACTTGTATAATCTCATTTTTTTAATCATGTATATCTTTCTCTTTAAAATGGAAATGGTGAAGTTCTGCTTGGGTCAGCGCTGGTGTACATTAATTAAATCTATGCTTTATTCCAACTCTACCATACTAAAGGACATGAAGGCTGCAAAATGATGGGGGAGTGGTGCCCTAATACACTGAACTCCTCTAGTTCCTCATGCATCCATCCCACCAATTTTACCAAACACCTGCTATGCACCAGGTTCTGCATGGGCACTGGGGCTGAGAGCCAGGGAGACACAGTGCCTGTCCTCACAGAGCTCACAGATGGGTCAGGCAGTAGCCAGAGAAGGCTGTGGTGGCCACTGTCCCTGAGAGGGAACCACAGGTCAATGGGGGCACAGAAGAGGACAACTAACTCTGTCTGTGATGCTGGAAAGGATTCCTGGGGGAGACACCGGACAGGGAGTGGCTCTGATTTGAAGAAGAAAGAGGCAGGAAGGGCATGATGAGTAGTGGAAAAGCATTTGAAGAAACTGGTGTGGATGCTGAAATAACATGACCTTGCAGGAGCTGATGGCAGAATAGTGGGTGTGCTGCTACTGCCAATGGAATAAGACCAAGAAAAATAGGAAGAGTAGTCTTAGCAGCAGTGATAGCAGATGTCAAATATTTATTGAGTATTCACTGTTCTAAGCTCTTTGATGCATTGTATCATATAACACCACAACAAACCTATCCTGCATATAGCATTATTATCCACCATCCATTATTATTTGAGTGAACAGAGGCGCCAATATATTGCTCAGCTGGTGAGTGCAGCAGCAGGGAGAGAAGCAGACCAAGCTCATAAGATTAAGGTCACTTATTACTAATGGCCCTGGCCCAGGCTCATTCTGAGAAGGCCATGGATGAGGGCTACACAGTGCCATGCTTGTGGCAGATGTTGACCAGTGGTGGCTCAAATATTGGAAAAGTGGAGGGACGTAAATGAGGCAGCCGGGGTCAGCTCAAGGAGGGCCAGGCTTGGGTGAGAAACTAAGGGGTGTGCATTTTCTTCTGAACGCTGTGATTGGCTTCGAGAGTTTTGAAACAAATAGTGAAATGCTCTGTGTTGTGTTTGAGAAAAATCACTGTGACCACAGGAAGACACGTGGAAACAGGCTGGCCAGTTAGAAGAGAGTTGTCACAATCCAGGGGAGGAAATAGGATGACCCAGACTGGGAAGGGACAGTTACAAGAGATGCTGAGGAGAAAGAAATAATGTAACTGCTAACTAATTGGATGAGGGAGGAAGGTCCAGGATGGCCCAGATTCCTGGGTTTAGCAATGAGCGAAGGGCGCAGTCCAGCCCCCTGCAGCAGGGGATGCTGTGAATGCTATGGGTTGAATTGCATCCCCCCGAAATTTGTATGTTGAAGTCCTAATCCCCAGTACCTCAGGATGTGACTCTAGTTGGAAATGGAGTCTTTACAAAGATGATCAAGTTAAAGTGAGGTAATTAGAATGGGCTCTAATCACTAGGACTGGTGTCCTTATAAGAAGGGGAAATTTGGACACAGATGGTCATAGAGGGAAGATGATAGGAAGAGACACAGGGAGAAGATGGCCATCTCCGTGCTGGGGACAGACCCTTCCCTTACAGCCCTCAGAAGGAACCACCCCTGCCGACACTTGACTGTGGACTTTGAGCCTTCAGAACCATGAGAAAAGTGTTCTGATGCTTAAGCCACCCTGTCTTGGAATTCAGAAGCCCTGGCAAACTAACACCAGGAGTAACTCAGTTGGAGATGGCCACAAGTTATGTTTGGGATCAGGTGAGTTTGACGTGTTGCTTTGGGACAGCCAGGTGGAGGCAAAACGCCAAAATGGTAGTTAGAGATGCGGGTCCAGGACTCAGTGGACAGCTGGGGACTAGAGATGAACATAGGCTCATCGTTTCTGACACTCTGACATCTAAAGCACAGCGTGACTGGGACATAATGGGAATTTGAAAAATAGTTGAATGAATAAATGTTGTGTTTGCCTAAGGACAGAGGGCAGGAGGGACTACAAGGATATTGGAACTCATTTGAATTTCCCATCCCACTACTGAGAAGGTTAACGCAAGCCCTATTGACATGGAGATACAACTACGGCATATCTGAGGCCAGTGAATTTTAGAGAATTGTTCTGTTGGTTGCTGATATTTACAGTCACTAGGAAGGATAGTTCCCTCTTTGTTCTGTAAAATCTGGGGGGAACAAATTAAACATCAAAGCTATTCTTATAACAGAGAACCATGGCCTGTCAAGAGTCTTCGGTGCATGCCCATGTTCTGAAACGTTGACCTCCGAGTGAGTTTGCCAGCAGCATGGTTATTTTAGGTAGAAACTTTAAAGTCTTCGCAGCTTCAAATGTCAAAATAAGTAGACAGGGTGGCCTAATAGAAAATAGCAATAACTGGGAGCCAGGAGACTTTGAATTCTAGAACTGCCTCTGAAAAAGTGGGTGACCTCAACCTTTCTGGGCCTCCCTTCCCTCATCTATAAACAGTGGTGGGGAAATGATATTTGGATGATCTTCTAACTCTGACATTCTCTCAGTGTTGCCTTTAATTGCAACTGGTGATAATGTAACATTTCCATAAATTGACCTGCCACCCTGATTTAGTCCGCCAGCGTGAAGGCACGAAAACAGGATGACGGGCAGGAATTAAATATCACAGACGACTTCGGTGGAATAATGTCCCTCCTTAAAAATGGCAGGTGGGACACTGGAAAGAGACAGCACTTGGTTTTAGAATGCATCTTCATTACCAGCAAATTGGGTTTTACTGGAAGGTTTCAGAATGCACGTGACCACAGTATTTTGTCCAATGACTTAAATTTCAACCACATTTAAGAAGGAGACGGCAAATCACCCACTCCTAACTGCATTTGTGATTTCCCCTGGACCATTTCATATTTAAAACTCACGTTGACCTTTTCTTTCTATGTCTGGACATCTCAGCCCTGAATGTAATAAGCTCCTATGGGGGAGAGATAATTAGGATTTATTGGGCATCTATTTAGTGTCACATTTTGTGCCAGGTCCTTGACCCATGTTATGTAATACCTCGCTTAACACCTCCCTGGAGCAGATGCTGTCAGCCACACCATAGCTTCTCTGCACACAACTCAGCCTGCTGAAGGTTGCTCACTGCGGGCTTCTGTCTAGCTGTGGGACCAACCACACTTAGCCCACAAGAACAAGCTGGCTGGGCACAACAATTCCCACTGCAGAAACAGCACTCAACCAGTAGCAGATGGAAGTTTTCTGGATAAATATACCAGCTTCCTCGCCCCTTGGTTGGGATAACTTGGAGCATGGAGTTCCCTGGAGAGGTTGAGCTCCAGTTGTCCATGGTGGATACGGTCTTGATGACATGTCCTTTTTTGGTTGTCTTCCTTTTCTGTCTTATTTTTTTCCTGCGACAGGGTCTCATTCTGTTGCCTGGGCTAGAGTGCAGTGGCACCATCATAGCTCACAGCAACCTCAAACTCCTGGGCTCAAGTGATTCTCCTGCCTCAGACTCCAAGTAGCTGGCACTATAGGCATGTGCCACCATACCTGGCTTAGTTTTTATTATTATCATTACTATTATTATTTTTGTAGAGGTGTGGTCTTGCTATGTTGCTCAGGCTGGTCTCAAACTCCTGGCCTCAAACGATCCTCTCTCCAAAGTGTTAGGATTACAGGAGAGATCTTCAGGTCAGTACAGGCATAAACCACTACACTTGGCCTTTTTCTATATTTAATACCATGCTATTTCCCGAAATCATCTTCCAAATCAAGTACTTACATTCAAATTCTTGTCTCAGGGTCCTTGTCCAGACTGAGACATCCCCAAAGATCCCTATGGAGTAGGTAGTATTATTGCCAATTTACAGCTCAGCATGGTTAAATAACAGTTGTTAAGTCTTGGTGCTGGATTTGTCTGACTCCCATTCACTTTTCTCTACACCAGTGGTTCTCAACCAAGGGAGTTTTTGTTTCCTGGGGGACATTTTGGACTGTCTGGATGCATTTTTGGTTGTCACACTGGGGCTGCTACTAGCATCTAGTAGGTAGAGACCAGAGATGCTGCTAAACATCTGACAGTTCAGCCCCCTACAACAAAGACTAATCCAACCTGAAAAATCCAATAGCACCAATTGAGAAATCCCACTCTACCCGCAGCAGGACTCGTTGTTGGTTGGTGGCTCTCATGTGTGACTTGTCTGTTGTCTTTCACTTCCAGGGCCAAGCTGTGGCTCAGTTGTGTTCCACTGTCCCCAATGTGACTGTTTTTGGAACAGCTTCTACTTTCAAGCATGAAGCCATCAAAGACTCTGTGACCCACCTCTTTGACAGAAATGCAGACTATGTGCAAGAAGTAAAAAGGTAAAGTGTTTGCTCCACAAAGCATGGGGTTGGCCCTTGCTCTTCTCTCAATGAACAGCAGCATTCCTGTGAAGGGGGAATAATGATGATGATAATAATAATAGTGATAATAGCAAACATATACTGAGGGCTTAGTATTACTAGCTTTGTGCTGAATACTTCACATGTATTAGCTCATTTAATCCTCTTAGCACCCCTATTATTATCCTGAAGGAACAAAGCAGTTAAGTAACTTGCAAAGCTAATGTATTAAAATCATGCTAGCTGCTATTAAACTGTCTTAACACATGGAGGCTTATTTCTCATTCACTCATATGACAGCATAAAGTGGATGTTTGGTGGATGATCTTCCATAAGGACAGTCAGGGACCCAGGCTCTTTCCATCTTGTGGCTCCACCCTCGTCTTGGGTCTTATGGTCCTTTGCTTCTAGCTGGCAGATAGGGAGAGAGGACTGGAGGGTCATGAATGGGAGGTTTTTCTGGGCCAGTCCCAGAAGGAACATCCACCCTGCTCATATTCTAGTGCTCAGGTTCTTGGCCACATCTTACTGAAAATGAACTGGGAAATGTTGTCAAGCTGTGGCAGGTGTGGCACAGGGAGTAAAGGGTGGTCCTTGGGGTCAAAACAGGCATTCCGACTTTAGAGCCCACACTTTTGCTATACAGATAGTGCCTAAAGAGTGAGGCATGAGCTGAATTTCCCCATGGGAAGAAGGGGGCTAGAAGGAAGGGAATGTCATGTGCATATTGAGGAATAGAAATGCCTCAGAGGCTGAGAGAACTGCAAGAAAGCTTAATGGGACTCAAGTCCAGGGATATCTGGTTATCTGCTCTAAGTACAGATATTGGCAAAGAGGCACCTGTGGGGGAAGGGAAGGAGGAGCACAAGGTGAGGCTGGGCAGGAGACTGGTGTCAGATGCACATAAAGACCACACACACCAAGCTAGGAAATGTGACCGAGAGCCACCAAAGGACCAAAGTGGTGATGTGATCTGATGTGGGTGTTGAACAATCACCGGTGGTGTGGCGAGAATGGATGGGAGGGGGAGGCTGGGGCTGGGAGGTCAGGTGCTGGCGGCTGCAGTCACCTTGGGAATGTTGGTTTATAACCTGGGATCCTGAAGCTGTCAATGGTGGCCATGTGCATGTCAACACAAGGAATCAAATGGAGAGTCCAGCTCCACCAGGTTGCAGGTGATTTGCGTGCTACTTTCAGGGTCTGCTCTGCTCACAGCTCCTGGAAAGATGCAGAGACGGCCCAGAGCCATTGTTTTGGCATTTTCACTTTCCAGCACTAAATTGTAAGGTACAAAGAGGCATTAAATTGCCTGGATGCATTGCAATAAAGAAATACTTTTCTCCAAATCACAGATTCAGATGGAAAACTGAAAGACAAGTGAATGGGAGAGCTGGTTTTTGAGGTGATAGATTTAGACCAGATTTGGTGAAACTTGTCAAGTTTCTTGGAAAAAAGAGTCTTCTGGTGGTCTGAATTTTCACATTTGTTTTAAAATGTTGAATTAGAGATTTACATATATTTTAAGGTCGTCCCAATAGTTCCAGCAGGAGATGAAAGGAGAACTTTAAAGCTAGCGATGAGAAGTTCACCCTCTGTTTCTCAGATGCAGTCTCACTTTGAAGACTCCCACTTGCCCAGTTCCATGGCTCTCAGGTAGCCCTTCCTGCTGTTAACTCACATCTCTCAAGCTGTGGTCTGGAAAATGAACTACCACTGTCCCTTCAGTTATCTTTTCTTTCACCCCCTTAAGTGCTATTTTTGCAAGCATCCTTTCATTTATTCATGCACCCACCTGCTCAATAATTATGTGTTTAGTGTCCCTGAAGGGCGAGGGGCTGTGCGAGGGTGGGGGATCCAGCAATAGGGACCCTTTAGAGTCACTGTCCTCACAGAGCTTAGAGTCTAATTGGAGGAGAAGAGACAAAAATAAAACTATAATGAGAATTCACTGATTCACACTTTTGATATATGCTCTGGTAGAGACATGCAAGGTGCTAGTCAACATTTGCCAATGCGGAAATCAGAAACATCATGAATCATAGAGTAGGATTTTGAGAGTTTGGGGAATGAGAAGTTGGCTGGGGGAAGAGCATTGCCAACTAGGGAGAATGCCACGTGCTAAGGTTCCGGGTCAGGAACAGCTTGGTAAATTCAAGAATCTGAAAGGAGAGCAGGGCAGCTGGAAGTGGTAGGATGTGGGGAGTGGGAAGAGAAAGGGATCAGGTGATGGCAGCTCTTCTGAAAAAGCCCATGACCAAGGGAGCTCCTGCCAGCCCCTTTCCCAGGCAGCCACCCCCTCCCCTCATCTCCTCACTGTCCTGGACTTGCCCCCCTTGTCCCTGAGCTGATGATTTCTGCTCATGTCAGAAGAGTAGAAGACAACAGCATTGGACACCCACCTTACCACCACCTACCTGCAGTGGGACTTCCAGCAGTTATTGTGCTTTGAAGTAGAGGCCCTGGGATTAGACTAAAAATGACGGGAAAGCCACAAATATGTTCATACTACCTTCTGTCCCAGCCATCCCACCCTCAGGAAATAATCCAGAGGAAAAGAAAATCTGTAGGTACAGAGCTGCCTGCTGCAGAGCCAAGCGCTCCTTCTGCCTCATTGTAAAGGTGTCAATGGGGTGAATTATAGCATTGTCTGCAATAGTGGAAATTCAGAACCAGCCTCCATGATCCTCAGAAGGGAAACAGTTCAGTAGATCGTGCTACACCCACATGCTTGAGTATTGTGCAGCCCCTAAAAAAAATAAGAATTTTGACGACTCTGTCACAAAATGAAAAAATGCCCATGGTAGCATATTGAGTGAAAAAAGCAGAATGCCAAATTCCATCTACACTGTGATCACAGTTTTGTACAAATTCTCAGTGCATAGAGACATCAAGTGAAAGGAAAGGGAAAATATCCACCTGCTAACATGCAACAGGAGTGGAATGTGGAGTGATTTCTCTTTGTTTTTTGATCACAGATATTGTCACGCTATTATGTGTACAATGAACTAGAAAATAATAAGATAAAATTTCTTGAGATGAAAACTCTTATAAAGCAATCGGTAAGCCTCTTCTGAACACATTCTCAGCCTTGAGCCAGGTGTTGTACAGAGAAGAGAGAAAAAAATATTTGTGATCCAGACCTAACCTTTGTATCAGTGACCATCTCTCTGTTCGGGAGGAGAGAGATGACTATGAGGGAAACCAAGCAAAAGAACTAGAAACCTTGAGTCGTGTGCACCTGACTGCCAGGGCTTTAGAAGCAAAGAAAAGAGAAAGATCAGAGAGACTGTGTCAAATGGACAGCCCCCAGGTGGCATTTGAAGAGTGAAAACGATTTCTGTAATAGAGCAAAGTGGAGGAGAGTCCCAGATAAGGGAAGCTTGGCTAGAGCGAGGCAGGTAACAGCAGCCACGCTTTGTTGGTCTCCTGCCACCCTGCTAAGAGTTCCATTAGACCATTTTACGTGCACCTCAGACAATCCTGTAAAGCAAAAATTCCTCATTGTATAGATAAGGAAATTGAGACTTAGGACCAGATTTGGCCTCAGAGGTGTGTGATTCTATGAACTTTCCGTTCTGCAAAACTCCACTTTGTTTATTAAATACCGAAAGTGGAAAACAGAATGGCGGGGTGGGTGCCATCATAAAGTTGAAAAATTGTTACATTAAACCACTGGAAATGATGGACCATCCAAATAATCGATGCCTGCAAGTGGACCACAAAGATGCAAGGGTGAGCAAAATGAGCATGTCCCTGGGACCTGAAGTGTCCAAACTAGTAGAGACGGTTGAATGAGCAATTGCAAGACAGTGGGGTTAGCACCAGGCAGGGGAGCACAGGGCGCTGGGGAGCACAGGTGAGCAACGTCTACATGGAAGCCCAAAGAATATGCATGAGCTACTTTCAGGCCGTGCAAATTTTATGAAATAGATATTGTCCTTATTTTTCAGAGGTGGCAGGCAAGGTGCAGCTTGGTTAAGTAAGTGTCACATAGACACACATGGCAGGACTCAACCCCAGATGGTTCTGGTTGCAGAGTTCGTGATCTTTCTAGCACCCACACTCACTCTCACAAAGGCAGTGGGGTTGGCGTGTCCCTCGGCCTGGAGGAAGCCAGGCTGCTGTGTCAAACCCTTCTGTGAGAAGCCTACTGTGTGCCAGGCACTCTGAAGAAGTCTCCTACAGTGACAGTTAAAACTGTGGCACAGATGAGTTCTCAGAGAAAAGAGGATTCAGAAAGAGAAACCGAGCAAAGAACCAAGGATCCACTGGACATCCAAGTCGCAGTGAAGGGGAACGCAGGTCTTGGCAAGGTCGAAGGGTGTCTCTCCCGGTACCGGCTCTGCCGGAACCTACCACCACTCAAGAGAAGTCCTTCCCTGTCTTGTATGGGTGGTAAGAAGAGAGACAGTGTTCACAGTCAAGGGACCAGGGGCTGGGGACACAGGAAGGTCAGACACGAATGTCTTAGATCAGCAACTCCAAAATATCTTGCTGCCGAATGTGGCCCGGAGACTCCCCGGAGCTGGGGCTATTTGTGTCGGCTTTTTAAATCCGCAGAAATTTATGTCAGCAGGAGAAAGTACATAGGAACCGCTGCATTGGGCCTCCGCCCCTATCCTCTGTGCTTTGTGTAATTATTATGCGTACCCAAGTGGGCAGGGTGGACACCCCCTTGAAATTGGGGGAGAGGAATGAGGACGGTCCTTGTGCCTCTGTAGGTGACTGTCATGGTTATTTCACTAAAAGGGCTGCAGTGGGGCTTTTCAATGTGAGCATGACCGAGGGAGGGCTAGTGTCACAGCTGCTGATGGAACCTGGGACATCTTAAATAGACCCAACTGAGTCCGATTCAGTAGGACCCATTCAAGGGGCTTGCAATGATGGAATGGGGATGGAGCACTTTTCAATCGTGAAGCTCTTACCTGAAGGAACACAGTCACTTTTCCACCAGCCCAATTCTTGGCAGCCTCCAGCTCTGGGAAATTCTTGTAGTTGGACCCAGGAGGAAACTCTACCTCCCGGGCTCCTGCCCTATTTCTTGCTGCTCCTGGAGCTCTCCCTGTCCCTGCTTCTTGGTAGTCAAACAATATGGCACGGAAAGGAAATGGATCAATAGTTTGGCTCCTGACAGGTGACAGGATTTTGCTTTGTGTTCTCCTCGTGTAGAATCTCTGCTGAAGGTGTGGACATCGTTTTGGATTGTCTCTGTGGGGACAACACTGGAAAAGGTCTCAGTCTTCTCAAACCCCTGGGAACCTACATTTTATATGGTGAGTGCTCAATGATAGCAGGGACACGGTTAGTGGCAGGGAATGTTGCACGTGTACCTTCAGACAGAGGCTCTAAAAAGTGAAATGTGTCGCTATGTTGGGGAAGTGGGTTTGGGGCTATTTAATTTCTTAATGTTTTCTGTAATATTTCTATTGCTGTGAGTTGTCAAATAGTAGGTGTGCCTACTGCTCTATGTCTTGTCATTTCAAATGGGACTCAACAAGGCCCAGCCAATGTGGTCACTAATATGAGTAGAACCATTAAAGGACTTGACCCACGGGAGGTGGCACAGGTGGAAAATATTAACGGCTTCAAAGGAAGTTCAAAAAATGAAGCCACAAAGGACCCACAGTAGGGTGGGGAGGAGTGGCTGGGATATGGGGGTTTTCAGGGAGGTTCTATTAGAGATGAACTTGCAAAGTACAGACTAAGCCTCTCCCTCCCCTGAACTACTCCTGAATGTCCTAGTCAGGACAGGAGCTCTGAATGGATGGTGCCCATGTCTGGTCCTATCTGCTTCTATACCCACTTCTATACTCCTAGTTGTGGGGAAGATGTATGAAAACAACTGGAAACAGGTTTCCTCCCACAAAATGAGGTTCCAGAGCCTCCCTTCCTGCTCCTTTTTCTTCTCTTCTGTCCTAGGCATGCAAAATAATTTAACCGTTAGTCTCCATAAAGTGAAATAGACACATACCAAAGCCAGATATCACATTCCAAAGCCAAATTATATTGGGGTTATCTGATGTTGGAGATATTTGGCACCTCTGTCCCCTGTTGGTACAATACAAAATTGGGCCTTAACTCTGGGTAAATTAGAAAAAACAAAAAATAACACTTGCTATTAGCTGAGGAGCTTATAGAAGCTATATTTGAAGGGTATACATATTTGAGCATCTTTTTGTCATCATCAGATCATTATAACAGAAGGAGAGTTGAGCTCACCAGAGGTGGGTAAACATTCCATTGCTGGAGTGTTCCAGCAATTCCAGTCATGGCCACATATTTACTTGGAAATGGATACATAATTTATTATTATTATTGATAAGAGAAACCACGAGAATCCATGCACATTATAAGGATGTCGGATATGACTAATATGTGAGTCAAATGCAGATGGACAATTCATTCATCGTTACTTCCCATTTACCGGGAGTTCTATTTTTGCCCCAGTCCCATGGTGTCATTTTGTTGAAATTCAACTTGATCATCTCACAAGTATCTAATTCATCACATTGATTACTTGGTTACAAAGCTATGAAAGCCTGGTACTCTGATACCTCGTGGTACTCACCCCATATAAAGAGAAGCAGTGATTAACTGGCTACTAGTTTACCTTGGCCAAATAACTAAGTTTAAATTATACATGGTTATTTCATTAAATAACTGTTATATGAGAAGAACTTATTCCCAAATCTTCAGGGACAAGGCAAGAAAGTCAATGAAAAGGCACCACTATGGTACCTGAATGTTTCCAGTGCTGCTAAGAGCTGTCTCACTCGCCCCTTCCACCCAAAACCCACAAGCAGTCTCTTCTCTCTATGTGAGCATCTTAGGGAATCTTTCCCACCCTCCACCTCCCACCTGCCCTCTGAATACTGCTTGTTCCAATGGGCATAGTTTGGTTTCTTACATCATTTGTCTCAACTAGTTTTTACCTTTCTGCCCAGACCTCTTTGGAGCAGACACATCAGTGACACCATTTCCTTGGCTTCTGAACCTATATTTGTCCTCACCTGCCACCTTCTATATTCTAACCCAGCTCCACCTCTATGGCCAGTTAAGTACACAACCCGTGTCAGAGCCCCAAGCCCCTCACTTGCTGAGGAATCAAATTCAGAATCATAAAGTAGGTTCACTAAGGAGTTCACTTCTCAGTCTCAAAGAACAAAACCAAGAAGACATTTCAGCAACTTCTCATTTCATTATAATGGTCCATATTATACTTTTAAGCCCAGTTTTCCAAAGTAATGAAATAGTCACCATGAGAAATGTCACTTTCTCTTTGAGCCCAGGGACACCTAGCTAAAATACCTTGATGTCCCACTCCCATATCCTTCATTTTTCCCAGGGTAAATTAAATTAGTTTTCAAGTTCTTGCCAGTTCTGGACCAAACCACTGCCATTTTTTTCAAGTGTAACAAGAGATGTTGATTTTCGGTAGCATGGCTTGATTTGGGAATCTTCCATTTGCAGGCTCATCCAACATGGTAACTGGAGAGACCAAGAGCTTCTTTAGCTTTGCAAAATCAGTAAGTATCTGTGCACGTCCAATGTACTGGGGTGGCGCTTAGATTTGCATGTCGTGAGCCCTTCGCCGCCAAGTCACAAGATGTTGATCTAATCTTGTTTATCCTTCATTTGCGTCACTCATTGTCAATAAAGCCCATCTTCCTGACCTGCTCACTGCACGCGGGCAGGACCAGGACTTTGGGCTACTTCTGTCTAAACAAAGCAGGAAGGTAGGAGTGTCAGCAAAACTCAACAGAGCTTCATTTTCCTTTCAACAGAGATTGCTTAAGTGTTGGCATATTTGATCATCAGTCAAAAATGAACTTGGCCTTAGTAATATTTATCTGCTCCATAGAGAGCCTGGCCTTTCAGTGTGGCCACTTTCTGACCAGGTCCCTGGGGGGACTTGAGACTTCTCTATGTCCCATCTCATTGAGTGGGAGTTATGAATGGAGACCCTACAACTTTAACAAGCTCCTGGGGTGATTTTTAATCATAGACAAGTTTGTGAACCACTGTGTTAGGTGACCAGGCTCTGAATGTGGTTGCTACTTGCCTGCCATTGAGAAGCCACATCCCTGGGCGTTTACCCCACTGCAAACTGAGTCACATCTTTACTCCTATCTAGAGCTGTCCTTGCTAGAATTAAACTAACGTGTGCTTGAGCTTTGATTTTTACCCCACCTACCCCAACAGGGGATTGCTGCCTCTCAAAAGTGCCTGTTGCTCTCCCCTCTGCTCTTGGCCTCCTTTGAAGGTGGTTCAGCATTGATTGATCCACCCACTTGACAAGCATTTTCCGAGCATCTGCTATTTGTGGCACTGCGCCAGGCCCTGGATGTCACAGGGAATGAAATAGGTGCATTTTTTTTTTAATTTTTAGAAAAGTTTTTCATTTTTTTGTTTTGAGACAGAGTCCACTCTGTTTTCCCAGCTAGAGTGCCGTGGCATCACCCTAGTTCACAGCAACCTCAAACTCCTGGGTTCAGGCGATCCTCCTGCCTCAGCCTCCCAAGTAGCTGAGACTATAGGTGCACATCATCACACCCGGCTAATTTTTTCTATTTTTAGTTGCCCACCTAATTAAGATAGGTATATTTTTGACCCTTGTGGCCCTTGTATTCTAATGAGCAAGAGAAACCCAAAATAAGGAAGACATATTAATAACGTGGTTGTAAATAGCTATCGAACCTCTAAGTGGGTAAAAACAGGGTGCTAAAATAGAGAACAGTGAGATGGGGTAGAGGTATTTAGAATAGGGTGGTCAGGGAAAACCATGGCGAGGGGTTAGAATTCATTCTGAGTATTCATGTGCCCCTGAAGTGCCAATACTGGCTGCTTGAAACTTCACCTCCAAACATTCCCTGATTCTGAATGGATCACACTCCCTGCACTTGTGAGAGTCAAATCAAAGGGACAGTCTTTGCATTTGAGCTTTACGGTCTGGGTCAAGGATCATCTTGACTGCAGAGTCTACAGAGGAGCAAGAATGGAGTCTAATGAAGGATGCTGTCTGGAGTGTTTCCCCTGAAGACCAGCTTTGTGCCACTCACAGCTGTTCCGTGCTGTGGCTGTCATTAAGGTGATGCTGGCAGACTGCTGTGGGTAAACACACTGATCCCAAATTATGTACAACTGTATTATAAAAAGTGTTTTCCCTTTCTCCCCCTCAATGCACAATCCCAACACTTAGTGTTAATGAAGTAATTGCTGTGAATTCCATGCTCAGTGAAGGCATTCGTAAAACACAGCCAGGGTGGCGATTGAGAGTCTCTGCCCAAAACAGGGGTGCCCGTTACCAGAACGCTTTGTAGCTGGGGGTCGAGAGGGAAGATGTTCCCTTTCAGAGGCCTGGTTAAAAACTAGTTGGTCGGTTAGAAGAAAACTGAAGAAAGGGCATGCCAAGCAATGGAATGATGACTGATCTGGAAGGTTCCAGAAAACAATTTTTTTTTTCAGTGCATTCAAGAAAGGCTTAGAAAGTAAAGGCATATTAGAATCGTACATAGATTTTTCACTCAGCTGTCTTCATTATGTTTCATCTTAAAGTTGCTGCAGAGCTTGTGCTTCACTCTTTGTCAAACATGCCATTGGCTTTTGTGCTGCAGTGATGATGATACTAACAGGAAGTTAACATTTAGGGAGCAGTCTCTGACTCCAAATCAGAGCTCTTCTTCGCTAAATCAAAAATATCCCTTTCAAATTAAGGTGATAATAAAAATGGCTTCTGTTGATAGAGCACCTTGTACATGACAGACACTGTTTTAAGCACTTTTTATACATTAACACATTTACTCCTCGCAATCCCCCCCCCATGAGGTGCAGTGAGGCAACTGAGCACAGAGAGGTTAAGTGACTTGCCTAAGTCACACAGCTAGTAAGTGACAAGATGGGATTCAAAACTAGGCATGCTGCTCTAGAACTCTCTTAACTATAACTCTGCAGCAATTGTAGATTCAGCAAGCATTCATTCCACAAACACGCACTGAGGCGTTTCAGATATGTTGGGTATCAAGTTATTAATTATTTTTCTACTTTTTTTTTGTGCCAAGAAGCCCATGGTCAAATGCATGGCTCTTTTTGAGCCAGCCCCAGGCCCTCACCAAATGTAATCTAGAAAAGAATTTTGTGTAAGAACTTCATGTTGTTTTCAACTTGTCTTTCCCACACTTAGAGTTTCCCAACTTAAAAAAAAAAAATCAAAATCTTTTACTTTGGGAAGGCTTTTCAATTCTTTTTGGAAAGAGACAGGATATATATATATAGCAGCACATCAATAACATAAACATCATAAATATTCCTAAGTGCTCATCACGTTCCTCTTGGCATTCTATATTGAAACTGAAATCAAACATTTTACCTCTTAGAACCCTTCAGGCATTGGAAGTTTGAATTTCTAATCTACAACCAGCACCAAAGGAAAAGCAATTAAATCAGAACAAAGCAGTTGCATAACCAGTTCCACAGGTTGCTAATGGATTATTTATTTATTTTGGTGTCTGAAGGTGGAGGATGAGAGGCTGGAAAAGAGATGGTCACCCGGGGCTTCTCAACCTTAGTGCTACTGATAACTGGGGCTGGATAATTCTTTGTTGTGGAACCTGTCCCAAGCATTGTAGGATGTTTAGCAGCATCGCTGGCTTATACCCACCAGATACCAGTAGGGGCACTGCCCTCCTTCGGTCATCTCAATCAAAAATATCCCCAAACATTACCAAATGTCCCCTGGGTGGCAAAACTGCCCCCAGTTGAGAAGCACTGATTCAGTCCCAACACTTTGGCTTCATCACTCCTTGATGCTGTTCCTTCCTCCTAAATTACCCTTCCTTTCTCTTCTTTGTCTGTTGGATCCCTGCTCCCTCTCTGGGTTTAGACTAGTCATAATCTACCTCATCCCCGGGAAAGCTGCTCCTGCGGTCAGAGTGGTCACCTCCACTGTGCCCCCACCACACCTTGGAAACATCTCTGCCATCCTAACCCTTCACCAACCCATCCCCACCAGCACCGTTCACTACACCAAGCGCTCTACACTTAATTCTCCCAGAACACATCAGAGGCCATATCTTGCCTTGGGGGTCAGTTGAGAAAAGTGAAGCCCAGAGAACACTAGGGAGAACGTGGTAGAGCCAGGATTCAACTACAGAGCTGATGACGCTAACCGTGTTGCAACTCCATGTGGCCTTTTAGTGGTTGGTTTTGGGCTCTCTCCCCTACCTAGACCCTGTGCTTCTCATAAGCATCACTGTCTGTTGTTTCCTGCACACTCGCAGCAGTGCCTGGTGAAATAGATGCTTAAAAAAAACACACCACCAAGACCTAGCGTGGTGGCTCACGCCTGTAATCCTAGCACGCTGGGAGCCCAAGGCGGCAAGATTGCTTGAGCTCAGGAGTTCAAGATCAGCCGGAGCAAGAGTGAGACCCCATCTCTACTAAAAGTAGTAAAAATTAGCTGGGTGTTGTGGCACATGCCTGTAGTCCCAGCTATTCAGGAGGCTGAGACAGGAGGATCGCTTGAGTCCAGGAGTTTGAGGTTGCTGTGAGCTAGGCTGACACCACAGCACTCTAGCCTGGGCAACAGAGTGAGACCCTGTCTCAAAAAAAATAAATAAATAAAAATAAAAGACAAAAAAACACAACAAAAACGCCACCAAGAGCTAGCTACCCCTTGGCCAGCTGGAATCTGCTCAGCTGCGGCCCCACACTCCCCTGGACAGCTGACAACGTTGGCAATGCTGCAAACACGGCCCCCTTTTGGGTCCCTCTAACCCGGCACCATCTCTCCTTGCAGTGGTGGCAGGTGGAGAAAGTGAACCCCATCAAGCTGTATGAAGAGAACAAAGTCATCGCGGGGTTTTCTCTTCTAAATCTGCTCTTCAAACAGGGCCGGGCGGGCCTCATTCGGGGAGTGGTGGACAAACTCCTAGGGCTCTACAACCAGAAGAAGATCAAGCCGGTGGTGGACTCCTTGTGGGCTCTGGAGGAGGTAAGAACGGGTCTCGGCAAATCACCTCCTCTTTTTAATCCAGGCAGGTTTGGGCAGCCAAATACAATCCTTTACTAATTTGTTTTCTTCCCCCAGATGGGTTTGTTTTAAATGAGGGTCCTAAAAGTCATTTTCCCATAGTATAGTACTTTGGATGTAAGAAATACTTTAAGTTCCTTAGTGGTTCTCAAACCATGTGCCTCACTGTGCCATTTGTGCTAGGAACCCTTCCCAGGGAGGCCACCAAGTTTTGATGGATGTGTACAATCCACTGTCTTGGTGAGTGTGGACATCATTGCAGCATCATATATATTGCCACCGTGGGAGTATATACAAGATCCCAAAATGGCTCAGAGCTAAAATGATTTGTGTGTTAAGCCTGATACTTTGAGCCCCTACGAGGTACCAGCTATTGTGATGGGCTTTGGAATGATTGCTGAATTATTGGGTCTAGTGTTGGATGGAATCTGCCGAAAGTCATAGTATTTGAAAGCATTCCTTGATCCTGAAAAAATTAAGAACCCTGAATGTAGCCTTGAAGCATGAGCTGGTTGTATTGGTTCATACGGGACTTGCTAGGAGGAGTCAGGGTCTAGAAAATCCTTCAGGACAAAGGAAGGTTTGGGCATGTGGGAAGTCAGTTGTGGCAGCTACTCATGGGAGAAATGAAGAGATCTGTGGCCTGGGTTTCAAGAGGCATCTCATGAAAAAATTTTCTAAGTTAAAATTTTGTAACCTTGGTGTTGGGGGGCAATAAAGCCCTCATTTTAAAATATGTGGAAAAGTTTTTTGTTTGCTTGTCTTGCATTTTGCACAAGTGAGATGCCTGATGGTGTGAGTACTTTTTTGTGCTTTTGGGAGTCACAGACAACTTTTAAAAATCTAACAAGGACTAAGCTCTATGGAACAGCTAGTGGGGTGTGCTTCTGGCGAGAGGGCTGTTGCTATTTGCCTAATGGACCAAGTTGCCCCAAATCCAATGGTTTCTCTAAAAACAGAATCCCCCCCCCCAAAAAAAGGCTCTTGCAGGGTGTCACTGTATAATCAAATACAACTGGTCCCAGATCTGTGGACAAGGAATGTGCCTATATATGTCACTCTAATACCAGTGTCATGGATGGTCTTAAAACCCCAACTACCAAAAAACCATACACATTACAGAAATTCCTAAATCAACCAAAAACATAAAGAGAAAATAAACAGCACATTCCAGGGAAGGATAACGTCATGAACATTTTGGTTTGCTTCTTTCCAGCCTTTTTTCTATTGCATATGCTCACTGTAACTCAATTTATTGCTAAATCTAATCTGATCATCATCATCCTGCATGCTATCTTCTGTGTCATTGCTAACAGGGCTAGCCTGTCACTGCAATTTTCTTGAAAATGTTTGTAATGAGTTAAGACATCCATATGGTATTCACTATGGCATCTCAGTGGAACAGGGCAGGGTTAGGCTACATGGTTCCTGGGTTCTCAAGGGTCAAGAAGGAGAGGAAACTGAAAACAGTCAAGACCAGGGCTAAGAGAGGACCTTGTCCATGGGGCAGAGAAGGGGACTTATGCTTGAACTCAGTGCCCAAAGGGACCCAAAAAATCGGTAGCATTTCAGCAAGGATTGAAATCCAAGAGGTGTCCAGTGAGTTCTTGTTCTAGTACATGAAATCACTCCTTGGTCACAATGGTAACTGAATCACCAAGTATTTATTGAACAACTACTATGTCCTCAGTACTGTGCAGATGCTGGAGATGCAATGGTGAACAGATGGCAAGATCCCGAGACTTCATGTAGCTTACGTTCAGAGCAGAGGGAAGGGACCCAAAATACCGACGTCAAAAAAGATAAGCAGGGCAATTGCCAATTGTGGCAAGTTCATGGAAAGAGATAAATTAGGGTATATGTTGGTGAGTAAGTGGAGGCAGCAGACTTAGTTTCCACAGAGCAGTGTTTCCCAACCTTTTTTTCATGGTTGTCCCCCTAAGGAGCTTCTTTAGACATTATTTTGCCTAATCAACAGCCCCATGAAATTTAATATCATATATGTGTATGTGTCCATATGTGTGTGTGTATATATTTATGTCCTGAATGTATATCTGTGCTTTTATGAATTAAATGAGTAATACTGAGGATTGCTCAAGGCCAAGAGTTTGAGATCAGCCTGGGCAATATAGCAAGACCCTGTCTCTACAGAAAAAAAATATTAAAAACTTAGCCAGGCATGCTGGCACATACCTGTAGTCCCAGCTGTTCAAGAGGCTGAAGCAGGAGGATCACTTGAGTCCAGGAGTTTTAGGCTTCAGTGCTTCAGTGAGCTATGATGATGCCATTGCACTCCAGCCTGGGCAACAGAGCAAGAAGACCCTGTCACTATCTTTAAAAAAAAAAAAAAAAGAGTAATTTTTTTAATCTTCCAAAAACCAATTTTCATCCCTTTGGGGTGATACCATGCTCATTGAGAATCCATGCTGTACAGTGACGTTAAAGAAGGAAGGTTTCTCTGAGTCCGTGTCATTTGAGTTGGGACGTGAAGGAGGCAAAAAACTGAAAACAAAGAACGTTCAAGGCAGAGACACCCTCAAAAACAAAGGGATGAGGAAAGATCTCGGTGAATTCCAGGGATGGGTTGCTGTGAGCCAAGGGGGAACCGTGCAAGGAGAGTCTGAATAGGTCAGCAAAGGCCAGATGGAAATCTGGATTTTACTCCAAGTACCATGGGGGGCTGCTACAGGGTCAGAGTCATGAGGTGCCACATCCTGGCCCCCAGGGCATTGTCCACCAGAGAAGCAGCTGAAATTGCTGTTCAGGGCCATGGGCAGGTACAGAAGTCTGATATTCAAGGACTATCTGAATCCAGCTAAGGAATGGGAAAGGCACACTAAATTGCAGATCAGGAGACCTCATAGTGGGGAAGCTCAGCCCTCGTTAGGTACGGTCTGCCCAGGCACAGATGGTGCATAGAAGGCAGCAGGACGAATTCCCAACCTTCTTGCATGCTGGAGTTGTCAGGACTGGCTCAAGGACTGAGCCGTGCAAAGAGACCCAGGACTGGTGCCCACAGGAGGTGGGAAAGCCAGGGCTGGCAGCTTGCTTGACTGAGGCATGGATCATGTGCAAGCAAGTCCGGACTTTACCTTGAAAACGCTTCCTGAGTCCACACGCTTCCTTCCGTCTCCACGCCCAGTGCTGTTGTCGGAGCTGGTCTCCCTCCTGCAAGGAGCCTCCTGCCTGGCCCCTCGCTTCCATCTCGCCCCTGTCCAGGGCAATCTGCCCAGTGGCTGGAGCAGACTTAGCAACACCTAAGCCAGATTATGTTCCAACTTGCTCAAAATCCTCCCCTGGCTTCCTCCTGTACCTGACATGCCGTCCGAATGCCTTGCCGAGGGCTATAAGGCCCTGCCCACTTTGACCCCTGCCCGTCTCATCAGCCTCACTCTGTCCACCTGACATCTTCCATCCCAGCTTCAGCTGAGCACATGTTTCTGGTCCGGGAGCCCTCCCCCGCCCCCAGCCTTCCCGGCCTTTAGCCTCTGAGCCTGTTGCTTCTTCAATGCTGGACACTCCTCCTCCTGATTTTTGCCAGTCTCCTTCCTTCTCATCACTCATGTCTCAGCTTCAATACGACCTATGCAGAGAGACCTTCCCCAAGCCCCTCTTGAAAGCAGTGTCCTGAGCAGCCACCGCTGCCCAGGTCGTCTCTCTCCCCTTACCCTGTTTGATACCCTCCGTTGTACCTCTCATTGGTTGAAATGATCTTGTTCTTTTATTTGTCAATGTGTTTAGACTCTTGCCTCCCTTCCCTAGAACATAACCCCTACGTGAGGAAAGACTAGGCTGTGTCGTTCCAGACCCCCGTGCCTGGGCACAGAGAAAGTGCTCAATATATACATATTATGTGAGTGAATTAATGAATCCACCAACACATAGAGATGTGACTAGTTGGATATTTTTATGCTTCACAATAAATATTTGTTGAATGAATAAATGAATGAATGAACAAGCTGTACTAGAAAAAGATATTACTTTAAGACAGGGTTTCTCAAAAAAAATGGGGGGGTGTTCTTAACCTGGGCATGAATGACATTTGAGACTGAATAATTCTTTGTCATGGGGGGCTGCCCCATGCATTGTAGGATGGTTCACAGCACCCCTGGCCTCTGCCCATTAGATATGAGTAGCACCTCCCTTACCATCAGCCGTGGCAATAAACAATGTCTTCAGATGTTGTAAAATATCCCCTGGGTGGGACAAGGGTGAGAGACAAAATCACCCCTAATTGAGAACCGCTGCTTTCAAAGAAGCCATGATGGATGGTTAATACAGTCACCAGCAAGAAAAAGGAGTTTCGGGTCCCTATAGCAGGCTCGTCTTCCACGGAGAGGAGGTAGACGGCTGCTGCCTGTTTGCCAACAAAAGCATCCACAGCCAGTCAGCAGTAACACCCACCCACTTTCTGAGAGTTTTCTGAAATATTTACAGACATCTGTTTAGAGCTGCAGTTGGACCAAATTTGGCTATTTATCAAGCCCACGCAGCTTCTCTGGGCTTGGAGAGAGGGAAGCATGCTTATTACTGGCAAACCTCAGAAGGGGGATGTAATGATTTTTCCCCTCCCCTTTGGTAAACAATTGCACAAAATTGCTTTTCAGGCCAGCTCTATAACTTCATCTATGGACTATAAAGCCAACAGGGACTAAAAGAAAATTTTCTTGGGCTCTCTGAGCCCTCAAACTAGAAGATTTAATAATATCAGAGATGATTAAGGTTTCTTTTTAGCCATCTGTCTCTGACTTTATTGTCAGAGATTTAATTTAATACACAGAGCGGAGTGGGTCTACTGCAGCCTCAGGTTTGCCTCCAGATACAAATTGTGCAGCCGTACATTAAGTTGGGGAAAAAGTTACCCTCTCGAAACAGTTCAGAGGTGGGAAAGGGATGAAAACATACTTGCATTTGTCAACCAACCAGCAGTAACATTGTTGAGCACCTACTATGTGCTGATACTATTTTAGGTTGTAAAGTCAGCAGCGATCATAGACAACATTTTTCCTGCCCTTGAATTTAGGATTTAGTTTCTGAGACAAAATAACTTTGGATTCAATCGTGGGATATTGGTTTCAACTGCAACTAGATTTGAAAATGAGCGATAACAAGGTTAATTAAGAATGAATGTTCAGAGATAGTTTCAAGAATGAGGTGAAGCTTGGTTGAGACTAGAAGGGCAGAAATTATCTGGATGATGTTGCAGTTACAAAAAAAAAAGAGAGATATTACAAGCCAGAGAGACACTGTGAGCAAAAATCACTGAAGTGGGAATGAGTGTGGAGCAGGTGAGGTAGAAAGAGAAGTCTGGGCTAAACAAAGCAGAGGTTGCTGGCTGAGGGGGAAAAGAATTAAGGTTGGTTTGGTCCATGGAATCATATCATGGACACCTGCGCTACCAGGCTGAGGTGTCTGAGCTGACATGCTGGGTAAGGAGGGCATTGCTATTAGAGAGTGTGGCTGAGAAGCACGGCACCATTGCAGCCTCTCAATTCCCTGAGGCCCACCCTGGCCCCAAGTATAACCCCTACAAAAAGACACACCTGCATATAGCTACTCCCTCTGATTAAAATTGCCTCCTCCCTCTACCACTTCAGAGGACACAGACAGCTGCATGGAGATCTCAATAATTTCTAAAATCTCCTGTTAAGACATTATCTGTTTGAACACCTGTGATTCTAGGGAGCCCAGCAAAAACTAAAAAAGACACTATCCGTAGTATCTTACATTATTTACCTCAAAGTCAATGACAACCCTCTCCAGTACTGTACCACTAGTCACATGTGGCTATTTAAATTTAAATTAGGTAAAGTTAGGTCACATTAAGCATTTAGTTTCTTGGTTGCACTAGTCACATTTCAAGCCCTCAATTCAGCATAGTTATAGAAGAATGTTCCTATTATTGCAGAAAGTTCTGTTGGGGCTGGTCTATGAGATGATGTCATCCTTCTGTTTGCAGGTAGGAAAATAAAAGTGTGTCTCCTGCAGCAATCTGGCATCATTACCTTTTAATAAGTTGTGTTCAGTGTGTCCTTCCTTGTATATCTCTCTTTGCCTTGTCTCAGGGAAGGGCACTGCCCAAATGCAATTGTTTATTTCATGTAAGTGTCCCTAGTCTCTCACTGCGTGTCTCCTGCGTTTTTAGCTCCATGTTAATTGTTGTGGTTTAATTAGATTTGCATCTCTCATTCTGAGCCATCAGAAAAGCAAACGGAGATAGATTTATTTAAAAGAAAAAAAGTGAAGGAAAAAATGTGATGCTGAACTTGATAGGGACACCCTTATCTGCCCCAGGACAAGAGGGTGATTTGATAAAAGGAAGATTAAATCTCTCAGCAATAGGGAGGGTGGAATGGCCTGAGAAACAAGGCTGTTGGGGGTGTTATTGTCAGTTTTAAAGAAGCTACAGGCTTCAACTCTAACACTAGACTAGGAAGTTAAGAGAGGATGAATGACGCCAACCATCTGAAACAGATGCCCCAACCCAAACCAGGAGGCAAAGACCCAAGAAGAAGCCATGGAAAGTCCAACTTCAGTGTAGCAGGTGGCAATGAGCCGGCATGGACCTTCTTGAGAGATTTAGAAGCTCTTTCTGTGGCACTGAGCACAGTGTGTGGAGAGTATGTAAAAGCATCACCCCAAAGCAGGAAGAGTGTGTTGTGTCACGTGCACACTGGTTTGGAGGATGGACTGGGGATGGCTGGTCTAGCCAGGAGGCCATGGCAATTTGGGGTGCATGAATAGGTCAGCCCCCCACTAAAGTGGGGTCATGGAACAGGAGAGAATAAGCAAAGCTGAGTCATTAGAAAGGAAAAAAAGTGAGAAAGAAAGGACAGAGGAGAAGCAAGAGTCAGAGATGAACAAGGATCTTCTAACCCAGGAGACCAGAAACAAGGAGGCTGGCAGTGCTGTTTTAGTTTGCAGGATGGAAGCCGATGTGAAAAAATTGATGAGCTGAGATGTGAGTTTGGTTTAAAGCGATGGTAGAACATTTAGGCGGAGATGTTCACAGGCGAGTCAGACCCACCCCACATGGAGGCAAGAGAGGAGGGATGGATAATTACTGCTGCTGCTGCTGCTACAGCACTGACATTCCCAGAGGATCCGCTAAGTGCCACGCATTGTCCTACGTGCTTTACGTATTAACTCATTTAAACTCCCCAACAACCTGAAAATCCAGATGCTATCACAGATACGAAAATGAAGCTTTGGAGAAATGATACTTGCCCGAAGACCCCTGCTTTTAACTGAATTTGATGGAAATTGGAACCCCAGGGAGATCTAATGCATAGAAGTTGTTGAAAAAAAAAATGGCAGTGAATAAACTCATTGAACAAAAGAACGAGCAAAATAATTGTATTAGGAAATAGTATGTTTATATGCACCAAGCACTTTGCGTTAATTAACTCATTAAATCGTCACGACAGCCCCGGTGGTGGGTCCTGTTACCATGACTGTGTTGCAGAGGAGGAGGTGGAGACACAGAGATTACTAAAGTGCCCAGCTAGTATGTGGCGAAGCTGGCATTGAGACCTAGGCAATCTGGCTCTCAAGTCCGTGCCACAGACATGAACATCTCCGCTACGCAGGGAAAGGCCAGAACCCAAGCATCCCCCCACCCCTCCACCGCGGGCAGAGCGTGAGGCAGCCACAGACAGGCAGCGGTAAAGGGGCCACCATGGCCATCGGATGGGTCATTAGTGTTGGCTGCTGCTGACAAGTCAGGAAGTACATAGAGAAAAAGCCTTGGGATTTGGCCCCGCGGTCATTGTTGACCTTGCAGAAAGCCGTGTCAGTAGAATGACGGGGACAGAAGTCTGAATGCAGGGGGTCAGGGAGGAGATGTGCGGGAGGACAGGCTGACAGCCAGCACAAGCCACCCGCTTGCCACTGAGCAGGACAAAATCCTGGACCAGAGCCGGCAGGAGCAGAGGCCAGAGTGGGGCTATTTGGAAAGTCGATCAGTGGTTGCCTAGGGCTGGGGTGGTTTGGGGTAAAGGGTCAGAGACTGCTAACAGTGCAGCGTTTCTTTTTGGAGGGATAAAAATGTTTTTAAATTAATGGTGGTGCTGGTTACACAACTCTGAATATACTAAAAACTATTGAACTTGATACTTTAAAGGGATGAATTATGTCAGTTATATCTAAAGCCAATATACAGATATCATATATGTGCTGAGAATGTGTGTGTGTGTGTGTGTGTGTGTGTGTGTATAGGGCTGTCTGGAAAGTATCCAGCCCCTGTTAATATAATGAGAACAGTTACATGGCTGGATACTTTTCAGCCATCCCTCATATGTACTGTACATCATACATTGAGAAGGAGAGAGATTGAAGGGCTGTTTAAAGTTGGGAAAAGGGGGCACTTGTGAGCTGGGAAGAGGCCCAGCCTGTGAAGTCCTCCCCAGCTGCGTGGCCTTGGTAACCATTCCACCTGGTCTGTTCTCCCAGTTTCCGGATGAGGACACTGAGGCCACCAAAACGACTCTTATATTTGCTCTATGTCCCCACCCTTCATTTTTTTCCCCTTTCCCTCAAGTGGAATCTTAGATTTTTCAGTTCAATGTAATCACCCCATTTATAGACACACACACTCCCCATCTCTGCACACATATTCCTAGCATGCCCCGGTCACACGTGTTTTCTGCAGCTCAAACATGTCAGCACCGTCTCGCCTCCATGCACCTGCCCCCAGCCCTGCTCTGAGCTACCCAACAGACCAAAGCGATGGAGGCACAGCCCTGGTTCAGTTTCTCTGTCAATGGGACGCTGAATAATGACCCCCTAAAGATGCCCATTCCTAATCCCTGGGGTCTTTGAATATGCTACCTTATATGGCAAAAGGGACCTCACAGATGTGATTAAATGTTTGCCTTTGAAGTTGATGGAGAAATTCCCTTATATATCTTATATGCAAGAAGGCAACAGAGGGCCCTTTTCAAGAACTTTCCAAGGTATCGTACTGATATGTTAATCACAGATTCTGACCTATTCACTAGACTAGGTAAAAGGGGTGACTGTGCTGCAGACTGAGATTCATTTGAATATCAGAACGTGTATTGAAATCAGAGAATTCCTGAATAGAGGTCATGTCCCGACAGGTAAACATGCTGTGGGTATTGCCTCGACTCCCACCCTCTAGAATCCATCCTCCCCTCTGAGCATCAGCTTCCTCATTAGAAATGGGGATATGACCACGGTTCCTGCTGTCGCATAGGATTTTATGATTATTGTGCAATCAACTGAGTCCATATGTGTTGACCTTTTGTAAACTGTAAACCACTCTGCCAGCACGAGGTGTCTTTGATGTGCTCTAATTGGATGAAACAAGCACTTGAACCCACAGGTTGGGTTTCTTTACCCTCCCACTTCCTAGCTGTTTGGCCTGTGGCACTTCATTTTTCTATTTTCCTCACCTATGCCCCGGAACAGTTGTGTATGAGTTTGCTAGGGCTGTTCTAACAAAGTACCGCAAGATGAGCAGCTTAAACGGAATAAATTTGTCATTTCCCAGTTCTGGAGGCCAGAAGTGCCAAGATCAAGGTGTCTAGATTAGGGCCCGCCCTACTCCAATAGGACCTCACCTTAACGGGTTACATCTGCAAAGACCCTATTTCCAAATAAGGTCACAGTCGGAGGTCCTGAGGGTTAGGACTTCAACATATGAATTTGGGGAGGGGAGGAGGGACACAATTGCACCCATAAAAAATTGTGAGTCAGATATGATCAAGAGGAAAAAAGTGTTCTCTGAATTATAAAGGGCAGAAGAAACAAAATTTGGTATCAGGGTTCAAAGGGCAGACTCCAGAATAGGTTCAAGTCTTCCTACCTCCGGTTATAGCTGTGAGTCCTCGGGAAAGTGACTTGACTTCTTTCCTGAGCTTTGCTGTCATCATCTGTGGAATGGGGGCAATAGCAGTGCCCCCTCTCCGGGATTGCTGTGAAAGCTGCATGAGGCAGAGTGTGGGGAGCTCTCAGGGCACACCCCGGCACAGGGTAAATGTCAGCCTCTGTCACCACCTCAGGGGGGTGAGAAGGGTGGGCCCTGCCTTTCCATCGTCTTGCAGTGAAACCTCCCAGGGCTGGTTTCCTACCCGATTTGCCACTGCCTTGACACAGAGAGGCTTCCTGGGGCTCTTTCCCTGTGCTTGTACTCATTTCCAAAGGCATTTGTGGGAGCCACGTTATAGAACAGAAGCTCCGAACAGCACAAATGATAAACACATGCTGGTGTTTGCACTCTTCCAATCCTCCAACCGTCTCGTCTCTGATTACTAAACCGTTAGCTTGTTTGGGAAGGCGCTGCCAGGAAAGTGCCATGCTCTGGTTAGTCATTTAATAAACTCTAAGTGAGCAGCTGCCTGCAGAGCCCTGGACAGATGACAAAGTGACAATCGTGGCCAAAGTTTGATGTTTGCCCAGAGTCAGGCGCTTGTGCTGAACATGTTACTTGCATTAGCTCATCTAGATTCATGGCAATCCCGTAAGAAAGAAACTATTAGTGCTCCCATTTTACAGGTGAGGAAACTGAGGCTCAGAGAGAGGGTTAAGTGACCTGGGCAAGGTCCTTAGTTATGATGAGGAAGGAACAAAGAAAGAGATGATTAGCTGCTTCAATTGCTTGATCATTTTCCCAGGGGAGATCAGATGCTCTGATCCTCTGCTTTTGGGTGCCCTGAGCAGTGCTGAGGATTCAGTGCTTCTCTTAAACCCATAAAAAAGGGGGCCCCTGCCCAAGGCCCTGGGCTTCAGAGAGCCCCACACTGACCCTCCTCCAGCCTCACCCTTCCCGGTCTGCAAGGCCAAGGGGTTATGCCCACCTAGTACCCTCTCTTTGCGTACCCAGGACTTCGGGCTCCCCTGACCCAATGGCCCTGAGCCCACTTGCGGGGTCTTCACAAGCTTCTCTCTTAGTCCCTCCTCCCGTGGGTCAGATGTGACACCTGACTGTGTACCTCCCAAAGCCCGAGGAATGGCTGTTTGTGGAGGCTGTGGAAAGAGCTCGGATGAGCGGGCTGGGGGTATACATGAGTGTACACAGGCACCTCGCAGTGATGGGCAGAGCTGGGGTGGGAAGTAAGGGGTCCCCGGTGTTGGGGGTCAGCTGTCCTCAGCTCCCTACCTCTGGCATGGAATTCAGGGGTATGAGAATTCTAAATGGGAACCTGATCCTCCTGGACTCGATGGTGGTATATTTGTCAAGGGAGGTGGATAAAAGTAACTCATTTATTACAAACTCACAGTTAGGTTGGTTTAGGTCTACTACATATTTAGACATGTGACACACGGACACATGGGCCTCCATGTGTCATATGTCTGTCACCCTGGACCCCACAGTATAAGGAGCGGGTCCACCACATCTCTTTATTTTAATCCCTTAGGACAGTGTAACAGAATGGAAAGACAGACATTCAATAAGTATTTGCAGACTGCCTGCTTTTTGACCATGAACTGTCTAGAAAGAGTAAAGCCTGAGTTAAAATCCTGCCTCCACCACTTCCTGCCTTAACATCTTTTTAGTTGTTTTTGGCATCAGTTTTGTCCTTGGTAAAGTGGCCTTGATTCACCTCTATGAGACACCAGCAAGGTAGGTATGAAGTTAACGTATGTAAAGTTCCCAGGATCAAGCCTCGCACATAGTATGTGCTCAATACACAAAATTACATGATGAAAAACATCAAAACCAAAATGGCAAAATGTGAATAATTGTTCAAGCTGAGTGAGGGGGGCAAGGGGCTTCATGATACAAGTCTGCTTTTGTTTTATGTTTCATGTTCTTTCCAACAGAATGAAATTTTAAAAATTAAACATAGCATCATCAAATTTCAGCTGGGTGGTTCTCACTGGCCCAGCAAACATGCTGCCAATTCTCCCATTTTAAATTATCTCTTCATCGCACATTCCCTGACAGCTATTGTCTTAGTCTGCCCTGGATGCTGGAACAGAACACCAAAGACCGGGTGGCTTACACAACAGACATGTATTTCCCACAGTTCTGGAGGCTGGGAAGTTCAGAATCAAGGTCCTTGATTAGGTGTTTGGTGACAGCCTCCTTCTTGGCTTGTAAAGGGCCACCTTCTCGCTGTGTCCTCACGTGGCAGAGAGAGGAAGTTCTGGGTTTTCTTCCTCTTCTTGTAAGGGAACTAATCCCATCTTGGGGACTCCATTCTCATGACCTCTTCTAAACCTAACCACCTCCCAGAGGCCCCACCTCCCAATATACTCACAAGGCACATGAGGGCTTCACCACATGCATTTGGGGAGGACACAAACCTTGCATCTGTGACAGCTATTGCCCTATTTCTTTGATCCTCTTTGCTGCAAAACTCATCAAAAGAGTTGTCTGTGCTTTCTGTCCCTAATTCTTTCCCTCCGTTCTCTTTTCAAACCAGTCCAAACAAACTTTTGCCCCCACACTCTACCAAGCCCACTCTTGTCAAAGTCAACACTGGCCCCCACATGGTTAAATCCCGTGATCAACTCTCAGTCCTAATCATCTTGAGACGATGAGCACTCCCTGTACCGGGATGCTTTTCCCACTTGGCTTCTAGGACACCTCACTTCCTTTGTGTTCATCCTGCCTTGCTGGTTGCTCCCTGTTAGTCTTCATTGATGGAGCCTTCTCTGGTCTCCCTGACCACTTCCTGTCGGAATGTCCCAGGGCTCAGTCCCTGGGACTCAACTGTGGGACATGTTGGCCCCTGGAGTGGGCTGGGTTATTCCCTGAGGTGTGTGGAAGGAGCCGTGGTCCCTGAGTTAATGTACACTGTAACAAAGGAAACAGGCCAGGAGTTTCCCAAGACAATATTGGATACCAGATCTAAAGGGGTAAGTTTGAGACCCTAGTCAGGCACAGGGTCAGTGCATGAGAAACACAACAAATTGTAGAATGTAAAAGATCCAGGACCAAGTCTATGACCTCATGAGGATGGTGAGAGCTCCCTCTGTGCAGAGAGGCTGCTGTCCAGCAACAGCATTTACCGAGAAACTCTCCAAAGGCTGCCTTATTTTCTCAAGCTCTTTGGTCATCTGCCCTTTGGAAAACTAAAGCCACTCACTCACACAACAAGTATTGTGAGAGCTTTGACTGCAGCCCAGAACCATGTTAGACAATCTGAATTACAAATTAGATGCAGTGGTGTGCTGGCATCGGCTTCCACCAGCTCACAAGAGCCAATTGTTAAATATTTAGGAATTTTGTGAGACGTTCAACAAAACTATTATATTAGATGTTAAATGATATGAATTTGTAATTTAAAATATTTACTGAAAACAAAGATGATAAATAGTTAAAATTTATCACTTTTTAATTATTTTACTACATTTGACAATCTATGGTCTTGAGGTTTTTGCATTTATTGGATCTGTATGGCAGATGTACTATATCACAGTGTGACACTGTGCATTTTGTCCCAATGCCACAGTCAGGGACATCACTTTGGTAGCTTGAAAATCAGCCATGGTGGGAATATTTACACCACAATAATTGGCAAACACTACAATCAGGGCTTGATTTATCATTTTGTCGAATGTCTAGACTTAAGAAAGGAATGGAGAATACATGAATAATGCAAATTAAACTTGAAAATGTATCATGTCTAGGACTGAAGCTGAAAGAGGTTGTAGTGTATCGAATAAAACTTGTGTGAGGATGAGAAATAATTTTACCGTAGATCAGATATCAAATACATATCAGATTTAATAATGCCAAATGTATTGGGTAAAGAGTAAGTGGATGGGGATGTAACTCAATTTGTCAAATCATGATTGAATTGTACCCATTGATTGGTTACAGATAAAAGAGTCTGGCAAAACTCAATAAGAGGATTCTCTGGGAACAAATTGTCTATGTAGACTTTACAATAAAGAGTATCCTGCATCTTATTATCATTTGTCTCCCATCCAAGTACTAAACAGGCCCAACCCTGCTTAGCTTCTGAGATCAGACGAGATCAGGTACATTTAGGGTGGCATGGCTGTAGACTCTCATTATCATTTGTAAATTGTATACTATACATTGTCTACATTAGTAAAATTTATCGGTGTGCACATATGGGTTTTGTTTTCAGAGTCAGTTATTAAACATTTCCTAGCCCACCACCAGCTATGAGCATAATCCTGACACACAGGAGCTTAAAATCCACTTGCAGGGGAAACAAATGGCACAGACAAAAGAAGACTTAGGGGACAAGGCAATATGTGACATTGTTTAATGTGGGGAAATGTCACCAAAGGCCTGGTGAGCGGGCCCCTATGAGAGTCCTGAGGGAAGGTCTCCCAGAGGAGCTGGATTTGAGCAAAACCTTGAAGGAGGCATAAAACATGATTGGTGACAAGCATGAGTAAAATCCGCATAAACAAAGGCCCAGAGGCAGAAGAACATGTTGGTGTTCCATTACCACGTACATACATTGCAAGACCAAGCCTATGGGAATGCGTGAACAAATGGCAAACTAATTAACAGTGAGTGAGGCTGAAAAGAAGATGGAGCCAGACAGAGGACCTTGTCTGCCAGAAGTAGACCCTGAGTCAAGAATCAAGTGCAAGGTGTGTCTTTGGGCCCCTAGAACACACTGGTGGGAGAGGTGGGAACGTTAGACGAGGACGGGAAAGCAGCCTCTACGAAGCGCATTATCAAGCCAGCTACTCCTGTGAGTAAGTGGGGGTGAGTCCTACTGGGGCACTGTGACAGGGTGTAGGGAACACTCAGCTCAGAGTAACCTGTCTAAGGAACAAGGGAACTGACAGACTGAAGCATCAACTCCCAGCAGTCATTGGTTGGAACATTGATTCCCTGGCACTTCTGGTCTGCTGTGCAGCAGTGTCAGCAAGAGAAAGGCTTCAAAGAAATGGGCTGGCTGTGCTGTGGGGTCCATGGGATTGAGGCCAAGGACAGGGCAACGACAGCATCTGCTGTACCCGAAAGTCAGTTTGGGTTTAGTGTGTTCAGCAATAGGCATTCACTGTATGTGCTTGAGCAAAGAAGTGTCCTTGGAAATGCTTCCTCCCTAAGACCTGTCCCTATGGTAATATCCCTACAGCATGGCACAGTGCAAGGGGCTTGGGTTCAGAAGATCAGAGTTCAAGCCCTGCCTTTGCCACTTAGTAGCTGTGTGGCCATGAAGCTCAGAAAGACTCTCATCTTCTCCTCTTCTGTAAAATGGGGATATTACTACTCTCTCCATTGGGTTGTTCTGAGCATAAAAAATATAGATGAGGGCGTTTTGTAAATTGGAAACTTGTTATTTTTATGACACGTAAAAATGTCAGAAGAAAGAATGAGGTTTTCAAAAGAATCTATGGTGGAGTTTGTGATTTTTTTAAATCTACTCCTAAAGGGATGCTTCTTATGCTGTATTAAAGTTTGGTCTTTTTTTTTTTTTTTTAAGGCTGGCATATCTTCAAAGTGACCTCTGTCATTTCCCCATTTTGTTGTAGGCATCCCTCACAAAGAGTGCCCTCTGATTAGTGGTGATTGCATTCATGGGGACATGAGTCATTTTCACAGTAGCAGCTGTGCCGGGCAGGAGTTCCAACAGACACTGCTTTGATAAATAAACATCTCTGTGTATTACTTCAGTGAATCAAAGTTTATCATTCATCCACCGGCACTTGAAGGATTAAGATAAGAGATATTGTTGAGTAATTTGTCTTCTTGGCCTAATGGAGCCTCTGAAATGTAACTTAGATTCTCAGAGTCACCATAAAAGCCTTGCTTCATTAATTGAGGACCAATTTAGAAGCATGATGAGAAAGAAAAAGGGGAAGTGGTTAGAGGAAATCTAAGCTTATCTTCCCAGTTAACAGTAAGATGAGAGACAAGGAGATGGGGCCAGAAGGGAAGACAACTGGAATAGATGAAAAAGGAAAGGTGAAGCCATCCTGAGCTCTAAGAGGTAGCCACTATGTTTAAAGGTATATCTGCGCTTTATAATGTCAATGATATTACCTTGTATTAAAGGATTGTCTTTAACCATGTTACCTTTAATACTGGAAAATAAAAATGGCTATAGCGACTCAGGTCCCAGTGCAAATTTAACAGAGATAATTAAATTCATCCTAATTCAGTCTCAAAGATCTCTGTTCAACTTCAGATTGTCGCAATTAAAAAGGGACGTTTTAATCCAGCTCAGAGAACTAGGCACAGTTTTGTTATGTTTTGATTTATTTGTGGCTTCTATTCATAGGCAGGTTACAGGGCAACAGATAAGAAAACTGAGGCTGAGAAGGATGAGTATAGGGTGGAGCAGAGATTTAGATTGTATCTGTCTAATCTAAGGATGTCCTACTATGCTGTCTTGCCTTTTGGGTTCCAATGAATTAACTGGGAATGTGGGAAAGATTATTACCAAAATACGCTACCCAGCACTAAAGAGGGTGTATGATTTGTTCTGCCTTCGAGGGGGAGATACGTGGGTTAGAAGGATTCCGCATGCCCACACTTCCCCAGTCTTCATAACTGAGGGAGCCCCAGGGCTGGAAGTCAGTTGAAGCCAGATACTAAATTCTGGATATACAAGACTCTCTAGGTCTGGGATGCCTCTTCCCATAACCCTAGGAAACCACCAATGATTTGTCACACAACTAAGCAGGGAAATGGGGACATAGAAAACAGAGACACAGGCCTACATCTTTTCTGTCAAAAAGACCCATTTTGAAGAATCTCATGTCCAATAAGTGTGTGAATGGGGAGCTCTGGGGATGCAAAGCAAAGCCATTAAGGAACCTGCTAATTGGCTCAAGAATCTGGAAGTTTCTCTCACTGAGCCCACAGCATCTGTCCCTGCAAGCTGTTTGGTCTGTGGTGTTTCAGAGGCCAGGACAAGGTGATCCAGTGAGCCCAATAAGCTAAGTACTGACTCAGACATTCAGAAACATTTTTCTCTTCCATCCCAAGGAATGGTACCACCACCCATCCATGCAGGAAACCAGGGTAGACATCTCTCCTTTCTGCAGGGACACATTCAAACATGTATATTGTCCCTTTGCCTTCTAAATTTCTCTTGAATCTAGTCTTTTCTCTCCATCCACAGCAACTCTTATAATTCCACCCACCATACTGCCTCTGTTAGACTCCTTTTCTGGCCACTTGCCTCCCTGCCTCCTATCCCCTCCCTTGACTCCTGCTGTCCTCATCTCGCTGTGACCAACACTAGAATGTCAGGCCCCAGTGCCTGCTGGGAGTGGAGGTGCTACCCATGGTGCACTTGGTGGACTGGTGCTGTAGGAAGGATGGAAAATGTCCTCTTTCAATCAATTCTCAACATCCAGCTCCATCTCTGAAAATACAGGTTTAAAATGGGAAGGTAATGCATCAGGCCTCCCAAGCTGATCCTATACAATTCTTACCTTTTGCCCACTCTTCTCTTTCTTCCAATTCTGAGCTCCTTGGAGGCAGGAACCTTTCTTTATTCATTTCAAGGTTCAGAATGTTCAGCACAACACCCGGCCCAAGATAGGCTCCCAGTAAATGTTTGCTGGATAGAATGAGTTCTCCCTTTCATGAGCTTAGCGTGGCTGTTAGTTATTATAAAATTAGGTTGTTCAGGAAGCAGGCAGTACCCATCATTCCTTCCTGTTTAGCTGCTTGTTTATTCAAGGGAGGCTTGGCTAGATGAACAGTGCCGAGGCATCTCACAATACAGCTGTGGCTATGGGGAAGGGAAAGGCATTGAAATCAACTTGCCACTGGTGAAATGCTAAAAGTCCCTCTGGAGTTTGGAGGGGTGTGTGTGTGTGTGTGTGTGTGTGTCGGGATGCTTTGCCTGCAACCTGGGTGTCCAGGGGAAAACAGAAAGCCTCTTGTGCTTCCTGACTTGAAAACCAGTTTGGGCCTTTCTGTGCTGGGTGCTGCACCTAGACCAGGATGCTGTTCTGATTGGAAAGGATGCCGGGCCAATTAGTTGAAACAAAACATTCTCCAATTAACAGAAATAGAGGATGGAGTTGCGATGTGAAGTGTTCAGCAACAATGTTGCCAGGCAGCCTATTTAAAATTAATTGGAGGTAGAGGCATGTGGCACTGAAGAACATCCTCCCCTCCCCTGCGCAACAGGGCTGAGGCAGGGTGAATAGGATGTGGGAATTTACAAGTGTTCTTGAATGAGTTCGAGCTGCCTTCTCAGATCTTGATTTTTCAAGTGGTGGCTCCCGTGCAGATAAGCTAAAGTGAGCCTAGATGTGAATTAAAGATGATTGTGATAAAGGGAAAGAAATTATAAAATATCTCTTACTGTCTAATGTCCTTGGCTCCTCATGGAGCTGCTTTTACTAAACAGTGTGTTGACATTTCCTCTCTTGCATTGAGAGATATTGCAATAAGAAGAATCTCAGTTGTGTATCTCGTAGGGTGTTTGAAAACTTTATCCACTTAAGAGATTCCCCTTCGTGAGGACCCATGGGAGAAGTACATCCAGAGGGAGAGAGAACTGTGTCTCCCTTGAGAAATTGATCTTCTGGGTACCACAAACCCTGTATTCCCTTCGTAGCATTGGCAGATATGGGTCTCCCATAAACCCTTTGTGTGTGCTTTATCTGCTCATCTTACCCCTGACTTAATTTTATGCCTCTATTAATATTTTCCCTTTGTTCCCATTTGATCACTTTATTTGCGACTTTCAGGCATTTGTATTTTTCAAAGTCATTTCAAATCCTACTTGGAATTGTGTACACTTTCAAAAATCTTTTTGTTTCAGATTAGTACCTATTGAGACCAGTTGTTATTATCTGGTAAATTCAAACATGGGGAATGTTAGATTTGATAAATGAAGAATCTCTCCTTGTATGTGGGGGGGGGGAGTGTCTGTGTGTGTGTCTGTATGTGTCTATGTATGTCAGTGTGTGTCTGTATGTGCACACACGTGTATAAAATCTATGTGACTCTTATTAGGTCTTGAAATTAAAAGGCACCATGTTCCAGCTGAGCTACTCAGAGCTGCAAAATTACAGTAATAAGCAAAGCCATTTCCACCAAGGCAGCAGAGTTAGACACGTTTCAATTGAACAGACAAAGGGATCCTAAGCCATTGTTAGAAACATGCTGCTTATTAATGGCTGCAAGGGGACATTCTTTTCCTGCCTCGGCTTCAGAATACAACGGCATTAATTCTTTATGATGAGGAGACAGGCAGCTGCTGGCAGCTTGTCACAGCTGGGCAAGTTACAATGACAGGCGATGTGACATGTGACAGCAAGGACAGGACTTACTTAGGGGAGAAGCAGGAAAGTGGACTTAAAAATAGGGCCAGAGAGGGAGGTGGGTGTTAAAGTGAGCGCTGCTCCTACTGTGTGCCTGGCACTGAGTCAGGCGCTTTTTAGAAATTCTCCTTAAACCTGTACTCGCCAAAACACTTCCCATCTGACGGATGAAACCCCTTCTTCCCAGAGCCAGGATTTAAACTGCACTTTGTCCGGCTTCCCAGCCCACGCGACTTTCACCGTGCCAGCGTCCCTCATGGTGTGGTCTGTGAACCACCTGAGTTGGAATTCCTGGGGGATCTTTAAAATTCAGATTCTGGGGCCCCAACCCAGGCCTATTTGTTCAGCATCTCGGCTGACTTCTACATGCACTGACTCTTAGGAGCCACCACAGTGTACATGGTGGCCTCTCAAAGCCAGCAGATCCTTGCTGCAGTGGTGGGCTTTGGAGAGGTCCCCAACTCACAACACCTCCCCCAGCAGCAGGCCCAGGAGCCTGGATGACTCCCCCACCAGAGTTCAGCTTCTGGAGGGCAATTTTGGGGAGAAGAGGCAGCTGTGAATGTATCCACCAACAGTCACAGGGGCTGGGGAAGGGACCTGGCAGTGGGCCAACAGCATCCAGTAAAAGGAGTGACCTCAGGGGCCCAGAATCAGGTCTTAAAATCCCTGTTCCAGGAAAGATTGATGTGAACAAAATCGAGCAGACTTCTTGCCTTGTCAGGCTTTTTCTGCTGTCTGTTGGGCTCCGGTAGAATCCCTTTGGCATTTCCAGCCTCCTGCCTGGTCGCAGCCTTTTTCCTCTGGGTCTCAGTTTCCCAGTCTGTAAAATGAGGAGGACAGGCAAGGCCCCCCACCTCATGCCTCTTGTTCAAAGTTTCCACCAGGCTGGAATGCACAGCTTTGGAAAACAAGCTGCCTTCACCGAAAAAAATGGTGCCCTGAAACTGTCCCAGGACAGCTCATGGGAGCACAGCAACCCACACGCTAGCATGTATGGGACCCATTTGTCAAGCTGGCTTGCTCTCCACAAGCCTAGGTGTCTCCCTCATGGTTTGGGGCCCACCTTCCCACCTTGGCTTTCCCCAGCACACGTGAGGAGATGTTTATGCAGCTCTGAAACTAGCTACACCAGAGGTTGCATCCCCAGTGTCTCCTACAAGACATGGAACAGCTGACTCAACCTCTCTGAACCTCATTGTCTCCATTTGCACACAATACAGATGTCAGCTGAGGTCCCCCTTTTCCCTGGAGGAGCTATATTGACTCAGACCCCCTCATCAATCTTGTGGTCTATAAAAGTCTAAAACACTTCCTTCAATATCTGCTATTTCCTGGGGTTTATCATCTGGTGGTCTTCCTTGTGACTGCAGGCAGGCTGTCTGTTTCAACCAGGACCACCCCGGCATCAAGCTGAGAACTTTCACTGGGTCCCATAAGATACCCCCCTCCTCCCACACACATCAAGCACTTCAAGCCTTAGTGACAACAAGGTGGTTCACCCTCAGCCTCTGTTAACCCTCTATGTGCTTCCCTTTCTGTTCATATTTCCTCAGTCCAGCCTTCAAAACCTTCCCATTCATTTCCCTCTATCTAGTGTGGTCATTTCTTCCTTTCCCTTAAGAGTATCAGCAAACACCTCAGCCCTGGGCAGGGAGAGAGCCAGTTCAGTCTCTGTCATTTTTCATTTTGTTAATACTAAAAAATTTCTTTCCAAACATATAACCTTCTCCATAAGAGGGTTCTGGTATATAGAACCATATCTAGAGTTCTGATTCAGGGGGGAGGGGGATCAAGGGCAATATATGTAACCTAAACTTTTGTACCCCCATAATATGCTGAAATAAAAAAAAATTATTAAAAAAAAAAACCTATATCTAATCACACATGCATTGAAGTTAAGTATAGCCTCCCACAAGGCTCTTGCGCAGATATAGGTCCTTAATTTGAAGCTCCTGGTGGAATGTGTAGCTTATAAGAGGTCCTCAAAGTTAACAGCTAATTTGCCTACCCTACCAATGACAATAGCCAGGGCAGACTGGCAACGAAGTGCCGGAGTGTACGGCAAACGAAGTGCCTAGTATGCAAAGCTTAAGAAGGGACCCACCCCCATGTTCATGGACGGCCTGGGGAATGAGACCCTCTTACCTTTTGCACCCCTGGTCTCTTCCTTGCCTTATCTAGTCCTGGCCCTGGTTACAGGACTGACTACAACTGTCTATCCCTTGTGTTCCTTGAATCCGACAGATGTGAATTTGATCCCAGTTTTACCAAGTAGTCACTATTTGACCTCAATCAAGTTGCTTGAGTGTCCCATTTATAAAATCGGGCTAATATATTAGTACCCCCTCAAGGAAAGGGTTGTTGAGGGGATTAAAAGTGTCTATATATGCAAAGCACTTCATTCAGTAAAAAACTGCTTTTCTATGCCCAGAGTTAATATAAGAAAAAGGGACCACCTCAGTTTTCCAGGTTTTAGTGCTTTCTCTGCTTTCTTTAATAAAAATGTGGGAGACAAGACTAACCCGGAAACGTTTTTTCACAGTTTCCCTTCCTAAAATCAATTTTGCTTTTCCCTGGCCCTGCAGATGATGTAAAGTCTAGAGAAGAGACTAAAGGAAATTGAAAAGATAAAATAGATCGTGGAGCTGCAGAGTCATTGATGGGTCACAGCACATTGCCTTTTGAGAAATCTTTAAAACAACATAAAAAGCCAGAGGCATCATCTTTCTTTAATTCCCCCCACTCCTTCTTGCTTTGAAAGTCCTTGACCATGAAGTTGACTAGATGCTGTATCGGCCCCTTTGATGATCAATGGTACAAGTGTATTTGATCCTTTTCCTGCCAATGATCTGTCATTAAAAAATAAGGGTGATGTGGGGAAAGATTGCTCAAAGATGTGGTGGTTGATTAAGTACATGAAAGTGTGGCCAGATTTTCTAAAAAGTATTTCAGAATAAAAGGCAGGGGTTGACTTCACAGTCTTCACACCCACAGCCCCATCCCACACCCCATGACCCTTCTCATCCTGCACCTTTCCCACCTAGAGCACTGCCTGAGCCTTTGTTCCATCCCTGAGACACAGCCATGTCCCACCCCTCCACACGTGACCTAGAAAGGGACGCTGGCTCCTCAGGTCACTCCATCCTGGCTGCCCCTGAAGTGATACATCAACCAGTCACTTCATCCAGATTTTCGAGGACCATTACACATCTACATATGCTACCTCACCCGTTAGGAATAGATGATACAATATAACTATCATTAGCTATTTGCTGAGGAATTAACACACATCACACTGTTAGGAGGGCTTTGCATATAGTGATTTCTACTATCATCCCTATTTTACAGATGAATAAACTGAGATTCAGCAAGGTCACACAACTAGTAGGAAGGAGAAACAGGATCAAAACCAATCAGTCCATCTCCAGAATCTGCACACTTAGTCACTCTAGGTACACCGCTTAATTCACAGCAGGTCACCTGTCCTCTGATTTGCAGTCCAAAAAATAAAACAAAGTTTTGATCTTAAAAATTCTTTTAGAATTCTTGATCTATGGTTTCTTTATGGAAAAGTCATTTGACCTCGAATTCAATCCTTCCCTTTATGCTGAGATGCCTCTTCCTCACAATATCAGAATAATAAAGCAATTTAGTATCCTCAATGTCTACCAGGCTCAAGTGGGTCCTTCTCACAGCAGAACTTATTAACAAAGTCATTTTAATGTAGTTGAGTCCAAAGAAAGACCCCAGAGCTGGCCTCCCTCTGTGAAGATTTGAGGATAGCAAGACCCGACTCTGGACCATTTGCTACCTGTGAAGTCCCCCGGAAGCCATCACCTCTCTAGTTCCCAGGCTCCCCTCCAGCAAATGGGTGTGTCCAGAACTCTAAATGAGAAAAATTATAGGCTCACTTAGCACACTTGTAAAAACTCATTAACTGTTCCCTAGTCTTACTATCGTTACTACTTTTATTTCTCTCTTACTATTACTCCATAATGGTTGGGGGAGGATTCAGGGATAGAGGGAGGTTGTCTCTCACATTTTGAAAGATCATTAAGTATTGAGAGTTCTTTTTTTTTTTTTTTTTTTTTTTTTTACAACGTGTGAGATGAAAGTCATATCCAAATGTTCCATAATTGATGTCTTAGAAATCTCTGCCTTGGGTGTCGGTTGCATCCCATGTTTCCTCCTTAAATAAAACATTTGTACTCCCTCCTCTAACCATGATGATATTTAAAAAATTAGTTATAACCAAGGAAATAAAATTTGAAAACAAGCCCCTCCTAAATGACGTGTTTCACATTACTCACCAAAATCAGTTATAATAACAATTGTACAAAATGTCTTAAATTGATGGAAGAGTCAGAAAAGTAAGAAATGTTTTTCTTAAATGAGTGTTGAAGTCTTCTAGGCGGCTACGCCAGGATGCTCTGTTATTTTTATGCTGCGTGATGCTAATGTACTCTGAATGCTCTCTGTTCCAGCTCTGCATTCTCTAGGTTGATGGAATGCAACATCTTTCTTTGTCCCCAGAAAGTCTCCTCCCTCTCCTTCAGTAATTAGTCTCTTGACTCAGTGCTGCCTGAACAATGGGGTACTCTCTTCCAGGCAGGGACCATCAGTGAGGGAAAGCACAGCAACACTTTTCAGCACCGCTAGAAGCAGGATTTACATGAGCTCTCTGTGCGTGTGTTTTTTAAGTACACATATTTGTATTATGCCCTAAGGAGTTTCAAGACATGCTGAATTTCCTTCCGTGTTTAATACTTCATAAATAAAGCCTTAGGGGCAATTCTTAGCGCCGGGAAATCATGGATGTATTGCAGAGAACATTTAAAATATAAAAGTCAATTTCAAGTGGAAGAAAAGAGCCCCATTTTCCCAAAGAGTCAACATATCTCAAACCACTGACGTTTTCAGGCTGGAGAGGGTGGGAGACAGAGAATCAGGTGGGAACACTTTCATGAGCTAGAGACTGCTCACAAAAGGAACTGAGGGCCACCCTCACCCTTACTAAGTGCTTTAATACTCACAAGATGACATGAGGTGGGTACTGGAATTATCCCCATTTTGTATTTGATGAAGCACAGATTGAACAAACTGTCTGAGGAGACCCAGCTAAGAAGAGGTAGAACTGGTATTTGAAGTCAGCACAGTAATTCCCAAACTGCCCTCCAAGGCACTGTTCTATCCAGCTTAATACACTTTGCTTCCTACATGCCTTTCCAGAAAAGATACCTTATTTCCAAATGAACTTCCAACCCATACCCATATAGCCCATAATCCTCATTCTTTTTGAAATGAACTACCTCCCCAGCCCAAATTCTTTCTCTTCCTTGCAATGAACCACCAGCACTCACCCCCCAGCCCATATTCCTTATCATGCTTGGGATGAACCACCGAGTTCTACCCCAGCCCATATTGTCTATCTTTCCTGGTCATGTGTGACCTCAGTGGGAGCCAGTAGGTTTTCCCTAGAGTTACCACCACTGGTGTTCTATGCGGGACACTGCTCAGCTATCTCCCACGCAATGACCACCTCCTCCTACCCCACCCACAGGTCCTCTCTCTCACCACAGAGAGGAGAGCCAGCAGCAATTTAGTCTGACCCTGTCCCTGGAATGGCCCTGTGCCATGGCAGTGAGATTGGTTCCCAAGGAGGTGTCATATAGATGACACCTTGCTCAATCAAACTCAAGGAGATACTCCCAGTCCTAATCCAATGTTCTAGACAGTTCCCAGGGCTCTTGCCTCAGGCATCTCAAGATAACTTCTCTGACACCTAATAAAACCCTCTGCAAGGTGTGGATCACCTGTTGGTGCTTGGGCAGTCCTAATCTTGTGGTGTTGAAAGCCTCAACTGTTAAGAAAACCCTTCACTTTTCTTCCTGGGGGATGCACATCTTCCCTTGGCTTGCCCCAATATTGGAGAGTTATTCAAGGGAGCATGAAGATGAGATTTCTTCTGCTCTCTCCTGCCTAGTGTGTCTGTCCTTCTAGAAAGAGCAGGTGGACAAAGGTGGGCTGGTCTCTTGACGTTGCATTCTCTCTGGCTGTAATCTGATCTGACTTAAGACACAATAATCAACGTAATTTATTGAGTGCTTATGATGTGCCGGGCACTGTACTAAGCATCCTAAATTCAATCTCATTGAAATCTCAGAACTGTAGAGGTAGATAATGGTTATTTTCCCCATTTTATAGATGTGGCTAAACAGTGGTCACTTGCTCAGGAGTACATGGCCGATCAGTTATGGAGCTGCAATTCAAACCCAGGTTATTCTACTCTGAAGCCCAATGCCTTAACCCTTTTATTAGATTGCATCCTAGATCACAGTTATTGCTTCATAAAAACATTCTTTTATTGAGTAGGGTGGGTCAGCATTAGGCAGCTTAGCTTCATATAAAATGACATCAGCACACACGTAATGATAGAATACTGGAAATGAAAGGTTCTGGTCTTTAACCCTGTCAATAGCTCCTTTGAAATAAGGAAACTGAGATCCAAAGAGCAGAAATAACTCAGTCAAGAACACACATTTTACCTCTGGGAAACAAACAGAAGCAGCTTGCATAGAATTAACTTTGACATCAGGTTTTCCAAAATGTGTTCCACAGAGGAGTAAGGCCTGTGAGATGTTAATAAACAGTACCTGGAGAAGGAAGAGAAGGATTCTAGGGTCAAATACTGTATTTGTAGATGTGTAAAAGTCAACAGTTATATGAGACATAACCCGATCTTATAAAGAAATTCTATGCAAGAAAGTACTTTTCATCATTATGGAGGAAAATAATTTATTCATGTAAATGCAGATTGTTGTACAGTGGAATCCTAGCAGGAAATCATTATGTCTGGATATGTTACAAACTCTTGCAGCTGGGAGAGATGTGAAAATCACACATCTGAAAGAAGCATATTGGACTTAGTAAATGCTGGTACATGGCAGGGTTAGTAGTAATAAATTTAAATTCATAATATTAGGAGAACCACCCAAATTCTACACATAGGCATCTGTGTGGACTTTAGCTTGCTAGTTTGGGTAAGAAAACTTCAATGTAATGTGAAAAGTTATATCTTTACTGTGATGTTTTGACATTGCCTGTATTACCAGTAAGGGGGTCATTGTGTATTATTTTTCCCTGAGTTTTCATTCACTCATCCATACCTGAGCCTTTAGTGCAAGGTAATGTTTGGAATCTTATTCTTTTGTTGCAGGAAAGGAAATGTATGATATAAGCTTGAAATATAGTAAATTTAAAAGACATTAGATTAAACTAAGTTAAGTTTCTTTGCCACAGGACTTCTCATTGACAGAGTATATAGCATTTTCCTACTTATTTGATTGTGGAAACTCTTTTCTTTGTATCTCACTTAATAAAATTTCATAAGATATTAGTGTCCATGAAACACGGTTTGGGAAACTAACTTCTTTATAAGCATATAGCTTTGTCTCTGCTATTAGATTGCCAAATGCCAGCAATGCAATATTTCAAATTTGGGAGAAGAATAGGACAGTCTTTTGCCATTTGGAACCTGCAGTAGAAAAAAGAAAGTGCCTGGGGAAGAGAATGCCGCCTCCTACCAATGAAGCAAACCCTGAGATGTGACTGCTCGTTCTTTATGCTGGCCACTGTACCCCCAAGCTTCTCCTTCTCTGCTCTGCCCACAAACCTGCATTCTTGCTTGTCTCAATGGATTCACAGAAATCCACAGGGAAAACACAAAAGGGGTCTTTCTTTCCCAGGAGTGCTGAGATAGCTTGCAGGAGAATGGATGTTAGGATTCAAGCATGTTAGAACTCTAGTCAAACAGAGAGGCAATGCAATGTGGGTCCAAGGACTTGGGGAATATTTTCCTGCACAAATTTTATTGGCTAAAGCTGGTCCCATGGCCCCACCTGGCCACAAGGAGGCTGGGAAGTGTAGTATTCCAGAGTGTCGGGAAGAGGAGAACCAGATAGGGGTAAGTACAGGTGTCTCTACCTCAAGCCTTAAGCCCTTAGGAAATTCAGTGGCCAAGAAGAGAAAAGGAAATTAATGGGACAGAATACTTTGGCTGTCACATCTGAAAGTTTCATTGCTCTATTTCCTTTGAACTTACAGCAAACCTGCACTATATCTTAGTTCCCTTTTTCAATTGAGAAAACTCAGCATGATGAGGTAACTTGTCCAAGGTTCCTTCAGCTACTAAGCAACAAAGCCAGAATCAAACCCATATCTGCCTGACTCCAAAAACTGTATTTACCTCACAGGGATGTTGTGAGGATTGATTAAATCAGAAATTCATTCACTCATTCAAATGTTTATTAAACACCTATATGTACTATTCACTATTCAGGATATGGGGGGTGGGAGGATTTGGTAGACACTGCCCTCATAGAACTTAAATTCATGTTAGGATAAAATAATAAACAATAACCAACTAACTTGAATAACGGCAAAATCTAGGATGAAAAATGAAACCAGCTAAGGGGATGGAGTGAGAGGGATGGAGAGGGTAGCGATTTCAGGTAGAAGAAGTCAAGGAAAGCCTCAGGAGGGGGTTTGAGGACAGGAGCCTGTAGGAAGTCAGAAGCAATCTTCAACAGAGCTGGGGGAAGAGGGAACAGCACGTGCAAAGGTCCTGAGGTGAAAATGGGCTGAGTTCCTTTGACAAAACAGCAGTAATTCAGATATGGCTGGAGTAGGGAAATAAATCAAGGAGGCAGCTGTAGATGAGGTCAGAGTCTAGAAGAGGGGCCACAGTCAGGAGCCTGGGAATTTTCTAACCACGATGGGAAGGAAGCCATTGGAGTGCTTTGGGCAATGGAGTGGCGTGGCCTGATTTTCCTGTTTTTTAAAGGTCCTTCTGGTTCCTTTGTGCAGAATAGACCATCTGGGAAAGGGGGAACAAGAATAGGAGTAGGGTGGAGGAATTAGAAAGCTACTAAGGTCATTTAGGCAAAAGGTGATGGTCGCCTGGATAAGAGTTGTCAAAAGAGGAGGTGAAAAGTGGTTCAACTCAGGATAAATTTTGGATGTTATTGGCAGATTTATTGGCAGAGTGGATGTAAAGATTGAGGGAGAAGAGAATCACTCAGCCTTAGAAACCAAGTGAATTGTGGTTGTGGTAGACAGGATAATCCTCCCCCCCCCCACACACACACCCCAAAGATGTCTGCATTCTAATTCCTTGGACCTGTGAATATATTTCCTTACATGACAAAACAGACTTTATAGGCATGATTAACTTAAGTATATTGAGGTGGGGAGATTATCTAGGTGGGCTCACTATAATTTCAAGGGTCATCGAAAGAGGAAGGCGTGAGGCCAGAGTCAGAAAGAGATCTGGAGATGCTGCTGGCTTTGAAGGTGGAGGAAGGGACTGGAGCCAAGGCATGCAGGTGGAATCCAGGAAACAGATTCTCCCCGAGAGCATCCAGGAGGAACACAGCCCAGCTGACACCTTGATTTTAGGCCAGGGAAACCCATTTTGGATGTCTGACCTCTGGAACTATGAGATAATAAATCTGTGTTGGTTTAAGCCACTGAATTTGCAGGAATTTATTATAACAACGACAGGAAACTAACACAACGGTATGTGGAAAAGTGCTTTGAAACCTGTAAAACACTACAGGGTGATGCCCACAGAAAAAAAAACAAAAAACTAGGAATTATAGCAGGGAAGACAGAGGGAGACAGGATAGGTTTATCATTCAACCTTAAAATGGGGATGTACTGAACTGTGTGGTGTCTTGAGTTTCACTGATGAGCAGGAGGCATCAATTTATGGCAGGTCCTACATCAAACCAGGGAGCAGTAAGGATGAGAAAGATGCAGGCCAGGTGTGGTGGATGAATTTGCAGGATGGGGAACAATTTCATGGCAGCTTAATGGGCTTGCCTCTCTTTTCACCTCTAAAAGGGACTCTGATCTGGTTTTCATTTTTGAGTTGAGAAAAAAAGGAGTCACAGTGCTCAGTTCCCTTGTGATCCCATGGACTGTTTCTTCCGACAGGTCTTCTCTCTCTCATACCTGCCCCACCAAATGTAGTTTATTCCATTTTGTTCAGACTTTCGACTGAAACTAGCAAAATGATTTACAGAGTATATGGCATCGCTGAAAACATAGTAAGAGATTCGTTTGAAGAGTTAACTTTTTTTTGGTTGTATGAGATGTCTCTTTATTTAATCTTATATAATTCTAAAGTGATAATTGAGATTTTTATAGAGTGCAATTAAGAAATGCCATTACTGCTTATTACGGATAATGAAATAAATTGGCAGTGAAGGTAACAGAATTGGTATTCTACAGAATTACAGCTCTTTGGGAAATTGGAGGTGAGCAGCCTCTTTGGGGCACCAGGATTTTTTTTAACACCTTCCAGTCAGCAGGAACCTGGTACTCAGTACTTCCTCCACTCCCCATGCAATGATGCTTGCAAAAAAAAAAAAAAAAAAAAAAATCCTACCTTTATCCCAAATCAGAGAGGGAGAGGGAGAGAATGGAGATCAGAAGGCAAAGTGAGAAATGTGGGGAAGAAGTTCACTTATTGGGTTGTGTCTGTCTGCAGCCACTGCCGGAGACAGAGTTGCTCAGTAAAGTCAGTACTGACTGGAATGCTAAGCTGGCCAGAATTTGAAGTTCATCGCTGGCATAAACTACCTGTATGACCAGGGACAAAATGTCTCACTACTCTGAGCTTCAGTTTTTTTTCATCCATCAAATTGAAGTAATAACACTCACTTGCAAGCGTCGCTTTAGGAACTGTGATGTGGAACTGTATCTAAAGTACAAAGCACCGTCTAAAACATTGTAGATACCTAATAAGTATTCATTTCATTCTCTAGAGCATCCTGCCTCTGTCTCTCTCTTCTTGACACTCCCTGATTTTCCTCTCCCAAGAATCAGTGATATATGCCTGGGGAAGGGAAAGGAGGTAAGAAGAAATGGGGAGGCATTATGAGCTTGTAAAGAGATCGTAGCACTAATGACTTTTCTTACAAGTTCCCTGGACTGATTGGGGAAAGCCCTGGTGGGTACAATGGGAGCTTCCGTCCGAACCCATAGCCTAGAGTAGAAATTCCTGGTTATTGCACTATACTGAGACTTAAAGTTACAGAACACCTGTACTTCTGTAGCCATGTTTCCTCCCCACGAAAGCCCTCTGGGGCAATATGTATCTCTACTTTAGAGCTGAAGATACTGAGGCTCACAGTGGCTTCATAGCTTGCCTAGGACCATTACATTCAGGAGGAGGAGGCTGAATCTTCTCAAATCACCCACAGACACTCTTTCTCCCACACTGTACCTGCCGCCCACCTTTATGTAAAAGCCAACAGCAGAGAGAAAGATCCAAGTTCAGAGACCAGGAGAAAGACCTTCTTGACAAGGCGAGTTGGAGCCCTAGAATGACATGAAGGAAGAAGACAATACGAGCCTTAAACTAATAGTGATACCCAATGAGGTGGGAATTCAAAAGAAGTTTAAAGAGAGTTGAAAATTACCAAAGGGAACTTGCCCAACTACTTGAGATAAAATCACAGTGTTCTGAAGGAAGATGCTGAGTCATTGAATTTTTAAGAATTAGGAAAATATGCAATTCTGAAAATAAAAAGCATTGCTTTGAATAGGTAGAATGATCACTTCTGTCACTAACAAGTCTATTTGTTGCCACCAATAGCTAAAGTGGGTCTGAAGCCACCCAGAGTGACCACGGCTCGCCAATATCTCCTTGACCCAGTACCCTTGGGTAGGTCCAGTGAGCTTCCTGCCCCTACCTGGAAAAAATGACTCTAAGAGCTTAAAGGGCAGAACGCTTCTGTCTATGAGCACTGGTCACTGTTGCTTATACCCTCTTGACTACAGAGACTGCATCCAGTGTGGACCACTGAGACCAATTCCTGGGCTCCACTTTGGTCCTAATGAGTCAGAAGTTATTGCAGCAGGTGGACCCCAGGGTCTTCTGTTGGAATATGCTCCCCTGGTGGTCTTAGTGCACATTACAAATTGGGAACCACTGTTCTAAGTTTCTGTCTTATGTCTCCCTTGCCTACTGGATCCTGATCCAACAGTTATTTATTGAATTCTAACTATGTGTCAGGCTCTGTTTTATACACTTGGGATACACCTGTAAACAAAACTGACCAAAAAAAAAAAAAACAACAACAAAAATGGAAGTCTATTTTCTAGAGCTTACATTGTACTGTATGGGGGTAGATAAGTAGGGAAGGAAAATAATAAGCAAGAAACAAAATCAGTAAGTAAATTGTTTTTCACTTTACATCAGAAGGTGATGAATGCTAAGAAAAACAAATAGAGGGAGATAAAACAGGGAACATAAATGTGGGGATGGGACAGGGGGTGGTTGGCTGGTGTGTCCCTGGATCCTCTCCCACCCCTAGATTGAAGCTTTAAATCTTTCCTGCCTGTCCCAACAGGACAGGTTAGCTCTGGGCTTCTTACTTCTGTGGTTCCCTGCCCTGAGAGCTCTCTGCTGCGCTCTCATGGCTCCTATGTTCCCCTACTCACGGCGCATAGCTGGGTAACCTTGTTTTGCCAGCTGCTAGAATTTGTCACCACCTCTCCAAGCTAACTCTGGGAAAATATAATACCTGTCTATGCTTCTCTGTAGGACTGAGCACTTACCAATTCTCTGAAACATGGGAAGGACTGGAGATTTATTTGAGCAATACTCAGTGACGTGCTAGAGCCAGCGTGCACCAGCCCCTGAGGGCTAGTCATGTGTGTCTCTTTCCAGCTCTGCATCAGTGATGTTGTATCATAGCTTGAAATCAGCTGGGGCTGGGAGTAGTTACACCAAGGACTATAACAAATCAGCAAGTGCTACAAATCAGCATCTAGAGAACCTGTGGTTACATATTTATTATTCCCACCAATGGTAACAGTTACTTGCTAAAAACAGCCACACAGGAGCATAATCCCAACGCCCTACCTTTCCCCCTATATCCAGAAGCTAGGTTTTGTCCCTCTCTTGCTTCCTGGGTAGTAAAGACCAAAGGGTTTGAGAGTCTAGATCCAAAAGATGCACAGAAAGGCTTGGAATAAAACAGACAGTAATTATGTGAGGGAATACAAAGGGTTAAAAAATTCCTGCGTTCGATGTGTTATCTTATATCTTGTTTTTTTTTTTGTCTTTTTTTTTTTTTTCCTAATAGTGATTACACCCTCAGAAAGTAATGCGTTTCCAGGGCATTATAAATTTCAAATACTTAGCAGGGCCAGCACTAAAATAGCTCATTAAAGAGTGTGGGTTGGAAAGAAGGCTTGTTAGTCTACTTTATATATGATAATCAATCACAGCCAATTTCTCAGCCGCAGTTTCTATCACTCTTCTTTAAGATGCAATAATGGAAATGAGATCATCAGACTTAAGGAAGTTGTTCAGTGTATCTCAAGTTTTTCCACACAAATGCCCCAAGGCAGGAGAAAAAGAATGAACATCCCCAGGTATCCAAGGCTAGAACCTAAAAAGTTTAAGCAAGCTTAAAATGGCATGAAAGACTTCACTAGCGGTATGCTAGTGAATGTTTTAGCAACCAGATCTTTGGGGTAGGGGAGCTCTGATCTGTAGCACTTGCTAATTTCCATAGTATGAAGATTCCCACCATGACCAATTTTAAGTTACCGATGTGCTTTCAACTGACTTGCTAAATTCCTGGAAATTTAACTTCCGATTCACATGAGTGAGTACAAGCCAGGTCCAACACACTATTGATGTTAGCTTAAAAGTTCATATGAATTTTGCATTCAGCTCAGTGATATATTCAAGTTTAATTTAAAAATATTAATAGCGTTTTTCTCTCTGCCTTCAAATCTTCCAGCATTATCTAATACATGTTTCCCAAAGCGCTCTCACATGTGATGACTTGGGGCTGGGGCTGGGGCAGGGAATAGCCTTGCATTGAATCGCCTAGTGAGAAAGTTATTTCCTTTACATTTCTCTCTCAATCCTCCCAATTATATCAAGATTAAATTCTCAGTGGGGTGCTAATCTGCTTTAATGCCTCTTGAACACGCTCTGCTCCCTTTTTAACAAAGAGGCAACAGGTCTCAAGTTCAGAGTCTTTGGCAGGCAGCAGTATCAAACTAGAATGTAAGAAAACGGTTTCTTTTCATTTTACTTATCATGTTCAGCAGTTTACGGCAAATATTACTGATTTTTTCCACATTTATGGAAGTAGGACAGGGTTTTCTTTTAAACATGTTGTTAGTATGTTACTTAGTTTGTTTCTTGGACTAACCTGGATGGAGCAAAAGTCACTTGCAGTTGGGAGTCCTCAGGATGTTGCCGCCCAACCAGGTTCATTTGTCCCCCGTCCAAGAAACCACCAATCCGCTGAGTCAGCAGGTTTTATGCAGAGAAAGAGTCTTTATTCTGCATAGCGCTAAGCAGGGAGACATTTCTCAAATCCACTTCCCTGAGACTTTGGGAGACAGGGTTTTTAAGGATAGTTTGGCAAGCAAGGGATTAGGCAATTAGGTTTGTTAATTGGGGCAAAATTACGGGGATGTAGAAATCATCTTCTGGTGTTGCTGTAGTCTCTGGGGTCACAATTCCAGTTGAGTCAGTTTCTTGGTATGGGCTGCTGGTCTGGGGGGTCCTGGAAGATATCTTAAAAACTACCTTTAGGTTTCAAAAAGGTGATGTTATCTCCGGAGAAAGTTAAGAATCTTTATGGACGCTGGCTATGGGAGAAGAATCTTTATGGACTCCAGCTATGTAGCTCTGGGGTAACAATTATACAGAAGCAAACAGTGGGACAGTAACTCCTGATTATCATTATTCTTAGCTAGGCCTTTACCATAGTTCTCGCCATGCACCCTGTTATTGATTTGTGTAAAGGGCTGTTTCAAGAGGATGAGACCCGGCTTCTTGTGGAGTGAGCTTGGCAGCTTGGGTGCAGTTGCAGTTACTACCTGCTGAGTGCTTGTCTCTGAGAGAGAGTGCCTGGGAGAATGATCCAGAAGCACCCACCCAACCAATATGGATCCATCTACCCAACAAACATCTGCAGGGGTATGCCACCTCCTCCCCACACTTGGGAGCTCAGAGGAGCCAGACAGAGCAGAGCAGTGGGAGCTCCGGTGGGGAGATGAAGTAAGCACTGTTGCCATCCCGAGAAGATGGTCCCTAACTCTGCCTGGAGAGTGTGAGATTTAGTTATAGTCCCCAGGATTTTAATTCCTCAGGATGGAAATCCAAGGAATCTCTGCAGTATTCCAGTACAATAGACATGTGTTCCAGTGGCCCAGCTCAATAAATCCTGGGAGTAGCTTTGTCACTGGGAGTCCTAGAGCCACTGCCCTGGAAGGCCCGTGTATGTGAGGTCAAGAGGCTTCCTCTAGTGCCCTTCTGCCCTGCGCCTTGACACAAAAGATAAAGCCAGAAGTGTCTGGGCTAGTGCTGGCCCCTGGGGCAGAGTGAGTTTGGTGGAGACATGGTGGGCTTTGGGCCTCCAATCCCAGTCTCATCACCCCTCCAAGCTGGGTGACCTTCAACAGGTCACTCAAACACTCAGCCTTGGTTTTCTCATCTGTAAAATGGTGCAGTAGCAGTTACTGGTGACTGGTGTCTAACATTGTGGCAGGTTGGCTACACCCCTAATTGCTTGTCCGAGCCTCCTTAAATATTATACAATCATTTCTAGAAAAGTTGCTGTGGCTCTCAGGAGGAAGGGAGGATGAGTTGCTAGAACCCCACAAAGGAAGCAGTAAGCAAGTTCTGACTGTATCTTTACAACAATCCATGAGATATACAAGTCGGGGATTTTTAAACACCTGTACCTGGGAGTCAGGTAGACCTTGCACATTATTTCAGATGTAAAAACTGAGGACAAGAAAATGAAGTGACTTGCAAAGGTCAAAATTCCTCTGAGATGTCCAAAGTCAAGTCCGTAGTAGGTCTTCCACGTATTAGATCCAATTTTCTTTCCCTCCTCACTCCTTCCTGCTGCTTCCCAGGAAGGAATGACCATGGCTTGCTTGGAAGTCAGCAAGAGTCAGTCTGGGTTTTAAGCCTCCATGTGGACTTCAGCCTTCAAAAATTGTGAAAGAGCCAGGCGTTTCAAGTCAAGCAAACTTGGATTTTACTGTAAGCTTTGTCACTTATTAGCTGTGTGTCCCTAGGCAAGATACTAACCTCTCACGGTAATTTCTTCCTTTAAATTCTTTACTCTCCATCACCACAGGGTTATCGTGAGACTAAGAGAAGATGTCATGGCTTTAATAGAAGGATGAGTAAATTATTACAGTAGGTTTTGTCCAGCCTTTAGTTGAGTTTTATTTACATGCTATAACCAATTCTCAACTCGTTCAATACTTAAGTAAAAACAAGTGACACCACCACGCTCCAGCCAGACAGTGAAGGAAAGCAGCGCCCCCAGAGGTCAGAGTGGTAATGGCAGCAGCGGCAATGTATTACGACATCTTTCAAGGGAAGAGAATTCTTTGGAGATACGGGGTTTGCATCTACAGCCTTCTCTCTCCCTTTTCCAATTAGTGACTCTTACAGCTTAGGAGGATCAGCTTAGGAGGCCCTAGGGTCACTTACCTGTGTAAACAGTGCAGCGCAGTGGATTGAATTCAGGATCCATCTTATATTCCTAACCCAGCTCTGCCACTTCCTAGCTGTGTGGCCTCAAGCAAGTCATTTAAAACCTCTAGAGCAATAATATTTCTACGAGCATGGAGCACAGGGCTCTCACATAGCAAGTGGCAGCTATTAGGATGCCATTAGGATCACCGTCCCTTTTTACCTGCCACAACTGCACAACCAGGGCAAACGAGTTTTGTTTAAAGGACAGTTTCAAAGATGATATACCTTTAGAGCTCGGGTTCCACCTGCTTTTGCCTACTTCATGCCTGGCAACTGACCCTTCAACCTCCCACTTCTAATGTCTACCTCAAAGGCAGTGGTTCTCAACCAGGAGCAAATTTGTCCTTCAGGGGACAGTCGGCAATGTCTGAAGGCATCTTTGCTTCTGACAACTGGAGGAATACTGATGGCATCTAGTGAGTAGGGGCCAGGGATGGTGCTAAACATCCCACAAAACACAGGATAGCCCCCCACAGCAAAAAAAAAAAAGTATCTGGCCCAAAATGTCACTATGCCAAGGAAGAAAAACCCTGCTCCAAGGGTTAAGTGAGCTGGGTCACTCTGGAAGATGCATTTAGTCTACTGGAATAGCAGGGAAATTCCTTAGACTCCCATCCTGAGAAAGAGTAGCCTAACCCTGAGGACTCTAACTAAATCTCACCCTCCCCAGACAGAAGTACAAAGATGCCTCCAGCTTGTTAGAACCACTAAATGACCAAACGGTGATGGGCATGATAGAATAGATTTTAAGCACTCAGATTCCCATCTTTAAGTCCTTAACTCTTCTACTTTTTGAGTTATGTGACCTTGAGCATATTAAGTGCTAGGATCCTTGATTTCTTCATCTGTAAAATATGAATAATGCACCTGCCTTGTACAAAGTTGTTATGAAGATTAAGGGACTTAATGCCTGTAAACCAGTTAGCCAGTTACTGCTGGCATGTTGCAATTATTCAATAAGCAATCTATCATGACTACTGTTACTATTATGCTGCCTATGGTAGTCAGAGCTCAAACAGCTATTCTCATCAATATTATTATTCTAGATCTATTTTAGGTTCTCAAACAGTGGTAGGTGGCTGAGAGGCATGTGTACCTGTCTCTCCTTTGTGCTCAGACTCTACAGACTGGTGAGCAGCAGGAAAGGAAAACAATCCAAACAGATGGGACCTTCACGGGGGCAGGTGTCTTCTAATCCTCCCCTCCCCCCCAACACACTCAGAAAAACTAAATGCTCTCTCAAGCTTCCTTCATCCGTGGGATAATTTCTTTAAAACCTGCATGGAATCCCAAGTCATGAAGAATGATGAGGCTAATTATAGACTCAGCATTGCACAAAAACCTGTCGGTTGTGTGTTCATACAGATTATTCAGCATGAGTCAAAGTCCATTCAGAGTGTTTAATTTTGGAACCATCCAGAAGCTAACAGAACTAGTCTATCAAATCTGTGGGGACAAGGATGCCCTATCGTTTGTGTTTATAGCTTTCACAATGCCTAGAACTGCTCTGACACATAGAAGAGCCCCCTCTCCAAAAAAAGTGGCTTTGGTATCTATACTTAGTGAGACCATTGACTCATTCACTTGGAAACATGGCTGATTACAGATTGCAGATTTTTTCTTTTCTTTTTCTTTTTTCTTTTTTTTTTTTTTGGAGATAGAGTCTCATTCTGTTGCCCTGGATAGAGTGCAGTGGCGTCATCATAGCTCACTGCAACCTCAAACTCCTGGGCTCAAGCCATCCTCCTGCCTCAGCTTCCAGAGTAGCTGGGACTATAAGCATGCATCACCATGCCTGGCTAATTTTTTTCTTTTCTTTCCTTTCTTTTTTTCTTTTAGTAGAGGCTATTTTTTTCTATTTTTAGTACAGACAGGGTCTTGCTCTTGCTCAGGCTGGTCTCGAACTCCTAACCTCAAGCGGTCCTCCTGCCTCAGCCTCCCAGAGTACTAAGATTATAGGCATGAGCCACCACACCCAGCCAGAATTTATTTTTTAATTGTTATTTTGTCCCAATAAGAAAAGTAACACATACATAATAGACATATTTTAAAATATGCTCCTTCAAAGAAAGAAAAATTAAAGAAAGGAAATAGCTATATTCCCATCCCCAACAATAACCCTTGTGGATATTTCATTGTCTTTTCTTTCAGTGTTTTCTTTTTACCCAAATAGGGGTTTGTTTTTGTCTTTGTTTTGTTTAGGGACTTGACATTTTTTAGAAATTATAATTACACCGTATAAAAAATTTGTGAATTGCTTTTTTCCTCTTGTACACTCTTACAAGCATTTTAAACTATAATGGTTACATAATATTCTAACAAAGCTGCTGTAACAGAGTTCACTCAACCACCCCCCTGAGTGACATTGTTCCTGGACATCTAAGTTACTTTTTCATTTTTATTGGTATAGCTGCAACAAACATTTTGGATATAAAGCTTTTAAAAAAATAATTCCCGGTGGAGGATTGTTTCTTTGGTATACATTATCAGAAATAGAATTATTGGGTTGGACACTTTGCAAGGTGTTTTTAAGACCTTTTAAAGACTCTGCAAACATTTCCTACACTGCTCATTGTGGACATAACTTCAGTTTCTTAGTGTGTGTGAATTGCCACCTACCTCCCCAACTTCTACCAAACTCTTTGTCTGCTGTGGGGACTTCCCAGAGCCATCCTTCTTCCTGATCGAAGATTATCTGACTGTGGTCCGAAAGCCACCCCCTGGGGATCAGTACAGTTTGACCACCCAGGGAATCCCAGGCAATCTGGGGTTCCCTGGGTGGGAATAAGAGTGGCTAAAATCTGGCCATCCTTCTCCAACACATTGCCCAGTTAGCTCTGAGCAGGAATGGAAAGTTGCTGGAAGACAACCCTTCCCTCAGCCCCTTACTTTTATTCCATATATAGAGAGCCTGTTTCTTCTCATTACCATGGCAACACAGGCTCAAGGCTAATAGGTATTCCTTGCTGCCTGGAAGAAAAACCTCAGCTGACAGGCAAGTGGGAGAGATATAGGAAAGAAAAGGGCGCCCTTTTCTGTTTCCCCTCCATTCCTCTGCAAACGAGCAGAGATAATTAAAAATTAGACTTTAAAGTCACACAGACACTGACAGAGGGAACATTAGGAAGATTCCAGTGCTAGCAAGACCATCTGTTTCCAGCATTAATTAAAATGGAGGAAGATAAACCAAATCACCTCCGATCTCATCTCTCCTTTGAGAGAATCCCTCCGCCCTTTGGGGAATTACTCAACTTCCAAGCAACCTCAAGTGACCTCAAAGATGAAGTGGGCTTTAACAGCATGTTTCAATATCCCACCTCAAGTCTTGTCAATTCCACCTCGGCAGCATCCCTACTTCCCAACTGTCCTTGGTTTCCCAGTTTCTCTTCAACCAGTGGCCACCTGCTGACATCGTTCTCAGGCTGTCTTCCCTAGACACACCTCTGATTATGTCCAAGTAAAGACCACTCCCAGCCCCCTACCACTCCTGGAAGGAAGAGAGCACAGCTACAGCTCAGCACACAATGTCCCAGGGCACACAGTGCCACCCTCACTAACTCAGTTCCCCGAACGAGCTATCCATTCCTTTTCAGGATCCTGTTCTCTTACCTGTGTACACTCAGTGTCTCTTCCTAAAGAATGCCTCCCCACTCTTCAAAACCCAACCCAAATGCCATTTCTCTAAATTGAGTCATTTTCTGCCCTGCACTCACACGCAACCTCATTCATACCTTGGGTATAGCTCTTCCCACACTATGTGGTCTCCGTGGCCACCTTGCCTCCTCTCCTAGCCTGGGGGCTTCTGTAGGGATGGTACCACATGCATTCATCTCTGCATGCTACCTGGCACATAGTAGGTGGAAGTTATTACCCTCATGAAGATGGGTTCTTTAGTTGGGAGGATATATTCCTGTATCTGGGGAGATGGGAATAACACTTTGAACTTCTCTAGCATAAAACTTCAAAGGAACCCAAATCCCTCATTCACAACATCATCACCAAACATATACTGTGTTCCTAGCAATGTTGTGTCATGGTTCAGAATTTGGAATGTTGTTGTTGTTTGGGGAAGAAAGGTCAAAGTTCACATTTTATAAACTTTTATTCATTCAAAAGCAGTGATAATAGGATACTGACACCTCTTCCAGCAGTACCCAGCACCCAGTTTCCACAATGATTGACACTTGGCCAATTTTGATTCCTTTGTTGCCTTTCTTTCCCCATTATTTTGCTGGGGTATTTTAAGGTGAATCCCAGACATAATATTATTTCATCTAAATATATTTCGTAAACAGTCTAGGTTGAAATACTACCTCTTCTACCTACTCTATGACCTTAGGCAGGTTAATTAACCTCCCTAATGTTTGTTTTCTTTGCATGTAAAATGAGAATAATTATGGTGGGTCCATCATAGGCTTATAATGAGGAGCAAATGGACTATTCTTGGAAAACACCTGAAGCCAGGATTCTCCATATGCCACTGTCTAACCTTGGGCAAGCCTCACTTAACCTCACTGAACCTCATTCTCATCTCAGCTCTCCTCCATGAGCAACAGAGATGCAAGAAGAAAAGAGGCGAATATTTTTATGTACCCCAGAGTGACAGCCTGACAAACTCCCACTTGTCTCCTGGGGTTGATGCAATGAAATGAGATTATGCATATAGGATGCTTTTCTCAGTGACAGCCCCTGGTGAGCACTTGTCACATGTCAGCTGCTGTGATGATGATGAGCAACATCCTCTGCCATTCGATGGATTCACCACCTCTGCCTTTGCCTTTACATTTAGCTGACTTTTGGGTTCAGCTCTTTCCCTGAGACTCTCACCTTCTTCCAGTACAACCTATGGGCAGGTGGTGACCCTCATATTCCTACATTCCTTGGTCCAGAGCCAATAACCCCTCCCAGCCCTCCTCTCTAAGTGGGAGGATCCAATAGATATCCCCCTTTAGGTGAGGTGTGAGAGAACCATCTTTCTACAGTCGCACTTTGGTTGCAAATGCTTCTTACACAAACAGGATCACTCTTTTATTTCCACTCTATTCTTTAGATCACTCCACAGTTCCCAGCTTATCCCAGGTGTGGACCCTTCCTCTGTTGGCACCTCTAATTTTGCAGCCCAGTCACCCTAGCATTTGTCTAGATGACAGTTACATTTAAATGATATAGTCAACATACCTCAATTCGCTTAGTACTAAAAATGCCCCATATCCCTGCAAACCAGCCCTTTTCCCCCAAGCCTAAGGAATGGTCATCTCTGCCTTCCAAACTGTACTTTCCAAAATGTTATTAGGTCGGGCTGTCATCCCTTTCAAAGATGGCTACCCACTTGGGAACTTTCAAGGCTTTGATGGGTCTTTGGACTCCTTACGGTTTTAACCCTTTTCCATAAATTCTCATGTTCAACAATTCCAGGTGAAACCCCTGTGGCATTATGGAATGATGTCATTATCGTTCTGTAAATAAATAAAACCAGTATTACCTAGGAGCAAGGTAGTTACATCATTAATAAAGAACTAGAGTCTCCCAACCACAAATACAGTGTTTCTCTCCCTGATTTGAGGGTTTTGCTAAAGATTCAAAGCAAGAACCAGTCAAAAATATGTGTTGTAAGTTCTACCCTTGTCATGTGGAATTTTAGGTGCAGGAGGAGCTCAGGTTGTTATTCTAACCCCTCTTTTCTCTAAGTAGACCAGTATTTCCTTAGATCATTTATATATCCTTCTGTTTGGCTGGGTGACAAACTTCTACTTGACCTTCAAGTCCCAAGCTAAAAGTTACTTCTTCTCGATAGCTTTCTCTAGTTTTCCTACTTCTCCCATCCCAAACAAATTCCTTCCTCCTCTTCACACTTCAAACATCTCTTATCTATTGTGCAACAGACATGTTTCTGCAAGTCTTCCTGAGAGACTGAAGAAGATGAAGCATCTCACAATCCTTTCTATCCTCCTCCCCAGTTCTCACTCACACGTTGGAATCAGCACCCACGGAGTGTCCACTTCAGTTCTATTCAGCCACCCAGATCCAACCTTGCAGAACGTTGTTAACACAAACACTGGAGGCAATTCACTAGATCTTTTTCTCGTCTTTTGCTTTGGTTCAAAATATAATAGGACAAGAACATACAGCTTGGTTTGATTATGGATCAGGCAGATATCTCCAGAACCTTCTGGCTTTGGGTTCAATGCTTCATTCATTTGAACCACATATGATCATGATGTATCAAGAGAGTCAGTGTCATCCAAGTGTGCAGGACAAAAGGACTGGCGACTCCATCCAAATGACACTGCTTTGCTTTGAGCTTTTCTTTTTTCCTCACTTTCAGAACATCCCTCACCTCTTCTAAGCCAGTGTTCCTGCTAATGATCCCGGAGTTGAATGTCTGAATTTTTTCTCTACCTTCCCAGTAGGTCAATCCATGATTACTGACATTTTACTTTTCCAGTCACTCTAACATCTAGGTCAAAATCTTGGGGCTCACTCGGCAGTTACTTGGCAGAGCCCTGAAATTCCAGATTCCAAGCCTACTTACAATGCTATGTGTTATGCTGAAACACCCACGTTGGATTTTAAACAATCAATCCCTCCCAAATGGTCATCGCTAATATGAGTAATATTTCACAGATAACTTTGGTAGATGTGCTTCTTAATTATAGTATTACTCATTTCTTCTTTTCAAAACTTTTAATTTATCATCTCATAGGCACAGTCACCCATGGAATTATTCATCTTTATTTTTTTTTTTTTTCCTATTTTAGCTGGCTATGCTTGTGTTCATAGCACAAGCTGAGTGCTGTGGTTATTAAGTGGTGTCATTTGTACCCTAATGACTTTGTGCCTTTCACACCATTCAAAAGGAAATTGAATATTATGAAGCACTAAATGCGACCCCAAACAAAGATTGAGCATTATTAACCCTCATTGCCCAAATGTGAAGGAACTAACCACTCAGGTAGGTGAGTGGAGGTGGAAGGTTATTCTAGACTTGTATGATCTGGTGTGGGCGGTCGCATCCTTGGAAACTCTTTGGAATGCAGTGCCAGGGGCCCCAACCTACATTTCCAGAATTTTGCCCCACATTGACTTTTGCTTTTTTGTCCCTGAGACCACTGTCCTTTTTCCAGTCTCTCCTTCCACATTCTGCTCCCTCCACTTGAGATGGTCCTCTCACCCCTCTCACCCCATCTAAATCCTCTTCATTCTTTAAATCCCAGCTCGATTATCACTTCTGCAGAGACACTCTCCCTATGCTTCTCAAACAGGTCAAATCCCCTGTTCACAATCTCATGACACCATTTTAGCAATTATCAAGTGACAATTTTACATTTGTATGAGTCATTCTTTGATTAAGCCGGTGTCTCCATAAGACTATAAGCTTCAGCAGTGCAGGGGATCTTGTATGTGTTGTGTTTTCTCACTGTCCTCTCCCTGGGGCTTAATGTCTGGTACAACGTGCTCAATATGTTTGTTGAATTAAAAAAAAAAAAAAAAAATTGTGGCCATGGCCACATGTACAAGTCGGTGTCCTGGCAGGAAATAAGCAGCACACTTAGCTGGGGTTTTAAAGACTTCAGGGATAAGGAAACCAACAGGGATGTTGAGATGCCCGGAAACTAGCAACAGTAGGAAGATATTTCCCATGCTGGCCTGAAGAGGCATGGGGAAGAAAAAGCATTATCAGATTCCAGAGAGAAAGCTGGAGTGTTGCAGGAGCTGTAACAGTGAAAAGGCAGAGATAGTGCCAGGGAAATGTCTCAAGGCAGGGATGAAGGAAGAGATAGCTTCACTCTCCCTCCTCCTGCATTCTGAGCCCCTGCCAGGATCTTTCAATGGCCAAGTCCAACTGGAAGCCATGGGACAAAGGGCCCAGTAAATACAGTCCACAGGGGAATGAACCCACTCCCAGCTCTTGTGCCAGCAGCCGTGTGACCTTAGGCAAAACTCCCCACACCTCCGAACCCAAGGATTTTTGTTCCAAAACGAAGCTGAAAGAAGACAATGGGAGCATGATACAATGTGGATTATTGTCACTATCATCGTCGTCATCACGGTATTGTTACAAATCCATCACTGGGACCTGCCTAGTATCTATCTTAGAGCATCACAGTCCTCCTGGTCCCCTGTGAGTCACCTTCAGTTCTTTCTATCCTCAGGCTCCATGCTCAGTCATCACCGTGTCTCCTAGCAAAGCCTGCCCCTCACATCTGTGGGCCCGGAGCAAGAACATGAATGGACGCTTCCAGCCCACGGTCGGCCCCTTTCTCTCTCCACCCCAGAGTCCCACCTGCACCACCGGGGGAGGTCTCATTCACATAATGAGGGAACATCCCCATGCAGTCTTGAAGCCATTTGAGCAGAGAATTCTGGAAGCCCAGGAACCTGGAGTATGGCCTAGATGCGTGTGTGTTGGGGAGAGGCTGTTGGCTTTGGGTGGCTGTCCCTTTGGAGCCCACAGAAATCTCACCCCATAGGTAGGGGTGCAGGCAGAGGAAGGCCAGGGTGGGGTCAGCTAAGAAGTGCCCAGGCCTCAGAGTAGAACCTCTCTGGACTTTGGAGTCAGACAGAACCCAGTCGGAGTCCACCTCTTATTAGTTGGCGTTAGGCAAGTCGTGGGTGGGATCGTGCTATAAAGAAAAAAATCTCAGGGCTCTAGGTGAGGAGGATGTAGATCTTTCAGAATACCAGCAGGGGGCGCTGGGCACTCAGGTTTTCTTGTAAAGAACTTGCAGGCGAGGCGGTGACTGCGCCAAGTGCTTAACTGGCATGTTCCCAGTCTTCATTACCATTCTGTTAGGTGGGTGTAAACCTGCAACAGGCAGAACAGCCCCCAAAGCTGCCACATCCTCATCCCCTGAACCTGTTACCTCACGTAGCAAAAGGGACTTTGCAGATGAGATTAAGTGAGGGATTTTGAGATGGGGAGATTATCCTGGATTATCCAGTGGGTCCAACTTCATCACCAGGTGTCAGAGTTAGAGAGAGTTTGGAAGATGCTCCACTGCCAGCTTTGGAGATGACAGAAGGGACATACAAGCAAAGGAATGCAGGGGGCTCCTTCCAGAGCTGGGAAGGTCAAGGAAATGAATTCTTCCCCTGGAGAGAAGTGCAGAAAGGAACACAGTTCTGCCCGTACCTTGATTTTAACCCATCTCAGACTTCTGAACTGAAAGATAATAAATTAGTGCTTCGAGCCACTACATTAGTGGTAATTTGTTACAACAGTAGTAGTAAACTGATACAAAACCTTACCTCCCCTTTGCAAGAAAAAAACTGAGTGCCACAGAGAGGTTGGGTGAACTGCTGAAGGTCACACAGCTGGTGATTGCAGGAGTCTGGATTCCCACGAAGACCCCGTGGCTCCCCAGTGCAGGCCTGTGTCCTCCCAGGAATCACATGCAATTGGTAAATATGGGAATGTTGGTAACAGTCACGTGTTCACGCTTCCGTGGTATTTCCCAGCACAGAAATGGTTTGAAGCAATCGGCGACCAGCTCTGTCACCAGTAAAGAGGAAATCTTAGCAATATATGAAGACCCTAAGAGCAAAATTGGAAGTCTACAAAAGGGCCTTCTGTGGTGCAAGTAGAGGTGGGCTAGTGGCTTCAAGGTCTGCAAAAGTTCTACCTTTTCCACCTCCAGACCCCAGGATCCAGTCCCCACCTTCCTGTGCACCTGCCCTTGCTCTCTGCGTTCTAGCACCCTGGCCTCCTCCTGTTAGAGAACCTACCTGGGACTCAGGCCCACCTGGAGCCAATACACATGCTTTTCCTTCCTCCTAAACCATCATCATGCAGTTCTTTCTATGGCTGCTCCTTCTCGCCTTCAGGTTTCGCTTACCCATCACCTTCTTAAACACCTATATCGGTTTCCTGCTGCTGCTGTAACAAGTGACCACAAACTTAACGGCTTAAGCAACATAAATGTATTATCTTACGGTTCTGGAGACCAGAAATCCAAAGTCAAAGTGTCGGCAGTCCTGTGCTCCTCGTAGAGGCTCTGGGGAGAATTTATTTCCTTGCTTTTTCCAGCCTCCCGAGGCCACTTGTGTTTCTTGACTGTGGCCTTCCCAGCAAGGCCATCGCTCTAAATTCTGCTTCCCTTGTCCCATCACCATCTCTGTGACTCTGACCCCCCGCCTCCTTTTACAAGACCCTTGTGATTCCACTGGGCTCACCCACATAGCCCAGGATGACCTCCCCCCTCAAGACCCTTTGTAATTACATCTGCAAGGTCCCTCTTGCCACGTCAGGTCACAGATTCACGGGTTCCAGGGTTTGGGGTGTGGACATCTTTGGGGTGGGGGTGGGGTCACTCTGCCTACCACTGCCCTTCCCAGGGATCCTGGTTAAGCACGTCGCTCCCCTGCCCCACCAATTATTCCCCTTCGTGGAACACTGTTCACTCCCTTCATGGCACATTTTTCTCAGTTGTGAAATTCTTTTTATTATCATGAGCCTATTTAATAAGGGAAACCATGATTCCCTCGGAACAAATAGGCTACATTTGCTTCACCCAGCTCCTGACACGGGGCTTCGGCACTGTTGAATGACAAAATGAATGAATGAATGGGCAGTATAGCTCTTGTCACGTAACATATAAGGAAGGTGAGCTGCAGAGAGATAAGCTACTTGTTGGAATAGGATAAATGTGTCAGAGCAGAGCCTGGGATTCAGCTCTGTGATTTCCCCTCTGCCTCCTGCCACCATCCACTTGGGGTGGCATCAAGTTGTCCTGTCCAGCTGGCCCCTGTGCTCAGGATCTTGGCATCTTGAGGTATTCGAATGACATGACTCAGATTTCCTTTCTCCACTGTCTGGATGGGAAACCAGCTCCTTCAGAGATGGCCTGAGTACGGCCAGAATCCCAGCCCTGGAACACCCAGCTGCCGAGACCAGATCTGGCCAGCCACGCAGCTGGCAGTGGTGTCTCAGACTGGGCGTGGGGGACCAAGGACCTGATTACGAACCAACTCCACTGGGCCACCCAGGGCACACTGAGCAGGCCACCCAGAGACAGCTGCCCAATCTGTGGGCCTTGGGAGGTGGAGTGGACAGGACAAAAACCAATCGGTGAGGCTCAGCCACCTGGTGTCTCACTCTCTCCACATATCCACTTGCTCATTCATTTGTTCATTCATTCATTCATTCAGGAGGCTATCAGTTACCTGACCTTTTTTGCACCAGGGACTCTGAGGCAGACACCATCATCCTGCCCTTGTAGAGCTGCACTCCCCAATATGGTGGCCACGGGCCACGTGCAGCCACAGAGCACTTGAAGTATGGCTCGTCTGCAATGTGATATGCTGTTAGTGTAAAGCATGCCCTGAATTCCAAAAACTTAGCCTAAAAAAAAAAAAAGAATGTAAAATATCTCTTTAATACTTCATTATATTGAGTATACATTGAAATAATATTTTTTGGAAATATTTGGTTAAAGAAAACATATCATCAAAATTAATTTCACCAGTTTTTTTTTACATTTCTTAATGTGGCTAATTAGAAAAATTTTAGCCACATTTGTGGTTTGCTTCATACTTCTATTAGACGGCGCTGTTTTATGGACCTGCAACGTCGAGGAGAGGCTGATGTATACGTTAGAAGCCTGCGGTAGGGTTGACACCACTGGCCGGACTGCAGTGCTGATGGAGCCCAGAGGAGAAGTGCTTGGGCCAGACCATGAGTGTCACGGGTGGCAGGCACAGAGCAGATGCCTAGAAGAGTCACATCTAAGTCAACAGCCACAAGACAAATCCAAGTCAGCTCGGGACCAGGGCACTCCAGGAAGGGGACCCAGGACATACTGAGAGCCCCGTGAGCTTCAGATCCATCTTGAATGTTGGGAATGAGGTAGTGCAAGAGGTGAGGGGAAGAAAAGAAGCTGGAAAATGCCACAGACGTCATCCTGAAACACCTAATCCAGTGCTGTCCAACAGAATTAGGATGTGAGCCACGTGTAGAGGTATAAAATCTGCCAGTAGCCACGTTCAAAAAAGCACAAGAAATTAATTTTAGTAATGTTTTATTTAGCCCCACGTATTTAAAATGTTCTTTCAACATGTAATAAATGTCAACAATTCTTACTGAGATATTTTGCATTCTTTTTTATGATTAAGTCTTTGAAGTCTGGTGTGTATTTTACTGAGGTAGTTTGCATTCTTTTTTATAGTTAAGAGATACTTTGCATTCTTTTTTATAGTCAAGTCTTTAAGTCTGGTGTGTATTTTACATGACAACACATGGAAATTTATACTAGCCACACTTCAAGTGCCAGGTTACCACCTTGAGGAGTGACTGTGGTATTAGGCAATGCAGGTCTGCTAGGCTTTTATCTCCAATACAATGGGAAAAGGTTTTCAGCAGAAGAGTGCTTTAAAAAAAATTTCTCTGGCAGCTGCAAGGGAAACGTCTCCCATGTGCTCCTGAGCTTTCTGGAGCCTGTCACCACCATCTTCTGGGTTCTATCACCACCCCCCCCCAAAGCATCTCCACTTACAAACAGGTAACTTGGGAGCAATGCCTCTTTTTGCAGGCTTTACCCTGCCATGGTGTTATAAGGGGGCAGTTTTGGGATGTAGAGAGCAGAGCCCTGTCCTGGGTTTTGCCCAAAGTCCTGAAAAGGGGAAGAGGTTCTCTCAATTCCCATGTGGTTCCCATCATCTCTCAGGTCACAACCAGAGGTAACCCCTTGGATATTTCATCAGTGGGCTTTTCATCTGTGAAACTGGTGCAAATGCTCAGCTGAGAGGCTTGGTGTCTGGATAAAATGAAGCAACCTATGTCAAATGCCTCCCATTGTGGATTGAAAAATAATTGATCAAAAAATGGTAGTTTCTTTCCTTTGAAGTTATCATCAGAAGGGCTCTTTCCCATTTCCAAGAGCAGCCTAAGAAGAGGAGAGAGGTTCCAGCAGCATGACTGGGGGTCAGACTATTTAAATAGTCTCTTGGAAATGCTCCTAATCCTTTATCCAGCCTGCACACAAGGAGACTTCAAGGAGTCAGTTCATTTCAGAAAGACATGTGGGCAAAGTACGCAGATTACAGGCAGCCCTGCAGGGGGCTTTTTCCCAGCATCACAATAAGCTTTAACTGGTGAGAAAACAACTTTTCAGTTTCCCTGGGCTCTGTCTTATTGGAGAAGCAGCTTAAAAATTGTTCCTAATCTCTAAGGAGTTTTCAGATGCTTAATGACTTGCCAGGGTGATAAACAACTGGATGCTGGGGAAGCATTATGTGAAACATTACCTACCACTTTCCTCTGCCTTTGAGAATCAAACGAGACAGCACAGTCTGGGCAGGATTGGGAAAAGCGCTGGTTTTAAAGTCTGGCACACCTGAAGGAACCACAATTCTGTCACTGATAACCAAGTAATCTTTAGGCAAGTTGCTAATATGTTTAAACATCATAGTATTTATCTGTAAAATGGGTATAATATATATCTTGCAAGGTAAGAATTACATGTGTAAGGTGAGAATATACTAGCTATCTGTTACTGCATTTATCTCCAAAACTCAGTGGCTTGAAATAGCATTTATGATCTCAGTTTCTGTGCCATAAGGAATCTGGGTATGGCTTGTTTGGGTCCCCTGGCTGTCACAAGGCTGCAATCAAGGTGTAGCCTGGGGCTGTGGTCTCATATAAAGGCTCACCTGGGGAAGGATCTGTTTCTAGGCTGTCTCAATGTTTGTTGGCAGGATTCAGTTTCCTACAGGCTTTTGGACTAAGGGTACCAGTTTCTCACTGATTGTTGTCCGGAATCTGCCCTCAATTCCTTACCCTATGGGCCTCTCCAAAGGGCATCCCACAGCACGGCAGCTTGTGTCATCAGAATGAGGACATGGGAAGAGTCAGAGAAAGAGAGACAGTGCAAGATAGAAGTCACAGTCTTTTATCACCCAATCTTGGAAGTGAATAACCATCACTTTTGCTGCATTCTGTTCGTTAGAAGCAAATCACTAGGTCCAGTCCACACTCAAGGGAAGGAGATTACACATGGGCATGAGTACCAGACGGTGGGGAATCACTGAAAGCCACTCTAGAAGCTGTCTGCTACTGTATAAAGATTCTCAGTGAGTAGTAGCTGTTGTTATGGCCAAATGTGAGAGCCCTTTGAAAAGCAATGTTCACTACCAAAACAGAAGGAATCTACTGATTATGTATTAGGGTCATAAAATTTAACAATCATATGACATTATCTATCTGTAAAACAGAGGTCAATTCTGACCAATGCCAGGTTACCTAAAGACTGCATTGAGAGATACATTTAATTTATATTAAATGTTGATTTGATAACATGTCACCAAATAACAATATTTGGATACTAATATTAAAGGGCACCCATTTCCCCTCATGATGTTTAATTGTACATTCATATTTCTTTCTAATTCTTTTAGAATATTGGTGCTTTTATGGAGATGTAACTAAAAATGTGTGTGTCAATTTTCTCATTTAACAATATTACAAAAGCATTTACTCCTGCTGTGTAGAGTTTATAATTAGCTGCATAAGTCTTTATATTCATTACCAACCACATAACATTTCCATTCAGTAGATAAATGTAAGGGCCATAATTTACTTAACCATCCTCTTAACTCCGGGACATATAAGTTGCCTCAGTGTTTTACCATAAAAAGCAATGCCGTGATTGAGTGTTTTGTGTGTAGTAAGTTTTTTCCCCATAATTTGAATTATGTCTTTAGGATAAAGTTCCAGAAAAGCAATTTAGAATACAGACATTTTAATGATGCTGTCAAGTTCTTATCCAAATGAGTAGAAGGCTTTGATTTTTGTATAAGCCCATGGTGCTCCATCAGCCACAGGTTGAGTTCCCCAAAGGCAGGCACTGTATTTTACTTTTTAATTTTTTTAACCATAGCACTAGCCTAGAAGCAACATTTAATGAATTATTTGTGGACTGAATGAATAAACGAAAATATTTTAAAATTTGAGACTTCAGGAAAACCAGTTAGGCTAGATCTAACGTAACTCTTCCCCCCACCCCTTAATCAAGAGATGTTGCATTTCCATTTAGGTTTCACTGAGATGTGGAGGGCATACCTGTGCCACGTTCTGGGCTCTCTGTTGCCCTTTCTGCATTTCATTTCATCTCCTTGCACCCCTATTTGAACTATAGTTCAAATTCCACACAGCAACAAAATGCGATGCTCAAAACATACATCAGATTATGTCCCACCTTTGCTTTTTCACAGGGTCCCAGGGGACATCCGTTGGTCTAACAAGCCCCCCACCCCACATTTGAAAGGAAACAATAGGTCCTCTTTTCTGGGAAGAATACCGGTCCATGGGAACGCCACTTAGGTGGAGACTAAGTTTCCTCCCGATAGCCAGGAATTGTGGGAATTTTCCTGGATGCAGTTCAGCCCTGGGTAATGGGTCAATTTAGCCAAACTATGAATCAGAGTTAAAATAACATTTAAGTAAGCATGGGACAAATGACCTTCAAAAAATATTTTTATTGGTCAAAATTTAATCCAATACACCTTGCCACCCTGCAGCATGTCACTCTTGGAACTCCAAAGAACCTCGCGCCCTCTTTTAAGAGATTTTCACCTACCTATTTCAAGAGCTATCACCCTCATTTTTTAGACCCTGTTTGCACAAGATCAGATCGTGTGAAGGGCACAACCGCAGTTTATTTGCACCCCAACGTCCAACAAGCATTCCCGGTTTAAACACGAACCGCACCGCCTTCTGGTGGGCCCTCGACAGTTTGCGTTTCCAGGCCCTCTTCCCGCCCAGGTGACATCTCACCTAACCAGCGTTGCTGTTTCTCACCTTGTCTCTCAGGTGAAGGAGGCCATGCAGCGGATCCACGACCGAGGGAATATCGGCAAGTTAATTCTGGATGTAGAAAAGACCCCAACTCCACTGGTGAGTAGACAGCAAAGGAACCTGTGCAGTTCAATACAAGAGGTGTACCAAGGGTCTATCAGGTGCAGGCACAGGTGGGAGAGAAGGAAATACAGGGAGCTCGTGAGCCAGTGGAGGAGACCAGGTGTAATCAAATGACTGCACAAATGAGGCATTAATCACAAAGTGAGATGAATGCTAAGAAGGAAAGGCAAATGCTTTGGCGAGAGCAATTTAACAGCAATCCGAAGGCACAGACAGGAAAAGGCTAGAAGCATTAAATCTGTCTATTGCAGGTGCCATCTCTTGTTTGCCATAGGTTGGAGAAATTCCTGGTAAATTCCAATAAATTCACATTCACGTTCCTAAGAGAATGATGCCAACTGCCTGTGAGATGTTCCCTGATAACCCCATTGATTTCGTTTCCTTTTTCCAGGATAAAACCCTTATGTCCAGGGGGTACCGCCAGGAGTATAGCATGTCAAACTCACATCCCATCTGCTCTTGCAGGGGCTGCTTGAGTAGAGGCCATGTGGCTTAGTGATCAATGCATAGACTGTCAGGTCCCGTGGATTCAGAGTCCAGCTCAGAGCCCCTGTTTGTGATCTGGGCAAATCACTTGGCCACTCCAGCTTTGGTCTCCCTGTCTGTCAATTGGAGATTGATAGGTTCTCACAAGTCAGTTAGAACAACCTTCATAAAGCATTGTCTGGTACATGCTAAGTTCCAGGTAATGTTTAACAAAGAAAATACTTAGGAAGGGTTTTTTGTTTCTTTGTTTATACACACATTGAGTCTTGGGGTTGCTTCAGTCCTCTATAAAAGAGAAAGAACTAAAATTTCTTACATATTTTAGTCCAAAGTGTGAATGTTTAAAAATATTTCTATGGCTTTTGTAACTATAATGTAGTTTAGGTATGACAGTCATGTCACTCAATGAAGGACAACTTAATGAGAGGGCATTTTATAATGTCTAAGTGACTGATAACAATATGGAAATAGTTTATTAGATGCTTACTAAGTTCCAGGACTACTGGAAGGCAGATGAGGGGACAAAGTTAGGGAGGAGAAGGGGGCTGGGATCCAGGGTCTCCTGTGCACCTACATTGTGGCCTCTAAACATGTGACCATCAGCAGAAGGCAGACAGGCTCCAAGGTCATCCTGGACAGCGTGTTGCTTTCAAGCAGAATAGTTTGAAGACAGCCCCCGAGGTGCTGCCTGTCTCCGTCACTCATTAGCTGCTGTCGGGTCCTCAGGCTGATAGGATGCGCCTGTAACCAGGTGGGGGTTCTCATCAGTGCAGGTGCTGAAAAGCCCACCTTTCAGGAGAAGAGCTCAGGACATGCCTTGGCATATATATGTCACTGTCCTTGTTCCTGAACCTCCTGAAGGCTTTTACTCCTGGAACTTAAGAGACAAATAGACAGTGGACACTAAGATGCTCCAAAGGAGCATCCGGGACCCTTGCATGATCCGGGATGCATCCAATGAGGTCATTTCTAGGGTTAGCACCTGAGGGAGAAGAAAGCAGCTCAAGGTCCAGGCTGGCAGGATGTGCGGCTCTCTATGCAGCAGGTATTGGTGGGGGATGAGGAGGGGCCTGCAGAGGCACTGTCTCCTACTGGCCTCACTCAGCCCTGCTCTGCCCAGCCAGATGTGCTGCAGGACACACACCGCTTCTCTAGGAGCTGTCCGGGCTGCAAGGCATGTGGGCAGCACAGGCAGGGGAAGTTGATTGCTGCTGACAGCTCCCAACGTGGATTTCCTGGGGGCACCAAGAGTGGAGTCTCTCCTGCACGAGGCCTCCTCTCAATGAGTCCAGGCCAGTGCAGAGCCAGGGCTTGTCCTAGTATATGTCATGGGGTCACAGCAGAGACAGAGCTGCTGCCTCCAGACCTCACAATGTCAGAGGGCAGTCCTGCCCCGGTCCTTGCCATCTGACCAGTGCCCCAGAGAATGAGGGTGGCCTCTTCTGCAGGCTGCTGACCCTGCTGTCCCTACAGCTTCTGTGGTTACACCACCCCAGAGTCTCCCCTTCCAGTGCTGTAGAACAGAACTAGCAGCAATAATTACTATCATGGCCACTACTTTACAGCATCGTTGAGAAGACTAAAAGGGGTAATGTGTGTGTGTCACCTGGCACACAGGTGAATTTGTAATATGTGCCACTAAGGGAAAGTTCTCGTGGTTATTTATTCATCATTCTAGAAGTTTTACTTGCACATGTACCTAGTTGCAGGGAAGGAAACCATGGAGACCTGGTCCTTCCCTGTGGCGTCTACAGTAAAATGGGGGCAGATGGACGTGGTCAACAAGCCACACATCTGAATGGGACATTGCAGCTGTTGACCAGTGCTGCAAAGAAGAGGTGTTTGGGCCATGAAAGCTCATAATAGGAGGATTGTTCCAGTTAGAAAGGTCTGGAAAGGCTTCCTTGAGGAAGTAGTCTGAGCCCTAATGGCAACGTAGGCATTAACCAGGCAGAGGGGGTGGCGGGTGGCATCCCAGGAAGAAGACACTGCATGTGCAGTGGCCGAGAGGGGAGGTCCAGCCCCAGGTAAGACACCATGGGGTGGGCTGAGATACAGGGACCGAATTCCTGTTGGGAAAATAAGCGATGAGGGCAGGCAGGGACTCGGGTTGGGCAGAGCTGGGCCTCAAATTCAGCCCCCTGGACCAGGAGGTAGGAACAGAAAAGGGATCTGAGGCACGGTTCACACAGCAGGGTGGTCACGGATAGCACTAGCACGCTCTGAGCCTCTGTCACTGCTTAGCCCTTTGCCAGATGCTTTATGTACCTTATTTCATTTTCTTTCACTTGGTTTTTATAACTTCTTTATAAGGTGGGTGGGTTTGTCCCCATTGTAATGGTGGAGGGAATGAAGGCTCAAAGAGGTGGTCATACTAGTGATTAAACAAAGAAAAGGAGCCAAAGTCCCACTAGAAACTGTATTCTAGTGGAGGAGATAGACAGCAAAGTAAATAAACACACGTTTGTTAATGTTGTCATTTCTGCTCTGAGTAAGTGACAGCGCCAGACTTGGACCCTGGCAGGTCTGTGCAGTGGATGCCCTCGGTGGGTTCCCCTACATACCAGTGGCTTCCTCTTGCAGGCACCTGCCCCTCTTTGCCTAAGAGCCAGCTCTGGCCACCAGCACATGCCTCAGTTATGCACAGAATGCCAGGGAGATAACCTATCTCCCCCGAGAGCAGTGCTTAGCCACACCCCAGGGCTGCCCCACCCACCCCGCAGGAGGGGCGACTGTGAGGCGTGTCCTTCACGATCTCCCAGAGGTCCCCAGGAGGACTGAGTCCAGCTGTCCACGCAGGAACCTACTAATGAACATGCCCTAGTATCAGTGTCCTGGCCTTTTCTATCTCATTTCCTCACTCCCCGTCTAGTGCTTCCTGGGGTCATCTCCTAAATTCCAAATACTTGCACCCAAATCCTTATCTCAGAGTCTGCTACTTGGGATGCCCAACATAGAACAGCAAATCCCACATGACCTTCTGGGGAAGCAAGCAACCTCAGCTCTAGCCCCTAGGACGCCACGGGGCTCAGGTGTTCAGAGAAGGCAGGGGGTGGGTTGCAGAGCCATCACCTGTGTCCTCTGTTTAATTTCAGATGGCCAACGACAGCACAGAGACGAGTGAGGCAGGGGAAGAGGAGGAGGACCACGAGGGAGACAGCGAGAACAAGGAGCGGATGCCCTTCATCCAGTAACCCAGGACCCGGGTGGGAGAATGCCAAGGATGGTTTGGAAGAAGCTGAGAAAACTCTTCTGTGCCCCAGTGAACAAATGCTGTAGTCCAGTGCGTGTCGTGTTTGTCTACTGTCAGCTGAGCTAAAAAGCTGTTGATCACTGTTGTTTTTTGAAATTAAGTGCCAATCCCATTCCATGCAGTATTACGTCCCGACCCCATCTGTGTATTACACTCTCCCTCTTCCCTGTATCAAAACCACCCACCTGTGGGTCCTTCTCAAACAGTTCTAGAAAAGCCTTGCAAATTAATACAAGCCCAAAGGCACAATGCCTGAGAAACCAGACACGGGCAAAGAAAAGTTTGGATTGAAAGGTGTGATCACAGAGCACCGTTCAGGTCCTAGGATTCTTCAGGCCAGTGACACTTTTTGCTCCAGCCACCTGTGCCTCTGAGAAGAGCACTTGCCAATTGGGCTGGCAGAAAGAGGGTAGGCCAGGAGATGTTTTCATGAGCCCATAAATTGAGAAGCTCTCCAAATAGTACTTTTTCTCTCTTTGTTGAAGAGGCAACTACAATCAAAAGGTTTGAGCCACCCTCCTCTGCCCCTCTGGTATTTGACCCTTTCATTGGTTGTTATCCGTAAATGCAGGGAGGCAGGTATGGCTCTTCCAGGGTGGAAGATGAGTCAACAGCATGAGTTTGAGGACCAGCCACAGAGATTCTCCAAAACCATGTCTCATGAGCAGAATCCTTCCCCCGACCCTATTTATTTTATCTTTAAGAAGACTTACCACAAATGGGACTAATTCAGAAGTCATGACTGGGACTCGCTTGTGTTTGCACACACTTGCCATCAGTATTACCAATTTTGCTATTTTCAATTCTTGGTAGTAAGTAGCCACCCTTACCGTGGACTCCCCACAAGGAAGAGCTCCCTTGCAGACCGTATTTGGAAAAATCAATGAGTATCCTTTCTCTTGCCAAAGCATGTTCCAACATGTGACGAACTCTAGTGATACAGAAGGTTGATGTTCAGCATCTGATGCCAAATGTGTAGTTCCTCCCCTCTGATACATAAAACCATGGTGCAGACTCTGCAGGGCCCTTGCTCTTTGGAAATCAGGGATCAAGCTACTGGCTTGCACACCTTATTCAGTTTTCCACCTCCTAAACTCTTAAAAATCCCACTCCCACCCTAACGCCATTTGACTGGACTTGAGAGGTGAACAGAGTTACCCTTGAGGAAGAGAAAGAGTCTCAAGGTCTTTCAAAGGGATTCCTCATTCCTTCCTCTTGACCGAAAGGATTAATTCCGTCTCTCACAAACCAAGATGGAAACACCAGGAGCCCATGCCATTAGCACTCCAACTTTCCTTGTGTTCTGGAAAACATCAGAGGATTCCCACATTGCCCAATTTCCCCACCAATAAGCCTTAGGGTGGACCCAACTCTTCCCTCCAGGCAGTGGGGAAGAATGCATCTCTGCAGTCGCCTGTGTGATTTCCAGAGTCCCTTTGTAACCAATGTCACCCCATGCTTCATGTTCTTTTTTCCTATCCTAAGCTTGTGATGATGACTTATTTATACCAAATATTTATCTGAAGGGAGGTTCTCCTCATTGTGAATGTACCTGTAAAATATGGAGACAAGAAAAGGGTGCTGTCATCCGACTAGCCAAGGGATCAAAATATCTCAAAAGAGGACACCAATGTCACCTTCTCTTCCTGCCCCAGGACTCCCCAATCTTCCAGTTCTGGGCCATCTAGAGAGATAATGGGGTGTTTATTCCTCTGTTACCTTTGCCAAGTGCCATATTATTGGTTGTATTTCTCCCATAACCACTATGAAAAGGAGGTCTTAAGAAGAACCACTATTCGAGTGACATTTCTAGGAAGTTGGGCAGAAATGATATTTTCTAGGGCTGGAGGAGCTAAGAGCCACTGGCTCCCAGGAGAGTGGGAACGGGACTACGTCCAGAATCCAGACAGCCTGTGTGATGTCCAGAGGAGAAGCATGAAAAGTCATTCCTCCCCAAACCTGGTTTATTGTTTTTCTTTTTAACTAGCAAGGTAAATCCATTAATCGCAAATTATGCCAGTTGGTTAAAGAAAATCTTTTCCTCTCCTCAGAACACAGAATAAGAAAACTAGAGCTTGACCAATAAGATCAATTTCTGCCATCAAGAATGGGGGGTGGGGAAATAAAATATTAAAATGAACTGTTTAATGTACTCTCATTTTAAGCACCTTCTTTCCCATCTCTTGATTGTTTTTGTTTTTGGTTTTTTTTCTGAAGGAAGCGTAAAGAACATCTCAGTTTGCCTTAAAGGAACTGTGAAGGCTTCTCTGTAATTTAAGCTCAATTGGAATGAACTGAAACATTGTCTAATGTCTTTGTGGCTTTAGAGCTTTTGTTATATTGTGCCTACAAAGCGAATTATGTTTACATAAAAAATATAAATAAAGTATTCAGCATAGCAAAACCTCACCTGGCGTCTGTCACTCCACATAAATCATTGTTGGATAAGCAGTCCCGCAATCACTGTGCAAGGAACAGGTAACTGGAAAAGGAAAGGTTAAAAACTTGCCAGGAGGATCGCCAGGTGAGAAACCAAAGACCACATGGAGAAAACAGGGACCAAGATGAGAAAATCCTTTAAAAAGACATTCAGGTTCCCTCAAGCCAGAAAGTAAAACCACTAGATAAAAGAACTATTAAAAGTATCGTATAATAATAGTGATGAGGACAATAATGATGCTATAGATAATAATAATAAAAAAAACAATGATTATAAGGGCACACATTTACACTGCTAAAAGAACCACATATGTACTCATTCCCCACAGCCCTAAGAGGTAGGGTCCATCATTATCATAGAAGTGACAAGGCTGAAGCACGGGGAGCTTTTGCACTTGCCTAAGATCACATAGCTCGTAAGTGATGGAGCCAGGACTCACCAATTTCAAGCCATTCCTTTGCCACCAGAACTCACACTCTTATTAACCACCCTGGCATGCAGCCTTGAGCCTTAAATAAGGGTAAAATATAAAGCATTTCAAGCTGTCATACCTTTCTCGCTTGAAATTCTTTAGGGACTCTGTTTCCTCTGATTTCAAGGATATGCTTGTAAATTTGTTTTGCTTTGTAGCAAATAATATGCATGCCAAGATGCATTTTTTTTTCTTCTGACTCTCTAATCAAGTGTTTGGTAAAGTGCTGATTTTAAAACACACATCTCTACAATTTCCATTTTATGATCTAAAATCCTCAAGGTTATCAAAGAGATACACAAAAGTAAATCTCCGAGGGCAAGGGGTTCATGAAAGAGGAATTTATGACTGGGGAAGTTGCATTTGTGTGACCATATTTCTCAGCAGAAAGCCAACAAAATCTAGCCAGGTCCTATGTCTCTCAAATACCACATGTGCAAACTCGAATCGACACAGTAGAAAAGCTAGTCACATTGTCGGTGAAATACTTACAAAGTCATTGTACTGAGGATTTCCTCATATATTCTTATTTAATGACCGTGTTCGCTGTGTAAATCCCATGGCTGCATCTAGCGAGTGTTGGTGCCCTGTCACATTTGAACATAGCCCACCAATGAAAACTGGAATCTAAACTAAAATTAAAAAAAATGTGTATGTAAACCTATTTAATATGTACCAATAAAGAAAGAAACAAAACAAAATGAAAAAAATAAAAAGAAACTTAAAATCCATATCTTCCTGGGAGGCCAAGGCAGGAGGATAGCTTGAGCTCAGGAGTTCAATACCAAAAGTGATCAGATAGCAAATGCCTTGACTTTCCTTTGCTCTGGTTTGGTTCCTCCAGAATCAGACATTGCAACAAGGATTTGAACGTAACTCCTGTCGAGGAGGTGTTCCCGAGAAGCACAGCTTGGGAGTAAGATGGGAGAGGGAAGAAGCCAGTTCAAGGTGTGTTAGTGAGCAGGTCACCAGTGTAAGAGATGATAGGCGTGACCAGAATCCTCCCACTTGAAGGGTAAGGAGGCGATCATGTTTATCCATCGGTCCCCATGCATCATTGGTGAGGGCTACTCCCGACAAGGGTGCTGATTCCCTACCACTCCTGTCTTGCTCCTTGTGTGAACCAAGCACCTTGCTGTGGTCAGTCAATGGCCTCAGGGAGCCACAGGGAGCCACTGGTCTGTAAAGGGACAGCGAGGGGAGATGGAAGTAGGACTTACAGCTCCTACCATAACTTGTCTCGAGAACTTAATTTTTATTGTGAAGTCATAGGGGAAAGCTTTTGAGGCATTCCAGAAACTATGTTCCAGTCTTAGCAACCACTCCCCACTCCAGCTATCCCGTTACCTCACACCACCCCTTTCTTTTGGCATTTTGTTCTATTAACTGGTCTGTCCACTTGGGAGTGGAGTTTCTGCTCGGAGAAGACAGCCAAAATGCTTTGCCATCTCACCAGTATGTGTCACTTCCTCAGGATCTTCCTGCCAAATTTCAGGTCTCTTCTTCTTCATTGGGACAGAAAAATCTAGGGCTCTACCTTACACAATACCGCATGTTTGTTCAACACGTGAACATTTACTGCATGCAGGACCTTGTCCCATGTCCTAGGAAGAGAAAGAAATAGAAAGAAAATAAAACAGACCCTACCTCAAGAAATCCATAGTCTAGTGCTGTGCTACCCAATAGAAACATAATGTGAGCCACGTACAAGGAAATTTTCTATTAATCACATTAAGTGAGTAAAGAAAAACAAAGAAGTTTAATTTTAATATATTTTATTTAACCCAATATATATAGAATGTTATCATTTCAACATACAGTCAACATAAAGATTTTTAATGAGATCGTTTACATTCTATTTTTCATACTAAGACTCCAAAATCTGGTGTGTATTTTATACTTCAAGCACATCTCCACTTTAACTAGACACATTTAAATGCTCAGTAGCAACTGTGACCAGTGGCTACCAGTTTGGGCAGGCAGGTCTAGCGGAAGAGTAGAAATGAACACCGAGATATACAACATAGCTTCAAAGAAGCAATGTTAGAGGACACAATAGAGAGGCAAAGTAGGGAGGGATCGACTCTACAGTGGAAGGGGACAGTGAAGAAAGTGGACCCAGAGAAGGTGATGCTTCAGTGAAGTCTTGAAAGATGTGTGGATGTTGTTTACAAGAAGACGGTACCTAAAGCACTCAGCATCACGCCTGGCACACAGTAAGCACTCAATAAACATTAGCTTCCTCTCCCTATCCCCATTTGCCAATGCTGGGAAGAACAGCATGCTTGGGAAATAGTAGCTTCCTGCTGCTTTTTTTAAACAACAGAGACTCTATAGATCTCAATATTTTGCTTCTAGATTTGTTTGTGGGAGAAAACAAAATGAATGTTTTTGCATTCTCCGCCATGAGCAGAATAAGCTAAGCTCCTATTACCAGCCAAGCAAAGATGCTGGAAACTGTGTGCCCAGATTTATGCAAATTGGCATAACACCCAAACAGCCAAACAAAGGAAAAACTCAGATGGGAGCAACTGAAACATAAACACAACACAGGCATGTGTACCCACACATGTGCAATGATGAAGCCCTGGAATCTTTCAAATCAGAGATCAAATCTGGGAAAAATGGTTGGCATCTGAGCTTTCTCCTGTTAAAATGGAAATGCTCACATTGTCTATGCCCTAGAAGATCAAATGTAACAGTGTATGTATTAATATAACCCCACTGAAATCATGACTCGCAAGTTCCAGTCTGAAAGCCAGGTTACGAATGCCTTCAAAACAGGGTTTTTTCATTCATTTCACAAACACTGATCAAATGCCTAGCATATTCCTGACATAATATTTTTAGTACCTTAGCTGCAAAAAGAAGAAATGCATAGCCTCTGCCATCTGGGAGCTCACAGTTTAATATATGATAACAAATAAGTTTTGTCTCTTGTGCAAATGGCAGTCTATCTCTAGAGGTTGCTTTGGTACTAAGAGCTTATGTGGACTGAATGTTAACGAGTGCTGTAATTGATGACAATGTCTGTCAGAAGCAGGTGAAGAGAGCTATCTAGGGGACATAGCTGGCATTAGGCCATCAGTGGGCAAGCACAGGGTAGGGTGAAGGAATGGCCCACGTAGCTATTACATGCATCAAGAGAAGGAGTAAGAGACTAATAGGACCAGATTATGGAAATCTATGAATTTCACTTCAAGGGTTCAGGATTTTGTACTAAATGCAGATGGATTAATCAAGGGATTGCTGGAAAATGGTCTCAAGTAAGAGAAGACCATGAGAAGTCTTCCCAAAATGAACTTCACCATTTTACTTGGTCCAGCTGTGGGAGGAGGACTAGATGGGAATACCGTATTGGAATAACTGTTCTTTAACCAGTTTCCCAGCATCCACCCATTGTCTATTTAGTCATGAATTAAGGCGTCCACTACATTGGCAGGAGTGGGGAAAATAAAAAAACACCTGTTTTAGGAGTAGTGCAACAAGGAGGGGCTGGTGGTTTCAGCTTTCTCCAGGGACCTCATCTTGGAAGTCACCTAATGCCAATTCTACAATATCCTATCCATTGCACAGGTCAGTCCTGTCCAGCGTAGGAGGGGACTACACAAGTGTATGAATACCAAGATGCAAGGACCAGCCACCGGGAGCCGTCTTGCAGGCGGGCCACCACCATCCACCCTCTAATTCCGTATCTGACAGGGTTCAGGCAGAGAAGCAGGGCCATTAGGGGATACACACATGTGCATACACACACACACACACACACACACGCACGTTAGAGTTTATCACAGGAATTTGACCTGATGCAGTTGTGTGAACTGGTTGACCAGTCTGTAAGGCTGTTGTCTTCACACCTGATGCTGGAGCTTAGGGGCCACAGGGCCAGCCGTGGAGACGGGAGGATGGGAGTAAAGTAGAAGAAAAGGAGGGCAAGCCCTCACCAGTCTCCCACTGCCCCCCACGTCGACAACGTGGGTGGGTATCTTGCAGGGCAAGCTGGCGGCTCACCACAGCCCAAAACACGCAGGGAAGGGAATTCCAGAAAGCACAGTTGATCCCAGCTGAGTGATGGGTTCCAAAGCCACTGCAGACGTGTACCCTTTGGGGAGTTGTGACTGGGACAGGGCACCATGGAGCATCTGTGGTGCTGGGAATGTTCAGCTAGATTTATCTCACGATAAATACAGCACAGCCACATTTATCTGATGAAAAAAAAATCCGAAAGTTGTATACTTCTGATGTGGGCATGTTTCCGTGTGTATCTTATATTTCCGCAAAATGTTTATGTTTAAAACATGGATAAATGTTATATGCAGAAAACTTAGGAAACCAAAGAGAAAAAATACAATCTTGGCACCTGAAAGTAAGAATTTTAATATTGTTATTCTGACCTATCCTAATACACAGATTATCTCTCACACACACATCCCTACACCCATTACTCCACCCCGTGCGTTCTCTTTTATAAACTGCTCTATCCTCTTTGGAAATACACTATGGGCATTTTCCATGTCAATCAATATTCTTTTACAGCAGGATTTTCATGATGGCTTAGAAGTCCAGTATTTGAGTAATCTCCTTTTAATTTTCGGTTGTCAAAAATAATGCTTTCGCTGTTTCCTTCTAAACTACCATCCACAGACCCAGACCAGAGACTATGTTTGCTCCTTTATTCCCAACGAGGGCTACTCAAGGCAAGTACTGGGTTTTTCAACAACAATCCTGGCTATCTAGTGTATATTTTGGAGGGAAGCCTAGTCTCCTAGGGCAGAAATAAATTATAGAAAAGAAGCCAGGTGTGGTGAATGTGGGTCTTTCAGAGACATCTTCCTGGACTTGCTGTCTCCACACCGAAATGGCCAGACTCCGAGAGTGTTTCCTGTCTAGTTTCCACTTGAAGAAACCCTGTAGCAAAAAACAGCATCCAGTGCAAATTGGATGGCCCCTCCGCTGATCTGGGAAAAGCAAAAGCTGAAAGACTCCTGAGATGAAAACTAGACGCTAACAAAACATTGAGTCCTTCACTGTTTACCAGACATTCAAAATGGATGTGCCAGTGGTTTCCTGAAAGGAAAGAAAAGTTGGTTCATGTTCTGAAGCCCAAAAGGCTTTCGCTGCTGAGAAAAAGAGCAGTGTTTGCTAGATACCAGCAGCTCTCCATGAAGCCTATCATGATCCTCCCTAGCCTGAAGGGACCTCTCCACACATCTGAGAGATAAGATATAAAATTGAAAAAACTGACCCAATCCAATCACTCTTCCCTCCTCTCCAGAGGGAGGCAGTCTAAGACCTCCTCTTTCCCATCAAATACAATCAGCAATATGTATTGAGAATTTTAAAATATTCATTCCCTTTGGCCCAGTAATATTAATTATTACATGTGCGTGCTTACTATGGGCTAGACGTTGGTCTAAGTGATTAACAAGCATCAACTTCTTTACGCTCCACAAAAGCCCCATATTTTAAATGCTCCTCTTCTCCCCTATTTTATAGATGGAGAAACCTGATTCCACAGCAGGTAGCAGAGCCCAGATTTGATCCCAGATGATCTAGCTCCAGTCTGGGTTGTTAAGCACTAGACTGGGCTGCCTTTCAATAAATCCACTCATAGAACCATGTGTCCTAAGGAAATAACCTGGAGTATAGGAACAATTATTGGCACACAAAGATGTTCATCTCACTGTTATTTATGATAAAGGAAAAATTGAAAATTAGGTAAACAATTGGAGGAGATTTAGTAAAGTGAGATATATGAAATATTATGTATCCATTAAAATGATGTCAAATAATCTGGATTGTTGGCAGGCTAATAGTTATAACCCATGGGTACTGCAGACCTACTGAACACAGACAACTGGGTTCTTCTGAGCCCTCAGCCAGCTTCCTACGGCCCCTATAATATTAGCAGAGAATGAGGAGCCAAAGTTTCCAGCAGGGGCTCTAGGACAACTCACTAAATAAGCAATTAGCCCAACTGACAGACAAACACTGCAAACTGGGATGAAAAGCATCCAGCACTCCCATCTATTTAATGAACATTATTAGCACTGGCCATGGGACAGTGTTTTATATGTATTCACTAACTTAATTTCTACCCAGGAGGTAGCTACTGTTTTTACCCCTCTTGCTATGAGATAGCAGACATGGCAACAGCACACAGCTGAGAAGTGGAAAAGCCAGGATTCCATCCAAGGTAGTCTGGGTCTAGGGTCTGCAACTTAACCACCACCCTACCCAGCCATTCCAGCACAGAGCCTGCGGTGGGAGCCACCTTCTGCCTGCCTGCCTGTGGGCAGGGATGTGTGTGGTCCAATGGACAGTACATTCCTGGCACCCAGAGAGAGGTACATGCTGGGCTTGCACAGGGAATGGGGTAGTAGCAGGAACCAGGGCTGGAAACCTCAGAGAGACCGATTCCACCCAATGCACACCCTACCCATCTGATCCCAATATGCAAGCAAACTTCCCTGAACAGATAGACATCCACAGAAAGTACAGAATATTTGTGTGTGTGCTACATAGATGATATTATACACTATATTTTGTTTTCGATATGTTATTTTTATTCTACAATATGTCTTACATATTTGTCCATGTTGGAACATCAATATCTTCCCACTTCATTGTGATGGCTTCAGAGAATTCCATAGTATGAATATACCAAAGTATGTTGAGCCATTCCCCATTGATGGATACTTTGGTTGTTTCCAACTTCTCCATTTCAATCACTGATGCAATAACCACCCTTACCTGTGCCTTTTTGTATGTGTGCATGTGCACACGTTGCTCTACCGTTGACACCTAGATAGAAATAGTAGAGAATAAGCATAAACATTTTTAGGCTTATTGTTAAGACTTCAAAGTAGCTGTACCAATTTACATTCCCCCCAGCATGGGTGAAAACTGTGATCCCACATCTTCATTAGCAATCAATGTAGCCAAACTCACCATAGCCATCACTACTGTAAGATTATGGAGCTACTGTTTTAACACATATTTCCTATTAATTAGTGAGTTTTTTTTAACCCATTTTGATATTGTCTTCTGTGTGCTGCCTGTTCACATTCTTGTCCATTTCTCTTTTGCAAGAAAGTCTTGTCTTAATAAGTTTATAAATTTTTATGTATTATTTTAAGAGACGGGCTCTCTGTCACTCAGGCTAAAGTGCAGTGGTATGATCATAGATCACTGCAGCCTTGAACTCCTGGACTCCAGCAACCCTCCCACCTTGCTTCCCAAGTAGCTAGGACTACAGGCACACACCACTGTGCCCAGCTAATTTTTTTTAATTAAAAAAAATTTTTTTTTGTAGAGATATGGTCTCACTATGTTGCCCAGGCTGGTCTTGAACTTCTGATCTCAAGCAACCCTCCTGCCTCAGCCTCCCAAAGCACTGGGATTACAGACATGAGCCACCACACCTAGCCCTAGGAGATTTTTTTTTTGTATATTCTGAATAATACTTCTTTTTATGTTACTCACATTGATAATATTTTCTTCTGTTTTTTTCCCTCATTTGAGATCATTTTTCCAGAAAAAAATTTGTGCTTGCAGGTGTCAACGAGAACAAAAAACAGATGTCCACTGCAGCCCCCTTACTCTACTCTGCTTCTATTTTCTTGTCCAGAGTTATGCCATTGACCCTGAAGTATCTAAAGCTTAGGGTTGCTGAAAGAATTCAGAGGCTAGGGAGGCCCTTGGGAGGACAAAATGTGGGATGGGGCCCAGGGGCAGGAACTTGGAGAGATAGAGAATCAGTGAAAGACCCCAACATCCATGTGGACAGACCAGCCAATAACCTGGCCTCTCAGTTCCTTCATCTTCCCATCTTAGGGTCATTTACCTCCAGTCCAGTTCAGTTGCTGCCACATCCAGAACTTATCATCAGGAGCCCCTCTGACACCTGCAATAATACGGCTTGACCTTCCACCCTCTGACCTCATCCCTCCATTCTTCCAGAATATCCCTTCAACTTGTCATTTTTTCAGCTCCAGGTCATTAATTTTCCTACTTGCTCATCTATCCACCAAGTTCTTGTCTTCCTTTCCTCGCTTGTCAAGGCAGACGTCACAGTCTATCCCGAATCTCTTTTTCTTTCTGTCTCTACTCACCCTTTAAATATGTGAGTCCCCAGGGAATTGTCTCTGAGCCTCCTTTTTCCTCAACATAACTGTCCTGGCTTCATATCCATCATCACGGTTGCCCAACATTAATATATTATTGATTGTCTATGAACAAATTATTGGTTCCCTAATGCAACTCTCTTTTTCTACCTCAGTCACATGCTCAACATTTATTTCCAACCATCAACTAAACAAATCCAGCTGTACGTTCCATGAGAACCTTAAGACTAACTTGTACAATACAAACTTGTTTCCTTCCCTCTACGTGCCCCACCATCTGCTGCTTCTTCTCTTTCTCTTTATTAATCTCGGTTGCTAAAGAAGTATACATAATGCCTTGTAAAAATCCATCTAACTATCTGGTTCCTTTTCTTATTCCTTATGAGAAACATGGAATATGGACACAATTACCTTGGTTTACCCATTCAGGTTTTCAGCCTCAGGAAGCACTTGCTGGAAAGGTGACCAAAAGGCAATCCCTTTTTATGCCATTTAAACCCAAAGGAATAGGTTTACTGTTTACTTGAACCAGCTCATGGAGAACACAAGGTGACCTTAGTTCCATCGCTAAATTTCCACCAGCAAAATGGTAGGAAAATTAGTTAATACCCAGAAAGGCAAACTTTCTCAATGGTTCACTCTGCAACCAGCGACCCAAGCACAGGCAAAGTCGGCAAGCCTCTGAATTCTGAGAAACAATGAGGACCCTGTTGTCACCTGAAGACTGAAGACTAAAAACTGTTTCCACCAAGTCCAACCTTGGGAGGCCCACAGAGGAATTAGGAAGGTTTTTCCACTGCAGGCTGCCCTTGCTCTTGGTGGAAGGGTGGTGAATACTGACTTATTTGTATTCCTGGACTATTTGGCAGTAGGACCAGGCAAAACTCACAATAAATGTGAAATGTCAGTGTACCTAGGAAAAACAGATCAACCAAATGTTTGCCTTCTTTTAAAAATGGACCGTTCACTGCACTTAATGCTTGGAGGAAGGGACAGAGAGGGTAACCAGATGGGGACAAGTTGGGTGTGTGGAGAGGGATGGACCTCAGATTCAAGCTGGTAAAAGCCAGGATATTATTGTAACCATGATGATGATAATGGTGGTTAAATTATTCACAGGAAGTCCACATGTTAAATATCTTCAATGGGCATTGGCCATTATACTGATTGTTTTCAGGGCATCTTTTTAATCTTCCCAACATAGCTGGTGAATGGTCTTTATGGTCTCTAATATATAGGAATGTAAGGCCCAGAGAGGTTAATGTGTTTGCCCGAATCACAGAGCTGGCAAGTGAGAGAGCCACGATTCAACTCCAGGTCTGTGTGATGTTATCTGTGCACTTTCCACTACCGCATGTTGCTTTGCAAAGTAAAGTGAGTGGGGTTGTGTGGCTGCTCAGGGCCAAGGATACAGCGTCCTGAGAGGCCCCATGAGCAGGCAGGATGGAACTGAGCCAGAAAAACACTTGGTCCTAAAAAAGAAGTGACCACCCCGTGCATAAAGCAGAACAAGAGGGACCCAGGCAGAGGCTGTTGTAACTAATCAGCGAGAACCCAAAGAACTTGGACTGGTGGTGGAAGGGGTGTAAACAGAGCACAGCAGGCACACCGTAGCAGGGGACCTTCGTGAATGAAATTGGGGCTGTAACGCTTCCTTACAAGTTGCTAAGAAAGAGCACTGATCATTATGAAATAGAAAAGGAGGCAGAGGAGAGGGAGAAATCCCTTCTGGGTAAAGCAGAACTTTCTAGCAATAGAACTGGCTGCCTTGCTGGGAGGTGGATTTTCCATCATGGGAAATGTTCAAGGCAGAGACTTGCCAGCAATATTGCATCAGGCATTCAGGCAACAGGTTGAACCTGATGATTGCATGTCTCTCCTAGACTTGAGATTCCCTGTTCTGAACCTACTGCCCTAACATTACCAGAAATTCTCATACTGACCTCCTGGGTAAGTCCATGAAGTCCCAAAGCCCCTCACCACCAGGTGGGCTTCATCCCTCAGCCAAGCCCTGATGCGGGAGACCCAAGTTTGACGAACTCTTAGAAATTGAGAAATCTAAGTCCTTTCACTCTCTAAGGTTGAGTCTCATCTTCTGTAAAATAGGGATAATAATGACTTCCTTATTAGATTTACATTTTAAAATCCTAGCACGGTGCCTAGGATAAGATTAATTGGATCTAAGTCACTAATCTCTTGACTCCAAAACCTCTTGGTTGAATCATTTCATGGAATACCCCTTTGTGAAATGCCCGCTGAGCATTAGCCATTTGGCCAGGCACTAGGACTGTGCTGCCCAATATGGCAGCCGCTCCGCACATGCAGCCACTGAGTACTTCTACTGGACAGCGCTGGTCTAGGAAATCAGAAGTAAATAAGACAAGGTCTGTGTCCAAGGTCAAATAGTTGGGTGGGGGAGGGAAGGGATAAGAGTAAAATAGTTGCATATTTTAGAAGTTCTACGGTAGAAGCACGTTTACTGTGGCTGCAAATGGGACCAAAGCTGTGGGGTTGGAGCAGGGCAAGGGTGAGCTTGAGGAACTTATGCAGGTATGATGCTTCATGTACCTGTATCACGGTAGTGAAGGAAGCTCACATACCCTTTGACCGATCAACTACTGTGACGAGATGTGGCTCTGCACATCTTAAACACATTCTGGTTTTCTCAGCCCTCCGCAAGACAGATGAGGACACCAAGGTTCAGAGAGATGACAAAGTCTGACCACTGTCACACAACTAACTGGCAAGTGACAGATCTGAGATTTTTTTTTTTTCTTTTTTGGCAGAGTCTCACTCTGTTGTCAGGGATAGAGTGCTGTGGCATCAGCCTAGCTCACTGCAATCTCAAACTCCTGGGCTCAAGTGATCCTCCTGCCTCAGCCTTCCGAGTAGCTGGGACTACAGTTGCCCCCCACCACGCCCGGCTAATTTTTTCTATTTTTCGCAGAGATGGGGTCTCACTCTTGCTCAGGTTGGTCTCAAACTCCTGAGCTCAAGCAATCCTCCTGCCTCAGCCTCCCAGAGTGTTAAGATTATAGGCATGAACCACCATGCCTGGCCTGATTTTATTTTACTTTTTTGAGGCTGGGTCAAGCTATGCTTCCCAGGCTGGCCTCAAACTCCTGCACTCAAGAGATCCAAGTAGCTGGGACTACAGGTGTGCACCAGTACAGCCAGCTGATCCTGCGATTTTCATCTCAAGCTATCAGAGTTCTTGCTCTTGGTCTATATGCAATGCTGTCTCAACTTAGGAGAGTCTCTTAACCCTCTTCACTAAAACCCATCACTATCCCTTTCTTCAAATCCTGTAACACTTTCAGCAGTCACAACTGCAAGAAATAGCCACAAATAGAAACAAAACAACTCCACACATATACTGAAATCCAACTCTCCTGCAAGCATTTCAGACTTGCTTGTGCTAGATCCAAGTTCAGTTCTGCCACGTCCTCTAAATACTGCCCTGGAACCTCTGAACACAGCCTTCAAAACATGTTCAGCCTTGAGTATTAATGGAGAAATAGCAGTGAGGCCGGATAGATTTGTTTGTGAGAATTCGAGACTCTGGAAAACAGCTTAGAGCAACTTTAAAATAGCAACCGGTGGCATAAACACACCAATTACACCGGGCGGTCAGGGGATGTGCTGCAAACAGCGATTTATTAAAGAAAATAAAAACCCTGGTGACAGTTTTAAAATCCTCGTCAAAACACTTTTTGTCTGAAGGCAATATTTTTATAGTTCCTATTCCCTGGCTATAAATGTGTGTTTCTTCTTAAATAGTCCTTTCAGAGGCCCAGGTCCACCCCAGGAGAGAAGCTGCTGACATCATCTTGTTCCACAAAAAAGCAATTGTTCAGCCTCCAAGAAAATGGAGTGAGGCCTGCCTTCCCCAAAGATGGGGTGGGAAAGGGGCCCCCTTATCTTTGATGTGTGTGTAGCTCTTGACGTGATTTTTTTTTTTTGAGGTCACCATCATCCCATGGGCTTTTCCTGATGAGGTTTTGGGGAGGGGCTCACCTAAAAGGACAGGCCATGTCTGGTGTCAGTCAGCATGTGACAGGGACAAAAATCCTTCACTTGAGACTGTTCTCAGAGCCATCTCTATCTCCACACCCCCATCCCAATTCCTCCTCTCCCAGCCAATCCTGCCAGCCCTACAGTTTATTTCATTTCCTCTGCTTTTTTTCCCCCCTGAAGAGGGATAGACTGGACTTGAAATCCCTGCAGGAGGAAGAGAAGTTAAAAAGGGAAAGTTCCCATCCCTGTCTGCCCTCGGGGCCAAGTACCTACAAGATCATCAGAGCTTCCCCAGTGCTGAGAATGATGGTTTCTTAGCATGACGTCAGGTGTGAACACAAGTGAGTCACAGTCCCTTTATTCTTCCGTGGGTTGCATTGCTGTTTTCCTTGGTTGGTCAAGTGCCTTGTGGCTGGAGACCTCAGAGAGGAGGTGGGATGGGAGTAAGAAAAAGCAAAGCCGTCCTGCCACACATTTGTAAATATTTATTGAGCAAATACTATGTGCCAAGTACTGTACTGCGTGTGTAGTCGCATTAACCCAACACAGCCCCTGCCCTCCAGGAGCTTACAGACCAACATCCAGCAAGTAAATCAATTAAGGAAACACATTTTTAAATAAGAAATTGTGACAAGGGCTATCAAAGAAGCAGGGTACTTTGGTGGAGAACAACAGAGCAGGACCTTCCTAGATGATGCAGTTAGAGAAGGCGTGTCTGAGGACGTGGCATTTGAGCTCCAACCTGAAGAACAAGGAGGTGGCCATATACAAAACGGTGCACACCAAGCATTCACGTTTCAAAAGGGACAGGGTTTGGTGACAGAGAAAAATCAATGTGGCAATGCACAGTGGGGGTTGGGGCAGAGACTTAGACATGATTCAAAAATGACGAAAACTTCTCTGCGACTGGAGGAAGTCACCAGGAAGAACTAGGTAAGATCTCACCAGGTAAGAGGACCTCACAGATATGATATGAACTCTGGGTTTCATTTTAAGTCCAGTGGAAAGATGTGGAGAGTTTTAAGTAGGGGAGTGACAATCACATCGGCAATGCACAGAGCATCCACTTGAGTTGGGCAGGAGCTGAGGTTAGATAAGTTAGGACAAAAGTTCCTGGTACTTACGATGGCAGGGTAGCAGGAGAGAAGAATAACAGTCGAGAGTCAACAAGCACAACATGGGTGTGGAGGCCACAGCACTGGCAGCTGACAAGGTTGTGGGGAGGCGAGTTGAGGGCAGGGGTGGGGGGCTCAAAAAGGATTTCCAGGTGACTGCATTGGCCCACTGAGTGGATGATGGAGACAGTAGCTGTGACACGGAAGACTCGGGAGAAATGGGACCTTTTTTAATTCATGGGGGCATTCGTAGGGGAAAAATCCAGAATTTAATGTTTAACAATCGCGGGTTTGAAATGTGTCTGAGACATCCAGCTGGAAGTATCACATGGGCAACTGGAAATGTGAGCTGAAGCGGGGGGATCCAAGTTGGGGAGGCCAGTGTGGGAGCCCCAGGGAGAGAATCTGAAACCGTGAGAGGGAGCAAGATCATCTCGGTGGAGAGCGTGGGGGATGACAGCAGCCAGGGGACAGTCCTGAGGAGCGCCAGGCACTGGAGATGAGGTAGAGGTGAACCTGCAAATATTTAATTAGAACAGAAAGTGTGGTCTCCAGTGAAACTAGTCTGGAGGACTCTGTACTGGTGGCAACAGGACATCATACATTTGTCCAAACCCACAGAACGTGCACTGTCAGGGGTGAGCTCCAACGTAAACTATAGACTTTAGTTAATACCGATATGTCAGTACTCATTCGTCAGTTGTGACGGATGCACCACACTCATTCAATGTATTAGCACCTGGAGATGCTGTGCAGGGGAGAGGTGGGAAGAGGAGCATGGGAACTCCCTGAACTTCCCGCTCGATTTTTCTGTAAACCTAAAACTACTTTAAAAAAAAAAATAAAATCTCTTAATTTAAAAAGAAGAAAGCATGGTCTTTAGGATCTGGCTCAAAGAAAAATCAAAAAGACATCAGAGGCTTTACTGGGAAGGAAAAAGAACTTAAAAATTATATACATTTATTTTGAAAAAAAAGACAACTTTGTCCTTATAAGTCTAGGTTGAGCGTAGCACAGATCCAAGAGCCAAGAGACATCTTTAGCTTCCTACTGTTATTCCATAATTTGAAATCTTAAAGGATTTGGGAATATGGCAAAGAACACTTTTGATCAATCATAATGAGCTCAATTATAAAACATTAATCTTTTTCCCTATTCAAACCAAAGCTCATTTTCACAGCCCAGGTCTTCTGGCGTCAATCAAAACTAGATTGAAATGTCTACTAAGCTTCTTGGGATCTTTAGTGAATTTGGACAAAACCACTTAACTTTCAATCACCTATGAAATGGAGAGAACACTTACCCCATAGGCCTGCTGTGAAAACTAAAGAGACTTGGCATTCCATAAATTGCATATATTATCATACTCTAATGGGAAGGATCTTGTTGATACAGTACTGGACATTATGCTAAGTGCTTTATAGCCATTAGCTCATTTAATCTTCCCCTGGCCCCATTGCTAAGATGAGAGAAGACTCAGAGAGGCTTAGTGACTCAGCCAAGATCACACAGCCGATAAGGGGTGAAAGCAGGATGTGAACTCAGCTCAGCCTGTTTTCACAATTCTCTCAAATGCCTACGCATAGACTGCATGTGTGAATACAAGGAGTCAGCATTGTAGGTGAAATCTTTATGTTTTATTTCACACTTATGTTGCTAAATTATGTCAGATTTATCTACATCAGTGGTCTTACTTTGGTGTCAATGTGTAGGCAGGTTACAAAGTGGCTTAAGCTGGGAGGAGATGAAGATGAAGTAGACTGTGCTTTTCCTAAGATTCAGAAGGAAGAAAGTGATTATTCCCTGATTCTTCCTGTATTGTCTCAAAAAGAAAAATACATAAAATGAGCTTGGTCCTTCAGACCTTCCAAACCTATGACCCCTGAGCTCCACCTGCACCTGGCCATCCATACAACCTTGTGGAGTGTATAGAGGCCTTTCCCTGCGTCTAACTCCCTCTCTCTTGGCTATACCTAGATGGAAGTCCATTGCTTTTATGCAAAGCCTATCTGATCCCAAGCACTTGTCCAAAAAGCCTATGATTAGGGTAAGAATGATTATGCTGAGTCTTTCATTATATTTCTCTATCATTTATATAATTCACTTGAAAGTGTTAATTAATATTTAATGTGTTCAAGGAAAAAAGTATTGGAGGGTGGGGATCTAAAATGTAACTATCGTTGACACATTTATATTCTTTCTCACGGAAATAATTCACCTTTTAAAATTTTCTCTGCACTCTGACTTGTGTTTTCCCAAGAATGTAAATCTTGATGAGTCCACAAAACCCTAATAGAGGGAGGCCTTATGTTTTATAACAGAGTAGACACTTCAGCCTTCCCCATACATCCCATTGAGCAACCCATTCCCAAGCTCCACTTGAGCTGTGCAGACACGTGAATACGTGAGTGTGTGTAGAGGCTCTGATTTAAATGAAAGATGCCGCGGCATCACAGCCCCACACACACACACACACACACACACACACACACACAGAGACACACACAGACATGCAGAGTTACTTTCCTAGGAGTTTTGGAGCGGAGGGAGGTGGGGGGGGTGGTCTTTTTTTTTTTTTTTTCCCTTTCAACTAAATTGAATTCATTTTCTAGAACATTTAGTGAATTTCAGAGTTCCAAATGAAAGAACTAAATATTGGGTCTTCACAGAGACTCCCAGCTTCCCAGACTTCAAATGAGAGAGAGAGAAAGAGAGAGAGGCAGGCAAATCCCTTAGTTAACTCTGATATACTTGGAAAAGGCAAATCACTAGGAAATGCAGCAAAAATAAATAAAAAGCCTAATTTGAGGCATTGAGAACAAGGAGCCACCTTATGCTGTGGCCAGCAGAGGCTCTCCTACATTTCATCAGCAGGATTCCAGCCAACCTCCGAAGCTCACTTTTATAAAGCCAGCCCCAGGCAGTCCGGAGCAAGATGTGGCCCTGCAGTCTACCTGCTCCATAGCTGCTGCAGAGGGGCTGGCACAGTGGCCTGGCAGGCTTGCCCTGGAGCCATGGCAAAGAATGGACTTGTAATTTGCATTCTGGTGATTACCTTACTCCTGGACCAGACCACCAGCCTCCCGTCCAAATTAAAAGCCAGGAAGCACAGCAAACGCCGAGTGAAAGGTAACAGGGCTTCTCCATCTAGCAAAATTCTAGGCTTATTGCGTGTGAGGAGGTGCTGGATAGTGTTCACTTCCAAACTCCTCCAGGACACTGTCCCTGGTGAAGGCACTGTCATGCCTATATGGCATTTCATGGAATTGAGTGACCTTTTAATTCTCTGGGACAGTTTGATATTTAAAAGAATCATGTGGTTGGGCTTTTCTTTTTAATAGAAAAAAACTTAGTGATATAAACAATTTCTATACTGCATATCTTTTGTTAGGTGGGCTTAGATAGGTAGAATGTCCCTGTAAAGGGAGCTCACCTGGTTATGTGAACACCCGGTATCATGAATGATGTAGGACAAGCAGAACGTGTTGATTAAATGAGTTCACTGATTTACTTGTAGATATTGAATAAGTCTATTCAAATATATTTGCAAGATAACTATAATCCTATTGTGTAGTAGAGGATAGAGGTATTGGTAATTGTGACTTCATTTTTTTATCATTGGTCATCATGTAGGTATAGTTTCATATCCCTGGCAGTATAAGGATAGTCTATATTTAAACTTTTTCATGTATAGACAGAGAAATTGAACTGCTCTTTAACTTAAAAATACATCAGTATGCGAAGTCATATAGTGTTTGAAGACGTTCTGGTGCAAAATTGAATCTCCTAAGCTATCCCAAATTTGGGGTGGCTTCAGTTGGGTTAACAGGTAGAAAAAAATTGCAGAAAACAAAGGGGATGGCAATTTATTTGCAATATACTGAAAGCAAAGCAGAAAAGAACAGCAGCAAGATGCAGGGTGATGTTTTATCTCATGCTCAGTCATTTTCATATCAGTATATTTAAAAATATGTATTATGACACTATTTCCTTATCAATTTCACTTCACTAGTAACAAAACACACCAAAAAAAAAAAAAATACTAACACGGTTAAAATCTTGAGTTGACATGGCAGACTGCTGGTGGGTAAAAGGGAGCTTTTTGTATTGTCTTGTATTTTGTTTTAATGATTCTAAAGTGCCCTTTTCAGGGGGGGCATTTATTTATAAAATTTAGGTCTGATGTGAGGTTTCTTAAGTGGAATCTTTTTTTTTCTTATGGAATATTCTGCCTCCGTCTTTGAATGACAGATTGAAATACTTCTCATGAGTAGATGCAGTATATTGCTACAGACGAGGTCAGGGGAAGAGGAGACACTGGGCTATGGGGTGTATTTTTTTTTTTTTTTTTTGCCAGCATTTCTTCACCACTGGGAAGGAGGGGCCAAATGGTGACCACCCAAGTAGGGATGTGTAGAGGGGCTGTGAATGTGTGCACGAGTGTGCCTGTGTGTGCTGTGTGGGTGGTTCTGAATTAACTGCAGTTTGTATTTCGGTTACCCAGGTACCTCCCTCCCTCTCTTACTATCCCCTGCTTCCTCCCACCGTGTGCATACCCACACTTTTTTCTTTTAACTGGGTATACACATCTTAAATATCATCCCCCAAAAGTTTTTGCTAATTTTTTGCCATTAGGTCCAAGAAAGGAAATTGGAAGTGAAGCAATAAACCTGCCTACCCACATGCTTTCAAAATATTTTAAGTATCTTGAAATAAAGTTTAAGAAATCAAAATTGAAAGCCATCCAGGCAAAGTGGCTAATGCTTGTAGTTCTAGCACTTTGGGAGGACAAGGTGGGAGGATCGCTTCAGGCCAGGAGTTCAAGACCAGCCTGAGCAACATAGTGAGACCCCCATCTCTACAAAAAATGAAAAAATTAGCTGGGCATGGTGGCACACGCCTATAGTTCTAGCTACTCAGGAGGCTTAGGGAGGAGGATCTCTTGAGCCCAGGAGTTGGAGGTTGCAGTGAGCTTTGATGACACCACTGCATTCTAGCCTGGAAAACAGAACAAGACTTTGTCTTGAAAAAAAAAAAAAAAAAAAAAAAACAGGGAAAGCCATCTTCTCTCTCCCTATTCTCATCACAGGATCATCCACTATTAACTGTTGGGTGATAATATTCCCAGAGTCTTTTAAATGCACAATTAAAATTGATATTGTTAACAAAATAAGAATTGGCTATGCAAAATGTTTGGCAGGCAAATGAATTTATTTCACCTATAAAATATTGGATAGCTATCAGTGTAGGGCATACCTCATTCCCTTTAACGCTGCATAACAGTCCATTGTTTGAATGGGTCATGACTTAATCGGCTCTTTCTTGCGGAATTTTATGTGCTTTCCAATATATCTCTTTTTGACTCAATACCCCCAAGGAACTGCTTAGTGCACATGTACTGATCCCCACACTAGGATGTTATGATATATTTCTAAAAGGAAAATTGCAGGTTAATCATACTTTCTAATTGTCTCTTCAAATGATAACATCAATCCGTGCTCCCACCTTCATGGTATGAGAGTGGCCCACTCCCTCACACCTGGAAAACCCGACATCATATAATTGCCTCTGGGAATTATTTCTGCATTCCTACATGGTACCTACTTCTTGAGAACAGCAACGATAAAACGAAAGGGAACTTTCCTTGGGATTCAGAATGGCCATTGAATGACTTAGCTAGCTCTAAACACAAGAGTTCCCTGGTACTTACTTCATAGTTCTCAACAAATTATGTGCTGCAGTAATGAATAAAATATCATTTTTACAGCAAACTAGTTGTTTGGTGTATTCCCTTTGTTCATGGTAGACAAAACACTTCCACATTAGCTACAAAGGATGGAAGCCAAAGCCAAGTCACCTGGATAATGACTTCTATAATAATCTCCCAGGAGTCTAATATTAATTCATGTGTTTTCGTGTTAGATACAATGTTTACAATCTCCCAGTAGAGGCCACTTATTTAAATAGAATGGAGCAGGAAGCTGAGATGGATGGGGAATGATGTTTGTAGAGCTGAAAATTTATAACTTGGAAGCAAGTTTTCTGCAGCTTTTGCAAGCCTGGCCCCTGACAGCTGATGGTTTCACATTCTGAATGCACTCTTATATTTATTCTGGATTGAATGGTCCCATGGAGAAAATTCCTGGGTTTTTGTATTTCTGAGCTGAGCTATCGGATGCGTGGAGAATTGACATGCAGCATAAAGTGAAACTGAGGTGGGGGCCACCCCTGGCTATTCTAGAAGATATTTTCCTAACCAGAATGTGGGCACCCCTGGCTCATGAAGCACATGTTTAAGGGAACAGTGAATTAGCACATTTGGATTTTAGACTGAAAAATCCAGTACGGAACACAGATTCTCTATCTGGCACCACAAAGAGGCAGCTGAGGACACTTCATATCAAGCTTTAAGTATCTTCTCCGTCTGGGGCCATGTGCTAGGGACCAGTAGAGGTGATTGCTGTGCAGAAGAGAACAGGCTTGCAGCCAGAAAGTTCACATCCCAACTCCGCACCTTACCAGCTGGGTGACCTTCCGCAGATTAAATCAGCTTTCTGTGACTCTATTTCTTCTTCTGTGAAATGGAGAGAATGACAGTGTCTCTCTCCTAGGAATATTGAAAGAATTAATCTCTGGCATACAGGATATGGTGGCTTTTAATATTTTTTATTTTTATGATTTATTATAATTCCTGCCTTGACCATCTTGCAGGCTGTCAACCTCTAAGAGAGTCCCCATTAGTCCTGGAATTTGGATTTACCTAAGGTTGCTCATTTTCTGCCACTCTCTTATAGCCACAGTTGGTAAAGGACAGCCATGAAGAGTCTTTAGCCTCTTCCAGGAACCTAAAAAACTAAATAAGTTGCTATTCCCTAATATAGATGTATTTTATATGGCCATTTATTACTTAATTCTGCCACGAGCCACCATACTTGAGGCATCAGCTGTGTAGAGGATACCTGGGGACAGGGGACTTGGGGGCCTGAATAAGTCTGAGTTCTACCATTTATCTGTGCATAATTGCCTCATTCGTTGGGCTCATCCTCGTTTGTTTTTTTTTTTTTTTTTTTCTTTTCTTTTCTTTTTGAGACAGACTCTCACTCTGTGGCCCCAGTAGAGTGCAGTGGTGCTATCATAGCTCACTGCAACCTCAAACTCCTGAGCTCAAGCGATCCTCCTGCCTCAGCCTCTTGAGTAGCTGGGACTACAGGCATGTGCCACCCCACACTCGGCTAATTTTTCTATTTTTATTAGAGACAGGATCTTGCTCTTGCTCATGCTGGTCTCAAACTCCTGAGCTCAAACCATCCTCCCGATTTTAATCATATGCTTTTCATTCTGCCTACCTGCTCCCACCCTGAAATTTCCTCCAGAAAAGGATGGCGACCTGAAGACTCAAGTTGAAAAGCTCTGGAGAGAAGTCAATGCCCTGAAGGAAATGCAAGCCCTGCAGACAGGTAAGACCCCACTGCATCAGGGCCTTGTCCCAACAGAGGTAGGAAAATACATGGCAATTGTCAGTGGTTTAAAATCATATCTAGGCTACTTGTTGAGTTCTGGGTGACATCTTTTTAAAAGATACGTTGACAAACCAGAGATGTGTCCAAGTGAAAGGCCCCCAAAGTTGGGAGATGATTGTTTTGGGAAATCAGCTGGATTTGCTACCCCGTTCTCCTATATATGGGTGGTATAGAAGTAAAAATAGGTAGTTCAGGAAAATATTTCAAAAGTCAGTTCATAATTATGCTCTAATGGGTAATGAAACAGAATAAAGCAAGTACTAAGTGACTGAAATGATTAGCATTTATTGGATGTTAAGTAAGTGTCCATCAGGAGATCCACTCAGATCCAACTAAAACAGACTCAGAGTGTTCACTTGGGTGACACTCAGCATTAGATGCACACAGAAGGACATTGGCTAGAACCACAGGTTGCCAACAGTGCAGCATCCAGTGCTCCTTTTCCATGGAAGTAGAGCTCCCAACACCCTATGTAGCTGGGCACGCTACTGTCCAGGAGATATTCTCTAAGATGTGAGCAAATGAGAGCCACACTGGGCAGGAGCAGGAACAGCCCTGGTTTACAAGGCTCATACCCCCAGGAGCTGACATCCTTTGTAGCAACTCTAAAAGCAGAGTGTCGAGGGTCCCGTTAAGAGACCTGCCCAATTACAAGTTACCGCCTTCAGGGAAGACTGAAGTTATGGCTTTCCATCAAGTATTTATAACTCCCAGGCCAGATGGATGCTACCAATCCAAGGTCAGTTTTGCCATAAGCAATGTTGCCTGGTAACAAGAGTGTCATACTCCCTTTATGAGGTTTCCAAGGGAACAGAATTAGAAAGTTAAAGGAAGGTCAAATGTTCATGTGGAAGGGGCAAGAGTTTTGTTAACATCCTGCTCACAGTCAGGCACTATAAATTTTTTGTTTTGTTTTGTTTTGTTTTGAGACAGGGTCTCTCTCTGTCACCCAGGCTAGAGTGCAGTGGTGTCATGATAACACCCTTCAACCTCGTACTCCTGGGCTCAAGCGATTCTCCTGCCTTAGCCTCCCAAGTAGCTGGGACTAATTAGTAGAGACTGGGTCTCATTATTACTCAGGCTGGTCTCAAACTCCTGACCTCAAATGATCCTCCTGCCTCGGCCTCCCAGAGTGCTAGGATTACAGGCATGAGCCACCTTACCTGGCCTATAAATTCTTTACAAAAATATTAAAACATTAATCCTACAACTTACGTTGACTCCTCCGCAACTTAAGCTATTATGATTAGGCTCATTTTATAGATGGAGAAACCCAGGCACAAAGAAATTAAGTAATTTGTTCAAGATTTACACAGGGAGTTAATGTCAGAGATGAGACCTCAACCCAGGCACTGTGGCCCTGGAGCCTGAGTCTCCAAAACCATGCCCTAAAACTATCTTTATGTTTGGTTTGTCTTGAATAACCTAAGTAATATTCCCAGGGCTCAGTTGTCTGCTTAAGAAAGTTACTGTCTCTTCACACTTGGAGTCAGACTTTTGTTTTTGTTTGTTTTCAATAATTATAAAAGACCATCCAGTTCCAAAATTCCCAAGAAGTGCAGCACATCATGGAACTACACAAACCAGCAAGCATGTGTATATCCAAGCAGCACGAGGCTTACGGTGGGCAGACCTGGGTTTGTGTAGTTGTGATCTTAACATGCTATGTAAATTACATTTACATGCTAAGTTGTGGCAAGAAACAATTTTTCTGAGCCTCAATAGTCTAATGTGTGAAATGGGGATAATAAAATACCACTTCATGGGGTTGTCACGATTAGGAGTTCATTTATGAAAATACTTAGCGCAGTGTCTGGCACATACAAAAATCTTCAATAAACATCAACTCATTATCATCATCAAACACCATTCATTCCACACATATTTATGGCTATTTGCTGGGTCCAGCCCTAGGCACAATACACTCCAAAAATCTTACTATGTCAAATTTCACATCTTCACAGTCTGTCTCCGAGGAACAAAAGTTCACAAGAAATGCTACCTTGCTTCAGAAGCCTTGAAGCATTTCCACGAAGCCAATGAAGACTGCATTTCCAAGGGAGGGACCCTGGTTATCCCCAGGAACTCCGACGAAATCAATGCCCTCCGAGACTATGGTAAAAGTAGCCTGCCAGGTGTCAATGACTTTTGGCTGGGCATCAATGACATGGTCACGGAAGGCAAGTTTGTTGATGTCAATGGAGTTGCTCTCTCCTTCCTCAACTGGGACCGTGCACAGCCTAACGGTGGCAAGCGGGAAAACTGTGTCCTGTTCTCCCAATCCGCTCAGGGCAAGTGGAGTGACGAGGCCTGCCGCAGCAGCAAGAGGTACATATGCGAGTTTACCATCCCTTCGTAGACCCTTCCAAATGCGTCTTCCAAGCAAGATCAGTCACGATTGATAAGTTGATGGTCCCCCAAAATAAGTCAAAATTGTAAGAATTAATCGCAAAATTGCAACACAGGAGTCAACAGCAATGCAACAGAGTCAGCCAATTTTGATAACACATTTCTTTGTGATTTTTCCCTCCATGGGGTATAGGGCAAAGGGCATCAGAAAGTAACGATCCAGCTATGTGCACGCTGTTAAAGTGACTTCTATAAAGGGGACTATCAAATCCTTCTCTCCTTCCTACTCCCTCTTAACTTGTATAAACCCAATCTATTTTTTAAAAAACACAATCACCATGCATTTCTTCAATCCAGAAAAGCAAGCTTAGGCTACCTGGAAGATTTTGCCTTGAATGTTTAGTATATATTTGATTGATGAGAATCCCCTAAAGTCAGAGATTCTAGGTGCTATATAATCCAAAAACGTTTCAGCCTGATGCTCAATCCATTCCATCTTGGCAATAACACCTTGTCAGCCCATTCCCTTCCTTTGAGTTGCTACATCTCCTGGTGGGACTTGTATCTCCATATCAGAACATGAATGTCCAATGAGGTTCTGATTTAACTCCTTTTCCTTGAGTCCTCCCTGGCCGATCTTTTTTGCAAGTTTCCAGTTAAGATTTGAAAGGAAATGACAAGGCAGCATATTTGATTGATTGATTTCTATTCCTAGCATTACATTACAACTTCCGACTTAAATGGGTAAACCTGAGGCAGACCAAGAGCAGAAGATTCTATGAGAAAAGAAAATAGAAAAGAAAAACCACATTTCTTTTGCTTTGGCATTTGTACTCTGTCCCTCTATGAAATTGAGGGTGGACTTTATACCTGTTAGTCTCCTTTTTTGACATTCCTTATACACATATGTATTTTCAACCATCATTATATATTTAAGTCTATTAGGGGCAACCTATCTTTGAAAGTTGAAAATGTTATTTAAATAACACTATCTTGGAGTCACACAACTACATAATTTTTTATTCAAATGCTATCCCCAATAAATTGTTTAACTGGATCGTATGAAATGATTTCATTGCTTAGTATTAAATTACCCAGTTTAGGGTTGAGGGGAAATGGGCTTTTTAGAAGCAAAAAATTCTAAATATATTCTGTTCTTCATATAAATATATTTCTTTTTTTCTTTAAATGTTGAATGTGTTTTGTGAACAATACCCTGGCTCTACAAACTTTAACTACATGTGCTTCAAATTAAGTTTTAGTTCTTTTCATTGCACGATAATAAAGCCTGAATTCTGATCAATGTGTGTGTGTTTGGTTGTTGATTATAGTCATTCAAACTATGTTGGTCGAGTCTGGGGGAAAAATACCTTGGATTTAATGAAACTGGTGATTCAGGTGTACTCAGAGAACAATTTTACCTGGATATAAAGAGACATGGTTGGGGGAGGAAATTTAAAAATAAATTGTAGCTGGTGCAATTGTATTTGGTTGACCGTGGCTAACTCCCTACTCCAACATAACTGTAGTCTTAAAGATAACGACAATAATGAAATAAGTAGACATTAATTAGTGAATTCTCATCACACTCTAGGTACTATGCTAAATTTTATATATTTCTCATTCATCATCTTCAGAACAACCCTGAGAACTGGGCTCTAGAATTGTTTCCTATTACAGGAGAAAAGAAATGAAAGAGAGAGAGACAGGACAAATTGCCCTAAATCACAGGCCAGGAAGTGGTGGGATTGTGCCTGGAACCCAACAAGCTGACTCAGATCTTACATCCTTAGCAACTACGGAAGAGCTATGACAAGGCGAAGCTTATTCAGCTAGGTGATGGGGGTGGATCCTAATCCATTTGCTCAATTTCTTCCTCTGGGGTAAAAATGTAACCAAACAGATGACCTTGAGAAGGCATTCAGCCTGAGGCCTCTGCACAGAGGAAGGCGTCTGTTCCTCTCCCCTTTGCAAAGGCTGAATAAAGACAACTACATTTCACATAAGAGTGTTAGAGTTTGGGTATCCAGGAAATGGGGTTAGGCAAGATCATTCTTCCCAAAGCACCCCAACCAGAAAGAGCAGAAGAAGAAGTTAATTCAAAGGAATAGATGAAGTTTAGTATGAGGAGATCAAGACTAGTTAGCAAGACAAAGTGCAGATTATGGGAAACTGCTAGACTGGATTAAGAGGTTAACTGGCTTGCCCTGGGTCAAACTCTTGACCTTGACTTTATTACTTCAGCAACAAATCAGCCAAAAGCCACATCCATGAGATTCACTAACCTGGACTTCTCTTTGGTCTAGTTTGCCTGTTGGACAGTATCTAGCAAACAATTGGTCTTCAGGTAGGAAGGATAAATAGGTTTTAACTCTCAGGCCAACTCTATGTCTTCACAAAAGCTGCCTGGACTATAGCACGGAGAAGCATCTTGAAGCTTGGTGGAAAAGGTGTTATAATTAGCAAAGTCTCTCACAAGTTCATGGTAGGAGGATGTCAACATTTGCATCATGTGTTATTCTTAGGGCAAATGTTCAGCTTCCCAAGGATGTCATTTAAATTCAAAGCCCAGCTGAGACCCTGCAAGCCTTACGAGGAAGCTAATTTTAGCCCTTAGAGCAGCACTTCTCAAATTTTTACATGCTTACAAATCACCTGAAGACCTTGTTAAATGGGAGATCCTGTAAGGCTGGGCAGGTTTTAACAATCCTCCAATGGATGCCAACAGTCTGTACAACAGACCACAGTTTGAGCAGCAAAATCTCTGATTGTAGCAGTTTTTTTTCTTTTTAGCACAAACGTTAAGGGTAGGTGCTACAGTTTATCTGAGTAAAGAACTATACAGAGAGAAATTGTTCTACCTACCAATGATGCTTCCGTCCACATCATTAAGTGAGGTAACAAGTAAAAATCAATAAGTTAAAGGTAACACCAATAATAGAGACTCAGGTCCAATAGTGATTTGGAGGAGAACTGATTTATTGCAAGTCTTGATGGCTCCTTCCTCTTCTCTAGCATTGCTGAACAGCATTTCTTATCTAAAAATAAAGATATAATTCCTTTCCTGATCTCAGATTAGCAGGAACTTTCATAGCATTACCAAAAAGTCACGTCTAACAAATGAAACCCACAAAATTTGATCTTGGGGGCATGCAAGAAATACTGTCAGATTTTAACTAGTTAAGTATCTTATTTAATCTGTTGCAAGAAATTCAAAGGGTAGCTACTAACTGTCAAGCACTGTGCTAGGAAATATGGAGCGATAGAAAGTAAGTTCTAGTGTGCCGTAGGAGAACCAGACTACCTTATGGGGGTCTACGAAGACCACATGAATAACTCTAATTACATATGGCAGTTAACTGACATGAACTGACACCCACAAAATGGACAATGGTTTAAATACATCCCCACAAAGGAAATACACTGAAAGTTAAAAATATGTGTACACGTGCAAGCAAGTATAGCTGACACTCCTGCTCCTGATATGGTTGGTTCAGGGAGGCGTTCTTAGTCCAGGAAGAGCTAATTGGATTCTTTTCCAGTGATTGTCATCTGGACACTTGGGAGCAATGAAACACTTTCTGCTGGACATGATAAATTGGGACAAACTAAATTTAGGGCTTCTGGAAGAATTCTTCCCTTCTAGATGGATGCAATGTGCAGAATGAAGCAAAACAAAGAAAAGCAATGATGAGAAAGAAATAAGGGCACAAGGAGAGAAGGAGGGTGGGAGAGAGAAAGAGGGAGAGAAAGTGTGTGTGTTCACATAGTTCTTACTTTATCATTCCAATCCCCCAAAGCCCCGATTTCTATCTCTGTAAATTCTATGAGCTAACCCACAATTCCTCCAAGCTGAACAGGACACGTTCTCCCTTTCTTTCGAGCTAGTCTGAGTTGGCACATTGGCCAGGATAGGCTAGGTTATGGTGCAGTAACAATCTCAAAAACCCGAGTGGTTGAAACAGCAAAGGTTTATTTCTCTCACTCATTCTCCTGTCCACTGTGCATTAAAAGAGGCCTTGCTTTGTGTCGCACTAATTCTGGGACACAGGTTGATGGAGGTGAAACTGTGTAGAATGTTGTCATTCTCTACAGCAGAGGAAAAGAGAGCTCTGGGGACACTCACAGCAGCCTTTCAATGATCTGGTACAGAAATGAGAAACATCGTTTCCATCTGAAGGAGACCTGCAAGTGCAATTCTATCACGTGCCCAGGAGGTGGCGAGCTTGAGTATTTGGTGACCAGCATCATTCTGACTAACACAAGCTGTGAAGAGAGATGAAATGAGAAGGACCTGTAATCCAGTTAAAATAGAAAGTGAGTTCATAGAGATAAGAAATAGAGACCAGCAGAAAAGAGGCTTGTAGGTAGTAAGTGGAAGCTGAGGCTACAGCTTCAAAAACTAGAAGTCAATGACCTGCAGGAAAAAAAAAAAAAAGATTTTACATCAAGACATAGAACACCCATGTGTATATATAATGAAACAAAAATGTCACAAAAACAGTATCTTTACTACCTGTGATGCACTCTCATTCATCCAACAAATATTTTTGGCACTTATGTCTGCTAGGCATTGTTCTAGTTGCCTGTGCCTAGAACAAAAACTCCAGTTGCAGAGTTTATATTCTGTTTGTGTATGTGTGTGTGTGTGGGGGGAGGGGTGGTGGGGGCGCGGTCAGAAAGTTAAAAATAAACCATGCACACTAGAAGATTAATGCAATAAAATTTCTTTCAAAAATTACATCAAAGGGGCTTCTGGAGTGCTGGTTTTATTCTGTATCTTATTTGGGTGCTGGGTACATTCAGGTTGTAAAAACACAAGTTTTTGCACTTCTCCAGATGTATATTGTACTTCAATAAAAAGTTCAAAGTATTTTTCAATAACCTAGAAGTCAGATTACCTCTATTCAACTGTACAAATTGGAATTAAGCATCTGTGAGTTTTCTAGGAGGACTGGGACATGCATTTTTAAGGCTCTGTCAGGAGACGGCATGTGCAAATTGTATCTTATTAAAAGCCAGTTATTTCAGTTGTCCAATGTATTTAATCTACCCAAGTAGAGTGACTATAAATTACATTCCAATTTTCCCTGGAGAGTGCTGATGAGTGACAATCGTTCTGAAATTTATAGCATTCTTTCTCACTCTGAAAATTTCCCCATTTGGATGATAAATTAGATGGCCATCCTAACTATAACTCAGGCTGACTTTGTTTCAGAGATGTGATGATCTTGCAAATGCTTACATTTTAAAATTCACCTTTTCTTCACTTCATGAAGGGACCTTACACTTAGTTTGAGTCAAACTAAGCTACTCATGGGGACCTAAATGCACCACGAATTTATAACAGCAGTTACTCCGATCTAGAACTCTCTTTCCTCATTTGTGTCTCTGGTGAATTTCTCCTCATTCTTTAAGATTCAGCACAATGGTGACCTTTTCTGACCTTCTAAAAGATGCATTTCTTCCTCTGTGCATTTATATTACCTTATATAACTCACAGCACTTACTGCATTTGTCCAACAATGGGCAAATATGATCATCTCATCCTCCCTACTTCAAACTTTTCAATGGCTTCCCAAGTTTCTTAGACTAAAAACAAAACTTTAACATGACCTGGAAAGGCTGCAAGTTCTTGCCGTTCATTCTTCTCCACCTCTCCCTTCCCTTTGCTTTCAGGGCTCTAGACATATTCCCACACTTTTAGGTACTAATCTCCCTCCTATCACAGGAATGTGTACGTTTTTTTCCTGCCTAGTAACTCTTCCTTCTTCATCTATCTTGCTTATTCTTCAAATATCAGTTAATTAAGATGATTCTTCAGGAAAGCTTTCTCTGAGCTCCCTCAGTAGCACTTAATAATGCACTTGGCTGCAAGTAAATGAAAATATGACTAACAGCAGATGAAACAAATACGGATTTTCATTATCATATAACAAGAAGTCTGAAAACAAGCATTGCTTCAGAAGCTCAGTAAGGTAAGGATCATTTCTGCAATTCTGTTGGCCTTTTCTCATGAAGGCTGGGAAAGTGAATGTTTTGCAGTATATTTTGTCACCCCAAATAAAACTGGAGTTCTGTTAATGAGAAAGAAGATGAAATAGAAAAAAAAATTTTTTTTTGAGGCAGGGTCTTGCCCTGTCACCTGGGCTAGAGTGCAGTGGTGTCATCATAGCTCACTGCAACCTCAAATTCCTGGGCTCAAGCAATCCTCCTGCCTCAGCCTCCTGAGATATGTTTTTGGTGATGAATGGCAAAGCAACATCGGACTCAACAACAAGATGGGAAGCTCAAAGCCTTTAAGGAGACTGAAAATTTTCTGGACTGGAGGAAATAAAGAACACATAAACATTTTCACGAAAGTGGTTTTTCACTTTGGTGCCTCTAACTTAGTACCATCTAGACTACTCGGCTCAGATACAAAAAAAATCAATCAAGTGCTTGGATGAGACTTCTCAATATAACATTCTACAGAATATTTTCAAAGCCTTGATTTCCAAATTTATTACTGTTATAACAAGAGTTGTTGGCTCAAACACAATTACTTGGACACTGAACAAGCTGTTGCAGGCATTCAGGAACCAATTTGATGGGCTGAAGAATCAAAGCAGACAGCAAATACACGGCACCTGTGCCCCTGTTCACTTGTGCTGCTGTAACAGAATAGCACAGACTGGGTAATTTATACAGAACAGAAATGTATGGACTCGGTCCTAGAGGTTGGGAAGTCCAAGATTGAGGAGCTGGCATCTGGCCAGTGCCTTCTTGTCTAGTCATCCTATGGTAGAACTAAGAAAGGCACGGGCAGGCAAGAGGAGAGAGGAAGGAGCTGAACTCACACTTTTATAAAGGCATTAATTCCACCCTCAAAACTCACTTCTACCCAGAACCTCTGAATATGACCTATTTGGAAATAAGCTCTTTGCAGATTGTGTTAATTGGCTAGGACTGGCAAGCAAAGAACAACCGTGTGGCTTAAACAACAGAAATTCATTTTTTCTCAGTTCTGGAGGCTAAACGTCCAAGATCAAGGTGCCAGCAGGGTTGGTTTCTTCTGAGGCCTTTCTCCTTGGCTTGTAGAACCCTTATGGCCTAATCATGTCTTAAAGGCCCCACCTCCTCATACAACTGCAATGGCAACTAAATTTCAACGTGAGTTTTAGAGGGGACAGACATTTAAACCACAGCAGCCCCCAATTCCCACTCCTTTGCCCACAGCAGATGTCGCTGATCCATTACGCAGTCCTTGTCAAGGGCAGTATTCCAGCAATCACCATGTACAATCAGAACTGGCGTGGGAGAACGCATGTGCCACCCCTTGGGGTTGTACACACTCTGAAAGCCTTTGCCGTCAACTCAAGGTCACCAGCTCCCTAAGTCTGACACACGTCAGTTGCTTGTTAAAAGGATGAGTAGGTGATCTAGGAATTACAACAGACCTTCCATTGCTATTCACTGTCATTCCTCTTTAGGTTTCTCATGTTTTGCCTTTACTTTTCAGAGCTGGTGCACCTAGAAAAAAGGTCAGACCCCCCACTCTGGCATTCAAGGCTCTCCACGATCTGGTCTTAGACTGTTTTTCTAGTCTCATTTCTCACTACAGTCTTTCATTCATACTGTACATAGTGGATTTAACATGACACCCAAAATTCAATTCTACCCAGAGCCTCCAAATATGACCTTAGTTGGAAATAGGATCTTTGCAGATTGTACTAGTTTGCTAGGGCTGCCAGAACAAAATACCACAGACTGGGTGGCTTAAACAACAGACATTAATTTTATCACAGTTCTGGAGGATAATAAGTCCAAGATCAAGAGCCAGGCTGGCACACCTATAATCCCAGCTACTTGGGAGGCTAAGGCAGGAGTGTTGTTCTAGCCCAGGAGTTCAAGACCAGCCTGGGCAACATAGTGAGATCTCACCTCCAAAAAAAAAAAAGTTAGTATTAAATATAAACACGGAATTCCTTTTTTCTTTGGTAATAGTTGATTTGACAAATATTGTTTGTTTATGCTAAGATAAAGATGAGGGGATGCTTAGAAGAAGCCTCACGGGTAGTAGATAAGGTTATTATAACATTTGCTATATTCATTTGGGTTATATGTATATCCAAGCTGTGCTAAGAACTGGGACTACAGTAAAACAAACAAACAAAACCACTAATGGCACAATAAAGGAGTTTTAAAAGATCTCAAGAAGTGACACCAAGAGGATATACTCCAAGAGTTTCTACAGCCCTTAGCCTGATGAAGGGGTACACTTAGCAACCACTTCTCGAAATTTTTACGTACTTGGGACGTCTGTCTCCAGGCTGACCTCCGTGTGCACCCCTCGAGCCACCCAGGTGGGCAGCGTGTCCAGGCCAGAGAGGTGGGGCGCTGCCCCTGAGAGTGGCTTCAGCGCCGGATGCTGGGGCACAGCTCGGGGTAGGCCCCGGGAAGGAGCCGCTGGGCGCTGGGCGCGCTGCTGGCGGTGCTGGGGCTCGTGGCGCCGCGAACCCACTGAGGCAGCGGGGCGCGGACGCTGTCCACTCGTGCCGGTGCTGAAGCTGACCGCCCTGGAGGACGCGCGCCCGCGGGGTCAGCCACTGCATCCCAGCAGCATCCGCTTCCTCAGGCCGCTGGGGATAGACTTAGACCACACGGAGGTTGCTGATACAACGGCCACCCGGGTCTGTGTCTTCCAGGGGCGCCTGCTCAGGCTCCCGGAGAGGAAGGGGCTGTCGCCTGGCCTCCACCTTCCCCTGGGCACCAAGGTGAGGAGTAGTGTGGGGGAACAGATCGTCCCCTCTTAGCCCCTCGACCCCCAACACCAGCTGATCACAGGAGCTCAGGGACAACTGATGGACATGACAGTCTCCTCTCCCTCCCTGTAATGGCAAAGCAGCTTTTTGAAAGGGAGCAAGCAACTTCCATGTTGACTTGGTGTCTTCATCTGTAAAGTGCTGGTAATATTTAAAAACATCTAGAAAGTGAAAGAATACTCCTTGTCCGTTAAGGTTTTTATGACGATTTCATGAGACAACGCAGGGAGAAGGGCAGTACACAGCGCGCATAAGAGGTGCTTAGAAAGTGCAAATTATCATCACCAGCTGCAAACTGATTTCTCAGAACTGGGGATAAAAGGGCCTTCATCTTTTTAGAGGCAATTGCTCAAAAATTGAATATCAGGTGACTCTGAGAAAAGAAGATAAATTTCCTGAGTACTCAAAGAACAATGGGAAGAAAATTAAAATGACGGTAATTTTCCAAGGTGTGTATTTAGCTAGAATAAGAAACATAAATCAGGCCCTAGAATTTCCCTTTGAAAAATGAACACTCTCAACTTTAATATTTGAATTTTAGCATCATATGAAGAAAAAAGAATGCAGGGTACCATTTAGCCTTATAAGAGTATGGCTTCTTCCCTTATACAAACTTGTATGGCATGATAAGCTTTGATTTTTTAGAGACAGTGCCTCGCTGTGTCACCCAGGCTCAAGTGCAATGGCATGATCATAGCTCACTGCAGCCTCAAACTCCTGGGCTCAAACTATCCTCCCGACCTCAGTCTCCCAAGTAGCTAGGACTATAGGCTCATACCACCACACTCAGCTAATTTTTTAAATTTTTTGTAGAGATGGGATCTCACTGTGTTGTCCCAGGCTGTTCTTGAACCCCTGGCCTCAAGTGATCCTCCTACCTTGGCCTCCCAAAGTGCTGGGATTACAGGCATGAGCCGCCACACCCAGCTAGCTTTGATTTTTTAAAAGAATTTTGTGAGTCCCACTGTGTGATAACTCAAATTTATCTGGAGACTTTTCTTTAAATATTCACGTGTTTTAATTCACAATAACCCTATGATGTGGATTTTTACTATATCATTTTAGTGATGAGAAAATTGAAGCTCAAAGAGATTTGAGCTTGATGATTTGCTTAGAGCTACACAGGTTTGAAGTTGCACAGCCAGGATTGGAATTCAGATCTTCATGATTTTAGGGCTGGTGCAGTTTTGGTTGCATTCTATAAATTAAAATTAGTGTGTCATTAGATTAGCTAATTAACTTATTAGCACTATTAACATGAAGTATTATATTTATGTAGTTAAGTCTAGAGAGCAGGCTCTCAAGGTCAAAGACAAAACATCCCAAAATTATCAAGTACCAAGCAGGAATAGCTTGCAAAACAGATGAATGTTGTTTGTAGCTGTACCTTACAGTATTTTCACAGTAATCAAAAACAAAACAAACTCTGGTCAAATGAAATGCATGAATTATCTTTTCCACATGTTTCAAATATTTATTAAGTTTAAAACATATCAGGAACTATTAGATTTTTAGACCTGTAGCCATAACAAATGTACATGATTAATAGGAAATGCACTAAATTGTTAATGGCTGTTCATTCTGAGTGACATGATTTTGTGGGTGAATTTTCTTTTTTTCTTTGTGATTTTCTTATTTTATACACTTTCTACAAAGAACATAGATTACTTTTAAATTGAGAAAAACATTTTATGTATGTAACTGGACTTCAAGGGGCCACCTTATTGTAATACTTTGGTGCTCGGACACATTCTACAGTTACGTCTACTGACTCGTTTGAAAAGTTAATATTTCAGTTACCAAGATTTTCACTGTTTAAGCCAGCCACTTTATAAGAAAAACAGACATTTTAAATAGCTAGAGTGTATCCTTGGCAAAAATCAAAGAAAGTGGGTTGGGAAAGAGAAAGAGAAAAAAGTTATGTGAAGTAGGGACCAAGTCTTAATAACTTTTTCATCTGCCAGTAACATGGATCTGTTACCTAGAGACCAGCTTTCATCCCAGATTACAACATAGGGAGTGGATTATAACTGAATACTCAGCCACAGCAGTGGAGCAAAAAGCAATCCTCACATGTACGAATGTTATAGGAGAATTCTGACCAAATGGAAAACAATTTCATACTTATACTTCCCTCCTTTCAATTTTTTTGAGTATTTTCCACCAAGTTACTATTGCCTAATAATTTGTACGATACTACAAAAGAATAAAAGCTCCGTCAAGAGCTTTAAGTAAAGAAGATATATAAGGAAAACTTAAAAATTCAAAGGACTCTTTCCCTGAATACAAAATCACCAGAGGATAAACTGAGTCTACTCATAGGAAGGACATTCTTGGTAAACAATGTCCTTCAACTTCAGAGAGAAGAAATCCTCTTTTATGTTTCACATGTATTCTTCTTGCTATCTCTGAAGCCTCCCTTTTCCTGTCCCCTGTGGACAGTTTCTGTGGCTTTATGTATTTTAGAGTATTGAGTGTTTATATTATTTTAGCCTCTTAAAAGCCTCCTTTGCTGAGAAAGTGTCTTGTGTGTGTCTGCCTTAAATGGGGTGAGTTCTGTATAGTACCAGAAATGCAGAAAATGTGAAAAGCTAAAGTTGTTCTTTTGCTGGAGGAAAAAAAAAAAAATCAAACCTGATGGTCAAGTTAAGATTGGTATGTTAATAATGACCCAATGATAGCAAAGATTGTGTTGGAGTCATAAATGTCTCTTTACAAATGCCAAGGGCACAGGCGGGCATTTTATAAGCTCTGTGGCTATTTATTCAAGCATGCCTGGCTCTGTTGATCTAGAGCTTTTGGTATTTGTTGACAATTTTCTATGTTAAGAAAGTATTTTTTAATCAGATGAACTTTCCAGTGGTCAGAGGTCAAACAAGTAATTAAAATGAACAGCAGTCCTGAATAAATAAATAACCACCAACAAACTAGAGAGGGAGGTTATCTTAGGTTGGCAGCTCTCTAAATAAAGGAGCTATGTCATTAGGCAGTAAGATTTACTTGGCTGAACTCCCCATAAATAAAAGGTTTCTGTGGTTTAGCAGTTGTTGATGCGGACAGAGAGAATCATCACTCTCGAGGCTAAAGGCAAGGCGGCAAAGTAATTAAGGCTCTAAAATCAGATAGACCCAGGTAGGAGTCAAGAATCCTTTACTTAGTAGTTAACTAGAAAACTTGTCCAAGTTGACTGAGCAAATTAACTTCTCCAAGGCTCACCCTCTTACCTGCAGATGGGAATTCTAAAAGTATCTACGTCTCCAGGTTATTGTGAGGATCGAATAAAACAAAGTTCATGGACTCCTTAGCAGAGGGACATACGTGTGCAAAGGATGCTGGGTATTTTTGTTCTTCTCTGCTTGCATCATCCCATTGTGAGCAAACTTTCCCAAGTGCAAAGAAGGTGGCTTCCTCCCCCCATCCTCCACTCCATCTTCAGCATCTGCTGAAATCCCCACGGGGACAGGATTAAGTGACAGGCCCCTGGAGATCAGATTCTCAGATCCCATATCCCGTGCGCTCACCTGCTGTGGCAAATACTGGAAGGTAGCCTGCTGTAGCCCAAAACAGTAGGAATTGTCCTACCTGAGTCCACATTTGGGTTACCAAGAACTAGTGGCCAAGTGAGATTAGGCAAGTTTCTTTCTTTCTTTCTCTCTCTCTCTCTCTCTCTCTTTTTTTTTTTTGCAATGCTATAGTTTATTAAATGAGTGGGTTTTACACTATCAGCAATTTCCAGAGAGAATATATTGAAAAAGTACAATTGGAAAAGGACGATTTAAAAATTTTCCCTTTGGGCTAAACATCTGAGGAGAAATAGAGAAAAAAAATCATTAATGAAATTAGAGACTACTTTGACATATTGAATTATGAGCACACCGCACAGGAAAGTAATTTCCCACCAGCTACTCAGCTGTGGCAATAATTAAACTCGAAGTCCAGCCTCCCGTTTTCTTTTTAGAAAGGTGGGCTATCACAGTGACTTCAGTCCCTAAGACTCAAATGCTTGTTTAAAAATATTTATGGTACTCAAAGGAATAAACTTAGTAAAACAAAACTATTTTTATGAAACCATTCCACTTGTTGTTTAAATTATCTTTCTTTTGTTTTAATGACATTATAGGAGATTTGACTCAAATTTTGAAAAGCTCTGTAGAGGCAGAAAGAATAAAATGTAGATTAGCATTGGTAAATGATTTTTCATGGAGGATAAAACAGTTGTTGAAATTTTGGTTGTCAGTTGAAATTCTGAAGGTTCCAAGCAGTGAAGCAAGCAGCAATGGGGGATATTTGGTTTATGATAGTAAAGTCAGTAGCTTACGAGCAGTGGTAAAAACACCCACCGTTTGAATTAGATACTGGCTACTAGATCCAGATCTTTCTATCCACAGGTCTTTCTCTGCCACTTGCTGCTGTGGAAAGGTCCTGCTCTGGGCAGAAGTGCTCCCTTCTGTGGCCAGTCCGGTGGGAACAGGTGTAGGTGGATGAGAGGGCTAGAGTAGATCTGACGGGTGGAGGAAAGCCAGTTCCTCTCTGTTATCCACAGCATGAGACAGGGAGGTGAATTTCCCAGCTTTCCACTTAAAATAATTTTTTGTTTGAGGGACTTCACTTGGGGATCTGGAGGGCCACATGTGGCTCTGATGCCGCAGGTTCCCCACCCTTCAATATTCACCTGAGAGTGGGAGTGGGCAGGGGGAGGTGATGGGAGCAGAGATGTGTGTAGGACAAGCAGAATCAAGGGGCTGTCTTCCGTCCTGGGTAGATGACAAATTCCTCAAGGGCACAGACTCTGTCTTCAGAGGCAGCACGACATCATGGTTTGAGTTGGGACACCAGAACTCTTCCACTTGCTACTCCTTAATACCTAACCGCTCTCTGCCTCTGTTTTCTCATCTGTATAATGGGGATATTAATAGTATATTCTTCATAGGGTTGTTGTGAGATTCAGTGAGTTAATCTGTCTAAAGTGTTTATTATTGAATGGACACATAGTATCATACGAACTGAATAATACTGGCTATAAATTTCCATAGCTTTAACCCTGAAGACATTTTTCTGTGCTTGGCACAGAAAACAAGCACAATAATTTCTTAATAACTTTATTAATTTACTTCCAGACAGGCTTATATTTATTGTTTTAAACTGGCAAATAAAAATGGTATGTATTTATTATGTATAACGTGTTATTTTGACATATGTATACATCGTGGAATGGCTGAAACAAGCGTATGTATCTTGCTCTGTAAACTATATCTGTGTCTTGCTCTTGCCCTGTAATCCTGTTGTAATCCTATCTTGCTCCTCCTCAATAAACTTCAGCTCATGCTTACCTTACTTTGGTCTGGTCATTCTTCCACCATGGGCGTGCCAAGAACTGACATTTCATTCTGAAACCTGACAGCACCAAAACATCAGGATTAACTTCCCAAAGAAGGGTGATGTAATCTAAATAGAGCTCAGAGTCTTTGGAGGGTTTGTGTGTAGGAGGGTGGAAGAGGAGGGAAATGACCATCTTCATGGCAATGATAATAAACTAAACAAATGTGATTCCTGGCATAAAGTACTGCTCACAAAAAAGAAAAAAAAGGAAAACAAAACAAAACAAAACAAAAGAAATGTGGCTCCAAGAGCTTTTGTGCACTGCATACATTTCTTTTGAGTAATGCCAAATTTTGTTCTGCAAAAACTGATCAATCTTATCATAAATTGTCAGTAATTGCAGAAGTAAACAATCAAAAAGAAAGTTAGTTCAAATGCAGAAAATCCTGTTAAGAATGCGGCGTTAGCTTTTGAAATCGTGGGCAGACAGCGCCATCTGGTGTACAGTTGTGTAACCACACATTGGTGCTTTTTTTTTTTTTTTTTTTTTTTGCTAATTTACTGACTTACTGTCAGTGCAGATACTTAACTGGGGCCAAAATTGGCAACTTCTGAGGACATTTTTGGTTGTTACAACCGGGAGAGGGGGACACTACTGCTATCTGTTAAGAAGGCGGCTTTAGCCTTTAAAATCGTGGGCAGACAGCGCCATCTGGTGTACAGTTGTGTAACCACACATTGGTTTTGTTTTGTTTTGATTTGCTAATTTACTGACTTACTGTCAGTGTAGGTACTTAACTGGGGCCAAAATTGGCAACTTCTGAGGACATTTTTGGTTGTTACAACCGGGAGAGGGGGACACTACTGCTATCTGTTAAGAAGGCGGCTTTAGCCTTTAAAATCGTGGGCAGACAGCGCCATCTGGTGTACAGTTGTGTAACCACACATTGTGTTTTTTGTTTTTTTTTTTCGCTAATTTACTGACTTACTGTCAGTGTAGATGCTTAACTGGGGCCCAAATTGGCAACTTCTGAGGACATTTTTCGTTATTACAACCGGGAGAGGGGGACACTAATGCCATCTGTTAAGAACGCGGCTTTAGCCTTTAAAATCATGGGCAGACAGCGCCATCTGGTGTACACACTTGTGTAACCACACATTGGCGTTTTTGCTAATTTACTGACTTACTGTCAGTGTAGGTGCTTAACTGGGGCCAAAATTGGCAACTTCTGAGGACATTTTTGGTTGTTACAACCGGGAGGGGGACACTACTGCCATCTAGTGGGCAGAGGCCAGACATACTACTGCAAAACATCCTGCAATGCATAGGGCAGCCCCACAACAGAGAATTATCTAGCCCCGATATGTCAATAACGCAGAGGCTGAGAAACCCTGGTGTCCACCGCAGGAAAAGCCTTCCTACTACTAATCAATGTGATTCTGTTGTCTTTACAAAAACAAAGCGTTCTTGAGGCTTTCTTTGGGTGGCATTTTCAGGCTGTCGGCTCATTCCCAAACTTAAAGGCATTTTAAGTCTATTATAATCTTACTAACCACGTTAAATAGGATTTGCCTGCTGACAGATCTTTATAAGAGCAAAGTCAAAGCTAAAGTCCAGGGAGCCAGAAACTATAAGTAAATAGAGAAAGACAGTGAGGAGAGAGCAGAAACTGTAGCCCGTGGGAGCTTGGAGGGAAAGAGACCATGAAACCACAAGAGGAAAAAAAAATGAGCCTGTGTTTGGGCTTCCTCATATGTTATTTCTAGTAACAGTGTAGTTCAGGTCATGTGCACTCTGACCATAAACTCTTGTTCTTGAAGGAGTCTCTACTTCTTGTAATCAAATTAGCTTGACTAGAATACTATGTTTTAGAAGCCAAATATTATAAATCCTAAAATGTGACATGCTGACCTTGAAAAGTCTCCCATGTTTGTATGTGTTACTTCTTTAAACTGATAGAGCCCAATAAATAAAATATAGGAAGGGGGAAGAAAATGACATCAGCCAGTCGGATTTCTGCAGCCCATGTCTCTGAGCTACCTCTGAGAGGCAGATGCAGCCACACAATGCTACAGAACTCAGCAGTCAGAGCCTGTGCTGCAGCTAGCACGGTCCCAGGACCCTGTCAATCTCCTCTGATGGAAGCGGCCTCTTCAGTGCCTTAAATAAATCCTGTAAGTCACTTGATTCGTGAATTAGCAATTTACTGACTTACTGTCAGTGTGGATTCTTAACTGGGGCCAAAACTGGCAACTTCTGAGGACATTTTTGGTTGTTACAACCGGGAGGGGGACACTACTGCCATCTAGTGGGCAGAGGCCAGACATACTACTGCAAAACATCCTGCAATGCATAGGGCAGCCCCACAACAGAGAATTATCTAGCCCCGATATGTCAATAATGCTGAGGCTGAGAAACCCTGGTGTCCACCGCAGGAGAAGCCTTCCTACTACTAATCAATGTGATTCTGTTGTCTTTGCAAAAACAAAGCGTTATTATTATTATTTTTTATCCTGAAGCAGGGCAGAAGTTTAATCAGGTGTACAAACTTGCCAAAGTCACACAATGACATTGAGTGATAGAGCCCACCTCTGAAACCAGGCGGTCTGCGATCGGAGTCCATTCAGCCATGTTCGTCTATCATCTGACAGTAGGAACATCATAATCTCCACTTTCTGAGGCAAGTTTGTGACAGTCACAGAGTTCAGATCAATTTTGAAGATATTAACAAAGCATTCTTGAGGCTTTCTTTGGGTTACATTTTGAGGCCGTCAGCTCATTCCCAAACTTAAAGGCTTCTTAAGCCTATTATAATCTTACTAACCATGTTAAATAGGATTTGCCTGCTGACAGATCTTTATAAGAGCAAAGTCAAAGCTAAAGTCCAGGGAGCCAGAAACTATAAGTAAATAGAGAAAGACAGTGAGGAGAGAGCAGAAATTGTAGCGTGTGGGGGCTTGGAGGGAAAGAGACCATGAAACCACAAGAGGAAAAAAAAAAATGAGCCTGTGTTTGGGCTTCCTCATATGTTATTTCTAGTAACAGTGTAGTTCAGGTCATGTGCACTCTGACCATAAACTCTTGTTCTTGAAGGAGTCTCTACTTCTTGTAATCAAATTAGCTTGACTAGAATACTATGTTTTAGAAGCCAAAGATTATAAATCCTAAAATGTGACATGCTGACCTTGAAAAGTCCCCCATGTTTGTATGTGTTACTTCTTTAAACTGATAGAGCCCAATAAATAAAATATAGGAAGGGGGAAGAAAATGACATCAGCCAGTCGGATTTCTGCAGCCCATGTCTCTGAGCTACCTCTGAGAGGCAGATGCAGCCACACAATGCTGCAGAATTCAGCAGTCAGAGCCTGTGCTGCAGCTAGTACGGTCCCAGGACCCTGTCAATCTCCTCTCATGGAAGTGGCCTCTTCAATGCCTTAAATAAATCCTGTAAGTCACTTGATTCGTGAGTTAGTAATTTACTGACTTACTGTCAGTGTGGATTCTTAACTGGGGCCAAAACTGGCAACTTCTGAGGACATTTTTGGTTGTTACAACCCGGAGAGGGGGACACTGCTGCCATCTAGTGGGCAGAGGCTAGACGTACTACTGCAAAACATTCTCACAACAGAGAATTATCTAGGACCGGTATGTCAATAATGCTGAGGCTGAGAAACCCTGGTGTCCACCGCAGGAGAAGGCTTAGAGGGAATTGTTAAAGTTGTATGAACAGAAGAGGGTTGACCAGAAGTTTAGAATTCTACCAGCGGTACTGCTACTCCGTTTGGGGAACACCATACTATATCATCACCTGTGGTTTAATGCCTAGTCACAGGAAACAGGTGCCAGTAGAAACTCTGGCCAGGACAAACGAAGACAAAATCTAAGCAGACAGTCCTTGAGAAATTCAACAAAGCCACAGGTAATGATAGGAGGAACTGAGGCTAATCAGTTTGAACACATTCATTCCCCTCCCCACAATCAGGGGATTTTGTGACCTAATTTCCCACTCATATGAAAGGAGGAAGTGGGCTTAGGTGAGAGGGAAGGGGCTAAATTGAGGTGAGCAGAGGAGCAGCAGATTAATGGTAGCAGATTTAAATGCATGCAGATTCGAAAAAATGTCATGTTACTTTCAAGATGGGATAGCAGGCCTGTTAAAACTAAAAGAGCTTTTAGTTTTTCATTAAGTGAGCTTTTGGTTGGTCAAGTTCGGAAAAGCAAGTCTCTTCCCTCAAGAGCATGCACAGCAGGAATCCAAAGCAGTCATCAATTTCCGGACTGGAAGACAAAAAACAACGCTGCCCCTCCCACACACTGCCCATTAAAATACGTAATTTTTCTGATGGAGGCTTGCATTCTTTGGGATCTAGCCCAGAGAAATCATGGTCAGTGGATTTCCTTATAACTGGGGGCTGAGGAGCAAGTTCCAAACGGGGAATGTTCTGGAACACTCCTTAGGCAAGGCAAAGTCGAAGAGAAGCTTCAGATTTTGCCTACAGGACATTTATAAGATACTTGTCGGTGCTCCAAGAGGACTTGAGACAGTCAACTTTGTGAATATGGAATTTTGTTTTTAATTAGGTTGATCCACAGAGAACCAAATCTAAGGAATCACATTCATTCACTCATTCATTTATTTATTCATTTAATAAACTTGTAGATCTAAACATTTTCTCAAGAGCTAGTGACAGAAAGAAACATAAGATGTGCTTTATCACTTCAGTCGGGACTACACAGGTGAATAAATAATTGCAATGCAGCAATGAGGTCTCAACTGCCAGAAATTCCCTGGCTCTGCCTTCTTCTGTCACTCCTCAGCTACCCTTTGAGTTGTGCTCACATCACAAAGGTGTTGGGCGCATGAGAGAGACAGAGAGAGTCTGTGCATTTCCGGCCCAGACCCCACATTAAGCGCTCCATAGGTAGCGGCTGTTATCCACAGAACCATGCTTTGGCTGGAAGAACCTTTTCCAAGACTGAGAACTCAGGAGGCATGGGAATTTGCATTTTTAAGTTCTCCAGGTTATATAACATTGTGTTTACATACGCGACAACGCTTGTGAATCAGCCCGCGTAATGGCAAACTGTGGAAAGTTTTTGATCAGGGACATTTACTCTCCACAAGGCCCCAAAGCGAGGAGACGCTGCAGCCAGCGACACCGACAGGGGAATCCTTCCTTTTCGCTCCACCTCTTGTCCGGCTGGGCCTGAACTACATTTCCCAGGTCGCCCCACTGCGAGCGCTCCTGCAGGATTGGTCAGAACACCGAGGAAGTGATCGCAGGTCGCCCAGCAACGGGCGGAGTCCTGGATCGTGACGGGAGGCGCGCGCCCCTTCCCTGCTGCCTGCGGTGGGACGGAGCTCCGCTCCACCTTCGGGGCCAGAGCGCGTTCTCCGGGTTTGACGTCCAGCCGAGCGGCAGAGCGGGCTCCTCTGCGCTCTCCCCGTCTTTCCCCCCGGGCCCCGCCCCTTTTGCGCTGGCAGCTGCAAAACTCCGGAGACCGGATTACAGCTGACTAGTCAGCGGAGCAGCCGCGGGCGCCGCAGCGCGCAGGCGCGAGCGGTCGGGCCCCCCGGCGCGCGCGGCGCGCGGTTGAAGCGGGAGTGAGTTTCTGTGTGAGGAGACCTGTCAGCGGGCGATCGGGCGGCTTTCCTGTCAGCCATGGCAGCTTTGCGCTACGCGGGCCTGGACGACACGGACAGTGAGGACGAGCTGCCTCCGGGCTGGGAGGAGAGAACCACCAAGGACGGCTGGGTTTACTATGCCAAGTAAGGGGGCCGCCGGGCCTGGGACGCACCTGGGACCCTGCGCTGCCCTCCCGCTCCACCTGTGAGGGGGGATGGGGAGGACGCGGGCCCCGCGCTGCAGCGTGACGAGAGCGGGGCGAAGTGGAAGTGCTGGTTAAAGAGCTCCGGGTGGATAGTTCGAGGGTCGTCCCCTCACCCCCCCCCCACAGGGGCCGGCCCCCTTGGTGGTCCCTGGGTCTAGCGGGGGTCACCTGGCGGTGCCAGGGCGCGCTGTCAGGGGGCGGCACTGCGCGGTGCAGGGGTGGCAAACCGGTTTAACCCCCTCCCTCCCCTGCAAAAAGATGAAGACATTTTTAGAAGTGTGGTTGCCCAGCTCGCTCCTCGAGGGTCTGGTTTTGGGGGGCTCTAGGAGTGTGTATTTTTTTAACAGCTGTCCTAGGCAGCTTCACTGTTGTTTCCTGGGAAAGTTTTGGAAACCCTGGCAGAGCCTCCTTCCGTCGCTAACGGTGTGAACTTGGGCCCCTGAAAGGACACTTAATCTCAATTTTCTCCTCTGTAAAATGGGTTGATACGAGCATCAATTCAGGCACTGTGCATACAGCTCTTACCGCAGGGCCTGACAGATACTCTCTCCGGTAACTGTTGGTCTTTGCTGACGGCTCCTTAGCTGTGATCACACCCTTAAAATCACCTGGCGGGTGTCTCAAATGCAGATTTTGGGTCTCCATGGAGAACCCACGGCCGCAGCCTCTCGCCTCGGGGAAATCTGTGTTGCTTAGGCTTTCCAGGTGAGGTCGATCATCACCTGGCTTTGAGAAGCGTGCTCGTCAATCCGTGACTTTCAGCACCTGGAAAAGTTTAAAATGAGCTTTTCTCGGGCCCCACTTCCAGAGGTTCTGACTTAATTGATTCGGGCCCTCCCCTCCTCCCTATTGGCGGAGCGTAAAATCTTCCCAGGTGACCCTCGTCCGCTCAAGGTGGTTGCACCGCTGTCTTTGGCGTCCAGGTGGAAAGAAAAACACGGAAAAAAGAGCGAGTTCATCCGTTCGAGACCCGCGGGGATCTTATGTGCGAGGCCGTTTGCTCGGCACTGGTTATACCGCAGCAGATAAGACTCAGTTGGCGTCCCTAAGAGTGACCAGTCTTAGGGCAGAGTGACACGTAGTAAGGTAGTCTGGCACCAGGTGTGTGTGGGTAGGTGGGGCGTGTCAGGGAGGTGACCTGGGAGAGTGAGCACCTGAGCACAAGTAGGGGTAGGTGGGGCAGGACGGCAGCCCCGGTGGAGGGAACAGTGACAGCAGAGACCCTGGGCATGGCCTGTCCAGGGACCGGTGTTCTGTGTGTGGTCCAGGAATGTGACCACGGAGGCAGGGGAGGAAGGACACGGTTCATGGAGGCCCTTTTGCGCCTTGCTGAGGAGCTTGGGCTCTGCTGGCAGGCCCAGGGGTTCCCTGAGGTTCTGGGGCCGGGGAGTGGCATTAGGTTTGTGTCTTTAGAAAGGGTCTCTGGCTCTGGGGAATCAAAGGGACAGTTCCAGGAGCAGGGGGCCGTTAAGCTGTTGCAGGGTCCAGGCTAGCTCCCGAGCAGGCACTTGCTGTTCCTTCTGCCTGGAGAACTGTACGTGATAGGCTCCTTTCCATCCTGCAGAGCTGAGCCTACATGTCACTGCCCAAGAGACCCTCCGGGCGTGTGGGTGCCCCACCCCCATACCTCTCACCTTGTGCATCTGCTTCTTGGTGCTTAGCATTATGTAGGAATCTTGTCCATCCTTTTCCTCCTTTGTTCTGTCTTCCTCGCCCAGATTGTAAACTTCATGAGGGCAGCTTGTTCATCTCAAGGATGCTCCCGGCCTGTCCTACCCTGGACTCCCTTCACCTCTCCTGACCTGCCAGTGACCGGGCTCTTTTCCCTCCTGACTCTGGAAACCACACTCTTCTTTCTCTTGGAGTTTGGGAAGCTTTGCTAATGGGCCCTTAGGAGACTGCCCTTCCAGTCGTTCCTTTTCCCTGAATGGTCTTCCCCGCCGGGCGGCAGGGCCATGCCGGAGGACAGGCCTGTGGAACCTTCTTTCATAGCCTCAGCCCTGTCTTGTGTGGGTGCTGCCCCCTCCCACTTTCCCACTGGCCCCACGGTGCACCCATAGGCCTCAAAGGCACATGTGTCTTAGGGCTCCCCGGGACAGGCGTGGCCAGGAGGGGTCTGGGATGTTCCGCCACTGCTGACAGACCTGTGGGCCAAGAGAGCTGCCTGGCCTTTCTCCCAGCCACGCCACCAATGGCCCCAGAGCAGACCTTCTGGGAGATGGAATCAGGGGGACAAGGTCTTCCTGGGTCGTCCTCCCCTCTCCCCGTTTTCTTGTGAAGCCAGAGGGACGGCCAGCCTCGCCCTGTCAGGAAAAGTTTCCCTTGACCACAGAGCTGGCTGTCCTCACAGTCGGCTCTAGAGCTCCCTGCTAACTTAAACTATGCTTACAATAAAAAACAAAAACTTTGGAAGATGTAATGTGTAAACTATTTTGATCCCTTAGTTTAAGTAAGGTAAGATTACTATTAATTATCTCTTTAGATGACAAGCTTGTTGAAAGGAAAAAAGAAGGCTTGTATTTAAGGGAGAATAAGATAACACTTTGGGGACATGTGTCATAGTTTTCTCTTCATTGAAAAGTCATTTAAGGTTATCATTAAAAAGAACATCTTTTAATTAATTTCTATATATAAGTATTTATTTAAAATAATACTTTGTTGAAAGACACAGTTCTTAGTTCTTCACATGTTAGCTTATTCAGTCCTCTGTAATCCCAAAAAGTAGGTGCTGTTATTGTCCCTATCTTACTGATGAGGAAACTGAGGCACAGGGAGGTGGGTGGCTAGTGAGTGGGAGAACCAGAAAACCTGGGCAGTCAGGTTCCAGAATCCTCACTGCCAAATTACTGTCCCTTGACTTCAGTTAGGTTGGGGTTGTTTCTGAGGGACAATAGTGTTCTGCAGGGGGTGGTTGGCAATGTCTGGAGATGCTTGCTTGCTTTCTTTTTAAAGAGACGGGTCTTGCTGTGTTGGTCAGGCTGGTCTTGGACTCCTGGCCTCAAGTGATCCTCCTGCCTCAGCCTCCCAAAGTGTTGGGATTACAGGCATGAGCTACTGTGCCTGGCCTCGGAGATATTTTCTGTTGCCACAGCTATGGGGAGTGGTGTATCAGCACCTAGTGGGTAGGGGCCGGGTATGCACGGGGACAGCCTCCACAACAGTTACCCAGCCCCAAATGAATGTAAGAAACTCTAGGCGTGTTCTTTCAAAGTCAAAAATGTAGGTTGACAGAGTTTATTTTGTTTTTTAAATGTCTTTCATGATAGAAAAAAATGCTCTGCATTCTATAGCTCCTTTGGAAAGTATTTATTCTGTATATTTACATATGTGTGCCTACTGTGGGCCAGGCTTCGGGGTGGGTGTCTGAGGGCCCGGCTTGACCTACTGAGGGCCTGGGACGCTCTTTACTGCCTGCTACCGAGGCTCAGTGTTCCACTTTGAGGGGTCACTTCATGGATTCTCGAGGGCAGATTTTTTTGGAGCTACGATCCAAGTTCGTTTGATCTGTGCCTATGAGATGAAGACTACTCTTAATGTCAGGCCAAGGAAAGTGCACCTGTGTCTCTCAACTACCTTGAAGCACCAGGTATGACCAGGCAGAGAGCAGGAAGGTTGTAGGTTATTGCCAACGCTTGGTTATCTGATTGCTGTTCCCGTCAGTTTGCCACGACAACAGGAGTTGGTGTACTGATGTTCCCTTTGTGTCAGTGAAGGGCGGCTTAACCTTACTAGGGAGTCAGCACTTCCTTTTTTGCAAGTAGTGTTTGGTGGTGGTTGAAATGCAGAGTAGGAGTTTGTCTTTGCTACTGATACTGTAGCTGGTACAAGGATTTAATCGTTCTCCAAGTCTTGTCACAGGTGTCAGTGTCTCACTTTTCCAGCCACTCCTCGAGGTGACTGTAGTGCAGGGAGACTGGCTGGCTGACTGCAGCTAGCACGGGGAGCTCAGGTGTCCTGCCTGAGCCCAGCATCCCTGAACCATGGCAGAGGCCCAGCCACCCAGAGTTTGTAAAAACAGACCAGAAGCCAGCAGTTTGTGAAGACACCTTGCCTTGTGACTTGCAAAATTTTGTAGAAAATTCAGGCTCTCTGTATTTTTTTTCTTTAAAGGAATATTCACATTTTATCGTCTAAATTAAATAATATTACTTTCTATTTTGGCATGAGTATGTGAACTTTTAGGAAATCCAAACTACCCTTTGAATGCCTCTTGCCGCATCTAGCTGTTTCCCTGATTGTCTTTTCCTGATGACAGGTGTTTCTAGTTATTGACGTGCTATTTCAATTATAACTTTGGGTGTTGTCTTGAGATAAAATGCTAAGTTAGGCACAGAGGTCAGACTAGTTTGTATAATAGATTTGTTCAGAATAATAGCTTGTATTTTGCAGGGCTTTTTATATGCCAGGTACTATGTGAAACCCTTTATGTACACTACCCTCATAGCAGCCCCCAAGATCAACACTAGGATTATTTCCATTTTGCAGATGAGGAAATGAAAGCCAAGAAGTTGAGTGACTTGACCAAAGGTGCACAGCCAGGAGACCTATGGGGCTGTCTTGCTACATTCTTTATTAGGATCAGTGCTTACCAAAACACCTTGAAGTTATATCTGCGGAAAGAATGAACATTTTAGCCGGGCTTGGTGGTGCATGCCTGTAGTCCCAGCTACTCAGGAGGCTGAGGATGAGGGAGGATCACTTGAGCCAAGGGGTTCCAGGCCAGCTGTTTCTTTAAAAAAAATAAATAAATAAACATTTTAAGAAGATTAACTTGCCTAAGTTATATTTGAATACTAGCATTATAAATTAGACATCATGAATTTTGTCACTATATCCTGGAATAAAACTAAAACAAATGTAAAATGCCTTTCTTGGTATTTTGAGTGATTCAGCCAGCTTCCATAGCTGGGGTCCCCATAGTCTTTCTTCCCTCTCTCCCTGCACACCTGGCTGACAAAGCCAGGCTGCTGGGAAATTTCCACAGGATTGCTGCTGCTTCCAACCTGGGGAATTTGACCTGATGCAAACAATAAAATTTATGTTCTGAGTATTTCTTTTTTGAATACTTGTTTTTACTACTCTTGAGTGAATTATCTGGGAGAGAAAAAATTTAATACAATTGGTTACTTTTTAGAAGTGTTAATATTTACTTATTATTTTTTTTTTTGTGTGTGTGTGTTTTTAACAGTCACACTGAGGAGAAGACTCAATGGGAACATCCGAAAACTGGAAAAAGAAAACGAGTAGCAGGAGGTTTGTATGTTGTTGTCATAAAGCAAATAATCTTGTATTTGAAGTGTTACATAGCTAGGAAAATGTCACAGGCAATGAGGTGACAGGTCATTGTGTCTTTTTGGGAGGGCTTTCTGGGAGAGAACCTGTGAAAGAACAGGACTGTCACTCTGAGGAACTTCTGGGATTTGACAGAGAAGGTGATGAGATCGTGAGGTGGAGTGAGGATGATTTCTCACTGGTCTTAAACAAAAAAGTATCAAAATAATTAGGGCCTTTGACTCCCTGTAGTTGCACTGTTTGATGTGGATGCTATGGAATTAAAAACATCAGTGTGTTATGGAGTTCATAAAGATTGCCGTGACTTCTAGGTGCTTCTGAGCAAGTGTATGATCCTTGGAATAGAAGTATGAGAAGGTCCCTGCCCTTAAGAGGTTAGAATCCAGTTGAAGGGACAACATGTACTTGGAAAAAAAAAAAAATGGAACTGCTCTATAATATCGTATGAGGCATCACAAGTCAGCATATGAACTATGTTGGGTGCCTGCTATACATATGGATTATTCTGTGAGCTCATTCGAGGGAGAATTCACTTTTATTGGAGCCACCAGTAAGGTTCATAGTGATCAAGAATGAAATAGATTTTCTTTAAAGCAAGAGGCAGGAATATGGAGTCCAGTTGGGGTAACAGGCCTTCTGTATCTGACACAATTGGAACATGTGACCACAGCCAGTTGAAGTGACCCGCTGTTGTCTGGGAGGGCATGGCACCTCTCCTTCCTGACCTGGGGTGGGTCTTCACTCTGACACATGGAGACCTGTCAGTCTGTTTTGTGTTTCAGATTTGCCATACGGATGGGAACAAGAAACCGATGAGAATGGACAAGTGTTTTTTGTCGAGTAAGTATCTACATAGAAACTACCTTCAGCTGTCTTTTTAATAGGATTTTTTCTTTTATTACAAAAGTAATACACATTGTAGAAAAACATGAAGTAGTATATACCTATAATCTATAATCTTATTAGCAGTGATAACTACTTTTAACAACTTTTGGATTTATTTTCTGTGCACATACTTTCTTTTAAAAAAAGGGAATGCATTGTGTTTAGTAACCTGGTTTTTCCACATGATATATTGTGAGCATTTTCTCATACCCTTGAAGATGATAGTTAGTGGCTATAGAGTATTATTTTGCACAGATATACTATAATTTATCAAATTGCCTATTGGGCATTGATGTTGTTAAATTCCTATTATTGGGAATCTATAATTATAAATAATGTTTTGAGTATCTTTATCTGTAAAACCTTTTCACTTCTCTGATTCCATCTTTAGAATAAATTCCAGTATTAAACAGCAATAGTAACCAGCTGTCCGGCGTATAGCATGAGCCAGGCATGATTCTAATCACCTTCTATCTGTAGTGTTAGCTCATTGGATCTCCATGGTGCTCTGAGAGGTGTCATGTTACCATCCCTGGCTTTCTGCTGATGACACAGACTGAGTAAGTGGTTTGTTAAGGATCCTGCGGCAAGTAAATGGCAGAACCGGGATTTGAGCCCAGCACCTGCTCCAGGGTCTGCACACTCGGCCACCACAGTTAAGAGGGGAATGAATGTTTCATGACTATGCACGTTTAAATCAGAAGATTGCGTATTTGATGGGATTAGGATTGATTGGTTAATAGAAGTTGATTTAAGCAGGAATTATTTTTCTTAAGTTATGTATGTAACATAAATATTTTCTTTGAACGTTTGGTTCGAGTACACCAGGCTTTGGGGTTGGGCCAGGCCTGCTCTCTGCGTGTGGGTCTGCTCCTTCCCCAGCACACCCATAGCAAAGCATCTGCAATTTCTACTTTCGCTTTCTTTAAGGTTGAGCAAAAGCTTATATTTTCAAAGAATCTGAATGCTACATCTCCTGGGAGTATTACGGTGTTTTTCGAGCATTTTCACTGTGCTTGATGGAACCAAAACAGTTTTTTTTCCTAGCTACTTGTCTTTGAGGCTCTCCAAAACATTCAGCCAAACTTTCATAGATATAGTGATAATTTTCACCCCACTTCTTATTAGTTCATGTAATAATAGTTCATTAAATAATGTAGTCACAGTAACAAGTTCAAATGGCATAAGTGGTTTTTGAACAAACATGGCAAACTCTTGGTGCATATCCAATACTGGGAGCAAATGGGCCAAAGCTTGCTTGGGAGGAATGTCTCAGCCACCATGGGCAGCTCCAGAAAGACGGGGCTGTGTGGCAATTGAATAGGTGGCATGTTTGTTGTTGCCTGTTAGTGTGTAAAAGGACTTCTCCCCTGATTTGTAAAAGCTTTTTTCCTCAACAAATTAAGGATATCAACTTATTGGTTATATGTTGCAAATGTTTTTTCCAAGTTTTTCTTTTAACTTTGTTGATTTTTAAAAAATCAACTATAGAATTTCTTAAATTTTTGTGTAGTCATACCCGTTTTCTCCTGTGTAGGCTTTGCCTTCACATTAATGCTTGGCAGGTTCTTCCCCCGAAGTGGGTGTTAATCTTAATCAACCTAGAGCAGTGGTTCCCAGGTGTGGTTCCTGTACCAGCAACATTAGCATCACTTGGGAATTTATTAGAAATGTACCTTCTTAGGCTCCCAGGCTCAGACCTGTTAAATCAGCAACCCTGGGGACAGAGCTGGCAACCTCGCTTTAACAAGACTTCCAGGAGATTCTGTCGCACACTAGTTTGAGAGGCACTTGTCTACTCCAGAGCAGGGGTTGTCGACTTTTATCTGAAAATACATTTTAGGCTTTTCCAGCCATGTGGTTTCTGTTGCATTTATTCAGCTCTGTCATTGTAGTGAGAAAGCAGCTATATACAATATATAAATGATGGGCATTGCTGTGTTCCAATAAAATTTTATTTACAAAAACAGGCAGTAGGCCAGATTTGGCCAACTCTAAGTCTTAATCTAGAGGAATAAGCAGGGGCTTTGGAGGCAAGCTTGGCTCCCCTGCTGGTCACCTCGCTTCTCTGAGCCTGTTGCAGTGGTGTGCTGGTAAATGTTTAATGGCAGCTGTTTAGGGGAATAAAAGCCTAGATTTGTTTCTATGGTGTAAATACTTTTACCGTTGCCAATTTCAAGTTGCCAAGGCAAAGTCACTGAGGAGTTGGGAAGAGATAGACACATTTGGCTTTTGTGAGCTGCACAGCACTGCTCTGTTTGTGTATAACATTGGGGTCATAGAGCTCATCCGTCAGGCAAGAGATGTAATAAAATAAAGGTTGGATTATTCTTGGGTCTTAGTATTTATAGGATGATAAGTATAGATTTTAAACTATATAATTTTATACACATTATGAATACATTACATATTAAACCTCATCTATTTCTGGAGAGTTCTTAATTGTATTTAAAGATATTTTGAGGTCTTTATTTCAAATTCCAAGAATACATTTAAAATGTAAACAATCTATTATAAGGAGTAACTTTTTAATCCATGTGTGCCAATATATTTTAATATTGTTTCTATAAGATTTAGATCAAATCAAAATTAGAGTGCTTGTAGGAGGTATGAGTACAATCTTAAAATCAAAACCATTAGAATTTTATTACTTGGCTAATTTCACATTTACTATTAAGGCTTTTATCATTTTGAGTTTTCAGCTTCTCTGCCAGTCTTTGGGCCCTTGCACAGGGCTAAGAGATTTAATTGAAATCTACCAGGAAGAGTGGCTGACAGATCTTATAACCACACTTACAGAAATTAAATAAAAACATTCTCAAGAAGCCTTTTTTTGAGATTTGAGGATACAAAGTATGTGTTCCAGCGTGTTTCACAGGTAGTTCTGAAGGAAAGGCCTCCATGACTGTCCAGGCAGGAATGTAATCCTCAGGGAGTCCAGAAGATAGATTAAATGGGCGCCTGCTCTTTCCAGGCTTAAGAGTAAGCCCTTTGGTACGTGAAAAATGGGGTTTGCCTAAACTATAAGATTATATGTATGAATGCCTATGTTCACTGCTTTCTCCTTTTCTGTGCAGCCATATAAATAAAAGAACTACCTACTTGGACCCAAGACTGGCATTTACTGTGGATGATAATCCGACTAAGCCGACCACCCGACAGAGGTACGATGGCAGTACCACCGCCATGGAAATTCTCCAGGGCCGGGATTTCACAGGCAAGGTGGTTGTGGTCACCGGAGCTAATTCAGGAATAGGTAGGCTGTTAACTTATGACACTTTATTTATTTTTTGTGACTGCTATCATGAAATCCACTTAAATCTAACTATGATGGAATTTTGTCTCATGGTTCTCTAATTTAAAATGATTTTTAGCCTTCAGCTATCATTTCATTAAAATCACGACCTTTTTTTAAATCCCAGTGTTATCATGGAGGGGTACGTAGGGGCTGACCTTGAAGTCTCTGAAAGCTGAACACTCAGCAAAAGTCCGTGGCTATTTTGGTATTCAGGGATTGGAGACAACAGGCTCCGTCTAAGAGTTTTTGACCTGGTCTGTGTGGTGTACAGACATATTCCAATTACCTGGGTTATTCAAACGAAAGTTGATTAGTAATAAAATACAGGGAACAGCAAGGTATTAGGACTTTGGAACAAAAGGTACTGCAGGCTTTGGTTGATCACTGAGCATATCGTTTTCTTTTGCGAACAGGATCTTATTTCCGTATAAAATTGGAGAATTAGTTTCTGTCTTAACCTCTAAATTAACCCTCCTAATTGCCAATGTCTAACCACAGTGACCGTCATGCGGCAGATGGCTTGTGAGCATCCTTTCTTCAATGTCGTGGGCTCCTAAAGAAATAAGAGCAGAGCAGATGCTTGCAACCTTACTCTTCATGTGATTTTATTATTTTGTCTTGGTCCGTTTACATGAATATCCGAATCAGTTAGAACCAACTGCTTTGAGTAAGGGCATGCATCCTTAGATTTGTTTACAGACAGAAAAAATGGAATTGCACTTGGCTGTCTTCTGGCAAGTTCTGTCCTTTTGACTCTTCCAGCCCCCACGGTGCTCCCCTTGCTGGCTGCCTCTCTCATAAGCTTTTATCTCCTGTACTCTCCCCTTTCTCTGTCTTAAATTTTGACCACCTCCTTCTTGAACCCCCAGCAGCATGCTCTAACGTCATGAGGGTAAGCATGAGGGGTAAAAATACATTGTTAAAGGGTCAATCGTTGTGTGGCACAGGTTCTAAAATCCAACAGGCTATAATCCGAGAGCAGAATTTTTTTTTACTGTACTTGCCTACTTTGCCTTAGAGAAGCAAATGGATTTTTTTTTTTTTAATTGGAAGGAATTTATTTATTTAAAGTCAACTCTCACACCTCATCCTGGGCTCAGAATATGTTCAGTTCAGTTTTCTGAACTTCTGCATAGGAGCAAATTCTATATAATCGTCATTGATGTCCAAACTGATGGCATGATATTAAAAATAATGGCTGGATCTTCAAGAAGCAATATGTTGTGTTGATTGTATTGACTACTGTTATGGTGAATGTGTGGACCAGTACATTGCAGAATAATTAAGAAAAAAATAAGGATTTAAGGACGTAAGAAAAATATCTTTTTTTATTTAACACTCAGTTAACCAGAAAATTAACTAAGAGATCTCATTCCTTTAATCTTCCAGCTAGACTGTTTTTCTTTAATTAGTAAGATATGTGACAACTGATTATTTTCTGCGTTAAGTGTTCAAACTGCTCCGCCTGACATTAGATAGCAGACCTTTGAATGTAGCCAGTGCTCTTTCAAAGATTTGCAACACTAGGCCTATGACGTTGTAATCCAGGACCAATAAGGTTCGTTCAGAATATAAAACGGGCTATGTCTAGTTGGATATTTATTCATAATGGAAAGAGAAGAGATTCTGAAACATTGAGAATAAATATGTTGTTGATCAGAATGTCCTTCCAACCTTTTGGAGTAAAGTTGAAAGTGCTTTGTGCCTCTTTGCAGCTCCCACTTCCCCCAAGACCCTTCCTGATCTCCATCACTCGTTTTGCAGACACTGCAGGAGGTGTCTGTGGTCCAGTCGGATGTTGTGGCAGATCGTAACCCTCAGGATGGCACAGATGGTGCGGAAAGTCTTAGGGAGACCAGCCTTTCCTACTCAAGCACCTGCCGTTCTTTCCCCAGCTCTAACCTTCCCTCAGAAATTGCCTTTAACATTGCCACCTCACCCCACTCCCCTCCACCCTCGGGAAGCATGAGTCTAGGTGAGTGCTGAAGATCTTTATTCTGAATTTTGAAATAATATCCTACTGAAAATTCCAGGCAATCAAATACTCGCAAATCACTTTCACTCTGCAGCAGTGGTGTCAGGCTTAAAGAAAGGAAGAGGCTGAAGATAGGCACATGGCTTTGCTAAGTTAGCTTTTATGTCCTATGTGGCTGCGTTTAGAAAGTGTCCTTGCCCCATTGGACTGTGGCTTCCAGATAAAGTCCTTCCTTCTACTGAGCTATGCAACGTGCCAATTTATAAATTGCTATCGCTGCTTTAGTTCTGCCCATTGCAAACGAAATAGCTGAATGCTGAGTGAATCTGGCATCTTCATTTCCCAGACCTCTGGGACATTCAAGAGTCATCTCTCAAAGCTTTATTGGTGTGGGGGTTCCCTTTGGCCACTCAGGAGAGCTTGTTTTCTATGTATAAACTGTTAAATCTTGTGAATGTTGTTCTTTTTGAAGCAGAGTGGCCTGGAACAAAACATAACAGTATTTGAGTGGTGACTCCACAATAAAAACATAGATTCCTAATTTGCCTCACAATGGCTGATTTACAAATCTAGTATTTCCCGTAGTTCCTTTAAAAAAGAAAAACAAAGTCCCCACGAGGCACTGCTTTGTTAGAGCTGCCACTGGTGAGAATCTCTGATGTGGAAGGGGACATCTCTCCCTTGACAGACTTTAGGGCTATGATGGGGTCCTGCTCCTTTGACATGGCCTGTGAGCAGACTTTGTCTTATCATCTTCCTCCTGCCGCCTGTAAGTGATACAGAGCTATATTTTGAATTTTTGATATTTGCTATTACTAAGCCAATTGGAGGGATTCTTCCTTAATTCATCTCAAAGAGACCAGTGTGATTTTGGAAGATAAAAGCGTTTGGAGGAAATGTCAGAATAAAGCATTAAGGGTCCGTGAAATCCTTGTTTATACTGTTAAGGTTCATAGGCAGATATTAACCACTGTGGACTGGACTCAGCTGTCCATATTGGGAGTGGGCAAATGATGGTCCTTGGGCTAAATCTGACCCGCCGGCTGATTCTGTAAGTAAAATTTTATTGGAGCATGCCACACCCATTTATTCCTATATTGTCTGTGGCTGTTTGTATGTCACCAGCAGAGTTGAGTAATTACGACAGAGGTTCAGAAAGCCTCAAATATTTATTGTCTGGCCCTTTACAGAAAGTTTGCCGACTCCTGCATTAGGTGACCTAGTCGCTTTCAAAGTAAGATCACCCAACATTCTCTAAATTGATCATCATTTAGATGAAATGTAGATAAGTATCCAAATTATCTGTGGCCCAGGCCACAGGAAGGTTGTAGCCACACGTCGTATGTATTATAACTGTTGGGGACATCCCACCACTGTCCTGCACTCCTTGCCTCACTGGTGTTTTCCATTTCATTTTAGGGAGCTGTAGGGATTAGGATGTTGCCTCTTCAGAAACTAACACTCTTCTCTCCTTGACCTTTGTTTAACCAGCTTTCTGAACCTGAAGAACTTTGTAGATTGAAAGCTGTAGCTTGTGGACCTCTCTCTGTGGAGATCAACATCTCAGTGTCCAGGGGGAAGTCATCTCTTCACCCAAAGCTGCTTCTAGCAGATCAAGAGGCCTGGAACTCCGCAGTCCTGAATGCAGTAGAGACAAGGGAGGAGTTCATTTCTGTTCCTAACATAGTATGAGCAGGAAGGGCCAGGTGTCTCACAGCTTGCTGGAGTTAGCAGCTTGATGGCTCTGATTTGGCAAAAATGAATGGAAATGGCTTCAACATGGTGCTCGTTACATGCAATTGTTATTGTGAAGTTTCAGGAGAGGGAATTTTTTAGGTTAGGGAATTTCCCACCTTGAAAGGTGCCATGGCTGCTTTTCTAGACTTGACCTGTCAACGGAGCTAATTTGGCTATGCATATAAATGATTTAGTTAAAAATGCTGCCCCCTTGAATCTGCAGGCTGACATGTGCTTATCAAAGGCAGGAGCCTTCTAATGAGGGGTTAATTGAATGCTTAAATGTGGGAGTACCTGCCCTGTTCATTGTCTCCTTTCTGAAACATTTGTTGGAACTCATGCAGATTGTTGCCCTGAGCAGATGGATTTATTATCATCATATTTAAGGAGTGACATTCAGAGTTTCGCCAAACATGGGTTTTAAAACTTTTCACAGGTATGAGCAAATTAGGTATTTGCAGTTTCATATTCGGTGGTAATGATAAAACTTTCTTTTTAACTTTCATTCTTAAACCAGTCTTGGCTAAAATTTGATTTTTAAATTTCTTTTAGAGTTTGTTCAGGATGAAAAGTTTTCACCTTCTGAACCTTTATAACACTGGGCTGCATCAAATGTGGGGACTTTAAATCAAGAATAGACTAGCCTAGTTTTGATTTTTGAGCCAGAGGACCCATTAAGAAAAACTGCTTCCCCCCGCCCCCAAACATATAACAGATAGCCACACTGGTATATGCCAGTACAATGTATTTTAGGGCTGACACTTTAATTTTCTATTGGTGTTTATGTTACAAAATCACCTCCCTAAGATTTATTATGGGGATCTATATATATGTACTTATATATTAAAATTTATATTTTGAGGTATAAAAAGTACATGCACAAGGTATCAGTCAACCACCCTAAATTTGTTCTTGAAACAAAATGAAGGTATCATTTTCAGGCAGGGAATCTCAAAATGTTGTTATAGTGTAATGTTGAAATTGGTTCTTAGCTTAGAGAGCCCACTTTTTAAAACTTGGGATTTTGTTCCTAAATCATCTGTTGAAATTACAGTGTGAAGTATAGTTGCCATGTTCTTTTATCCTACAAATCATCACCATGATGAATTCGTATCTGGTGTAAATTCTAGCAGTTTTATAGTAATACAGGAAAATTACTTTTTCTTCATGTTGAGAAGGGTATTCATTCTTAAGATTTTAAGTCTACACTTACCAGTTATGGACTATATTATAGTAGCTTCCTTTATACTTTTGGTTGTTCTCTTTTCCATACCTAAGTTTTACTAAATTTTGCTTTCAAGTCTAAACCATGCCATTGATTTTTTCCCCCCAGTTATTCCAAAAGATCTCATAAATCTGAGGCCATAGCAAACTTACATTTGGTTGTTTTCATAGGTATGGCATACTCATATGAAATCACTAAACTTGGGGTCTGAAATGCCTGATTGCAGTTTTCTTTCTGGCTGTTGACAAGACTGAAACTAGTGAGATCTTGGCATTTATCTTTTTAAGAACCTGGTACTCATTAAATAGAAGAAACAGTTCAGAAATAATCTAAATAACCTTTTGGGAATTTAAATTCCCATTTTAAATTAAAAACATTTGTGACAATTATTCTCTTATGCTAAACTATACTCATATATTAAGTCAAAAGATTTTGAAATTATTTTGTTCTGGGAAACTATGGAGCTTTTTGACGATATTAGAAAAAGTTCTTGAATGACATCACATAAAAATTGAAAATACCTTATGACTTAATCATTTTACACTGAAATATTGGACACTGAAGATACATGGAAATCACATGATCAAAGGATTTGAGAGGTAAGTATCTAAGGGAAGAGATCAATTTAAAACATTCTTATGAACCTCATCTCATAATTTGGTAATCCCATGTAAAAGACTTACAATGGGGGTGTGTGTGTATGTGTATATACATATGTATCTAAAACATTTTTTTGTAATAGGTATGCAGTAGTCCCCCTTTATCCATGCTTTTGCTTTCTGAGATTTCAGTTACTCAAGGTCAACTGCCATCTGAAAATGTTACAGTATTTTGAGAGACCATATTCATATAACTTATAGTACATTATGATTATTTTATTATTAATCTTATACTGTGCCTAATTGATAAACTTTATCATAGGTATTATGTATAGGAGAAAACATATATAGGGTTTGGTACTCTATCCATGTTTTCAGGCATCCACTGGGGGTCTTGGAATGTATCTCTTGAGGATAAGGGGGGACTACTGTATGTATATACCTAATTAGATCTCGACTGAAACTTTTGTCACAGGAGGTCATCAGTCGAATTTAATACTCAAATGTGGATTTAGATTTTAACTTTTTTATAGTGTCAGCATAACAAATGAGGGTCATAGAAGCTGTTGTTCAATGGCAAAGTGGTTCAAAGTCATTTTAAAAATATTTTAAAATATTTCTATTCTAGTTGAGGTTGTGTACTGTTATGTAAGATTTGAAAATTGATTATCTTGAAATAATTTGATCTTTTGCTTTTTCATACTACAGTGACATAGTAAGAATTGTAATAGAAGAACGTGTTCTACATATTTTCTGTAAATTAACCTAAAAGCAGAAATGTCTTTGTGTCTTTTTATTTTTTCGCCACTAGAGGGCTCTGTTGCCCTTTGATATAATTAAACAAAAGATGTTGCATCTCAATATAGTTTTGTTTCTCTCGACCGGTCTTGGTTTCATTTTTGTTAAGTAATGCCTTTTACTTTTCTAACGTATCTTTTAGGTCTTGGTCTTCCAGGTGATAGACTTCAAACTGAAGACTGTTACTAGTGTCATGTTTGTTTCTTTTTCTTTCTCTCTCTCTCCCTTTTTTTTTTTTTTTTGTTTGTATAAAATGCCAGGGCTGAAGAGATCCATTTAATAAAAAGGCCCATTGTATTCAGGGAGCAGCCTGTTCTGCCAAATTACACAAGGGCATGTGTTTTCATAACATTATTGGTTTTGAGTGTGCTGGCCTATCAATAATGTGATTTTTTTTTTTTCCTAAGTGGAAATTGTAATATTTAAATATTAATGCCTCTGTTTAAGGTTCATTTAGAATGCCTATAATCTCCTTTGCCCCTGCCACCAGCCTTATCCAGTGTTATATAATTTATTGTAATTAGATTGTGTATTAATGATATGTTCTTGTACTGGAAGAAAATATGTCTTTTTGGGCCCAGTATAGTATGCTTCTTAAATAAGAGAGGTCATATTAAACTAAATACTTAATATGAAGCAGATAGCCAGTACTCTGCACAATTTTTATTTTGGCTTTATAACTAAAGTTTGAGGCAGCCCATTAATCGTGTACTTCAGCTGTCAAATTGAAATTTGGCCCAGAAAAGAACACACTTCAGCTTTATAACACTGCTGCTTTTCAAATTTTAAATGGGGACAAAGTGAATACACTATATTATATGCGTTTATTTATATTTTTTCTCAGCAACGTTTTTCTCTTTTGAAAATGTTAAAAGCCTGAAAACATAGTGAATATACTTGCAACATTGCAAAAGTGTTTCACCAGAGTAAAGATGTTTTGGTCATTCATATACAAATGCGTTCATTGTTTATCAAATTGTTAAAACTAGATGGCTATTCTGGGAATTATTATAGAGTTTTATAACATGAGATGCTGACAGTTGAAACCCCCTTGACCGTTGCTTGTTTGGTGACACATCCTTTCCTGCACTTCTGCAGCATGTAAGTGAACAGTGTTCAGCTATGAGTTCTCTGCCTTTTCCCAAATAACGTTTGGATCACTAGGAGGGCTTTCTTGCAAAGATCTCTTAAATTAAGGCACCAGGAGATGGACCAAAAAGCAAATTCCAATAGGCTGTGTTTCTTGCCTAAATTTATTACCTCCCTTTGGCTTAATAAATAACAGTACATTTCATGAAGTGCCAGTTTTGATGTGCACAAACGTAACTGAATGGGGTACGTAGGAAGTGTTGAGTTGTGTGACATGGTTTGATTCTGATTGTTTCAACTCTTTGACTTATTTGTTTACCAGGCTGTGCGGCTTGGTGTTTTTGTTTGTTTTGGATCCTTCATGTTAGAAGCCATATTCAGATAGTGCTGTCTCTGAAAGCAAATTAAGGTTTCCTCCCTAGACTCTAAGAGGAGATCTGGTGAGGAAAAGATGGTGTACGTGAATGGGAGAGAGTATGAGTATGTGTGTGTGATGGGGGCGGGGACAGGGAAGACACTCATCCCATTGTCTTTGCCGTTCTCCCTAGGGGTGGGATTGTAGCAAGGTGAATGGAGCTAAGCCTTTTGTGTAAATAAATTATCTCATATGAAGAGGAACAAAATCAGAATCAAATTTCTTGTGCGGTTGAATGGAAAGTAAAGTTAAAACTCACAAGATGCTTTCCATTTTCATCCTTACCTCTTCATTATTCTAGCTTAGTGTTTATTAATCATTTTAATATCTTATGTAATATCTTGATAGCTCTTTAGAATTTATGCTATATTTATTTCTCACCACTGTGCTTACAGAGAGGTGAAGTAACTGGGCAGAGATCACAAAGCTCTTGAGTGGTGGATGCCTGCAGCACTAGGGCTAAAGGACTTCTGACTCTATGCCTAGGGCCCCTCCGCTGTATTTGCCACCCCGTGTTTGGAGGAATAATAATAGCACATGGTCCTAAACGAGATCTTCCCAAGCAGCTCATTCAGTTTGTTAAGCCTGAGTCTGGACTCAACACATTTATTTCAGCAAATCTGTGAAGACTTGCTCTGTGCCAGGCCGAGTGCTAAAGGTGGCAGCTGCAGGAAGGGCCAAGGTGGATTTGAGTTCTGATTTGGATGTCGATCATGGATTCGTACACTAGTGCTTTCTTTACCAAATTCCCCTTTGCTGTTATCATAAAACAGGAGTTGGGGAAGAATTCTGGGGCAATGGGAACTAGCATTTGTCAAGCTTGTATATATGCTGGGTGTTAGGCTGGATGATCTTTATTTTTTTTTTAAAAATATTGTTATTAAACATGTATTCCTTGTGGAAAATCTAGAAAATGCAGTTAAGTATAAATAAAAATAAATGGAGGTTAAAACAAATCATCCAAAATTCATACTGTTAACATTTAGCATATATGATTCTAAGCATTTTTTCCCCCTTTTGTGATTTTTCTATTTATGGATTTTGAATATCTTTCTGTGCCATTAAATAGTCCACATCTTAAATGGCTGCATTGTATTCCATTATATGGTTCCAATCATTCTCCCTGTGTGGCACATTTGGGTGGATTCCAGCTTTTTAATAGCTATGAAATGGAGATGAACATTTTGTAATTAAATGTTTGTAACCATCCGTGACTATTCTGTAGTTTTATTTTGTGGAAGTGAAATTGCTGAATCAAGGGATTTGCTTTTTAACCTTAACATCTCGATTCATTTTGTCCAGCCACACCTAGGAAGGTTGTACCAATTTGAGTGCCCATTTGCCAAGCACCGTTGCCAACCTTGGGAGTTAGAAGTTTTTAAAAAGTATTGTTTTAATTTTCACATTGCTGATTATTAGTAAGGTTGATAATCTCTTCATATGTCTGGCCATTTGTGTGTTTTTCTCTTTTTATGAATTGCCTTTTCATCTCATATGCATGGCTATTGGATATGTATCGATTGCTAATTGATTGCTTGCTTTATGTGCTATAATTTAATTTTCAAAATGTCCCTTTCCCTTAGAAGTTAATTTATCTCAAAGTGTCTATTAAGTACGTATTCAATCCTGTGATCAAGAGGAAATTCACAGAGAATGAAGTTGACCTAACTCCCCAGTTTGCTTCACTAAAAACTTAAAAGCATACAGCTGATCTGTTATAACAGCTACAACTCAAATCACAGGCCCTGCTGCTTCGGGACTTGCATTGGAGGTGGGAGCAGCCCAGAAAACTTGAAGTTGGCTGGCTTACAATGGTGGTTGAGTCCCAAGATAATACAATAGGAGAGATTTGATTATTTTCGTTTTTTGATTTCCCCCGGCTGTGAATGATAGTAACACCTCTTCAGAGCTTTTCTATGTAGTCTCTCATTTGATGAGCCTGCTCCCACATGGTGAAATTGTACCATTGCTGAAAATAGCTTTGCTGACAGTTGGGGCAAGCTGGATCGGTAGCGGGTTTCTATCTGGAAAGGTGCAGCAGAGGAATCCTGACTCTTGAAGCAGACATGACCTAGTTTTGAAACCTGGGCTAGCCACTTCCCATCTGAACTTGGGCAAGTTATTTTCCTTCCCTGAACTCTTGTTCCACATCTATGCAACATGAACAATACTCCTACTTTGCAAAGCTGTTAAAGATGGGGGAACTCCGGAGGGCCCAGGGAATTGTCTGCTCATCATTGCAGACACTTAATAACATGTAGCCATTTCTGGAATGGGAGGCAGGGGGATTGAGTTACTTCTGGAATTAATTTTGTATTTTCCTAGCTTCCTGGTTTTTGGATCCTCAAAAGGCTACCATAATCTCTGTGAGTTTGTCCTAAAATGACCTTTCTAAATAACTGGTTTAGGCATTGACTTGTCTTTGGTATGAAAGGAAACATTTTAGATATTTTTTGGTTGGAGGTCAGATAGTAGCTTCATCTAGAAAAAGAATCAAATGGAAGGAAAAAAAAAAAAACCAGATAAGGTTATTTTTGTTACAGTCAAGGAGGAAAAAAGATATATTAAACTTGGAAAAAGGGAAGAAAGCTATTATACTTGAAAAGAGTGCAGAATGGTAACATCTTTATTACTGAGAGTTTGGCATTAGAGCAATTGTTCACTTGAGTTTGTGATGATTTATAGGACTGCCTGGTATATTAAGTGTAAATGTCCAACTTTGATGTCCCATTTACTTGATCACACCCAAGAATGTATCAGTGTTTGAATATAATTTTAGCAGTGCTTAGGTATGGCAGTTTTATTGGAGACTACTGGGACATGGTAGGAAGAGAGCTATACTATGAGACAGATTGTCATTAACTTACGTGAACTAAGACAAGTCACTTAACTATTTTGAGCCTTACTGGAGTTCAAGACCAGCCTGGGCAACATAGTGCAACCCTGTCTCTACAAAAATCACATAAATTCATTTAAAAATGAATATAAGGTTGCTTGCGGTTGCAAGGAAATAACCTAACAGTTATAGAAACAAAAAAAGAATACTAAAGGGAGGATTAAGGTGGGAAGAAGATGGAGGAAGAGAGTAATTTCATTCTCTTAATGGATGAAATAAAATAAGAGTTCTTGATATTTTTTGTTAGCATGTGCTGAGAGGTTTCTGCAAGTGTCTTCTTCAGGATTTACAAAGGGAACCAGATGTCAAGTAACAGGGTTGTACATCATGTAATTGATTCAGGGGTTATGACTAGAAAATTTTAACAGATGCTGTTCCATCTAGAGTTGACAGGTTGTGACTTTAGCCAGATATTCAGGAGAGAAATTCCATATAATAAGAAACTCTCAGCAGAGGCAGGAACTTCCATGGGTTGTAATTGTGCTGAGATTTCATAGATGGAAATATTGTAGGTTTTGGGGCAATACGGTTTCTTCCTGGTTACCTTAAGCTTCACCTGTCTGGGTCCTCATCTCTGCCCATGATGCAGAGCTAGTTCAAATGCAGATGGGGAATTCAGTTGTGAACGGGGTGCTGTTTGCTTATATGACATCAGCTAAGTTGCTGGCCACATCTTGATTCTTGGAAACTGATTTCGTGGTGATCACACAAAGCAAAAGAATGAAAATAATCAATCTCTTTCCAGTGGGGAGACTGCACTGTGTCAGCCGCCAGTGGCTGTTAGGAGGGACTCTCAAAACTTTTTGCATCTTTCAGTGTAGTGTCTTCTGAGTGCCTTCAGTTTGGCTTCCTGGTACAGTAAGGCAGCTGTGGCTTCTAAATTCAGCAGCTGGGTTTGAGAAGCTTCTATCAGCCGAGAGATTGTCAATGTATTCCAAATGGCATTAAAAAAAAAATGCCATTACAACTTTATCTATTAGCGAAGGAAGTTTCCATTCTAAGTTCATGTACAGTTGCCAGATTGAGAGTTTGACAAGGTAGTGCTGTAACAGATCCATACGGGGAAACATCTCAGTCAGGGAGCAGAGTCAGATTTTTGGCAAGGGATACCGTCCTTTCAGCTGAAAAGCTGACTTAGGAGCTGTCAGTCTGGGTACACGAGGGCCTTTTTCCTACCAAGTTTAGCAATTGCTGCTTGCACAGTGTTTCTTTCTCATTGCCTGCTGGTCTGCTGAGGGAGGGATTTAACAAGAACAAGCTAGTCGTGTTTGTGTGCCGTCATCGCGACACTCTTCATCGTTGCCTTATCCGAGTGTATTTTGTGTGCATCTGTCACTTGTACGTCCCTTACATGTTTATTTAGTTAACTATCAGGAAGGTGTGTACATGTCCTATTGCTGCTGTATTGGATCACTCCAAACTCAGTGGCTTAAAACAACACACATTTATTCACTTACAGTTCTAGAGGCTGGAAGTCTGGAATCCGTTTCACTGGGCTAAATTCAAGGTGTCAGCAGGGCTGGTTCCTTCTGGACGCTCTGTGGGGGAAATCTCTTCCCTGGCCTTTTCCAAAGCTTCTAGTGGCTGCTGTGTTCCTTGGCCTGCGTCCTCCACTTTCACAGTGCGTCACTCCAATCTCTGCTTCCACCATCACATCACTTTCTCCTCTTGTGTAGTCGGGTCTCCCTCTGCCTCCCTCTTATAAGGAACCTTATGATTACATTTAAGGCCCACCTGGATAATCTAGGGTCATCTCCCCATCTCAGGATCCTTGATTTAATCTCATCTGCAAACTCCCTGGGGAGAAGGATGCTAGTGTCTCTGAGCCGGGGACATTATTCGGCCTAGGAGAGAAGATGATAGATGATCTCTAAGAGCTATTTCAACTTTTGCATTAAAGACTTCTGCCCCCAATTCACTTCTTTCCTACCTAAATGGTCCTTAAGGCTGGGAGTTTTGTCTAGAAAACTTTTGGTTTAGTGTGTCTCCACGTTTGGAGTTTTGGGAGCAGTCCCCCAGTGTCTCAGTGCAACCCGTTTGAGTTTGTTTGAAGCAGGATGGTCTGTAAATATCTGAAACTTTCACTGTCATGCCTGCTGCTGAGTAACTTGGGGTCATGTGACAGTGATTCAGGGAGGTGGACACTTTCACACTTGCTCACTTCGGTAGGCCAATGTCATTTGGCCAAGAGTAGAGCTTCCCATTTGGCTTTTGGGACAGAGGTGAGAACTGGTGGCCTATAGCCTGGATCTGGCCCTCAGATGTTTCGTATGGTCCATACAAAAATGGCCTATAGTGGGGTTTTCTCTCTTTTTATTGGATTACTTGCCAACATGTTGAAGTCAGGATATTTTACTTAAATCTGCATTTCTAATGATCTTAAAAAATCAAAACAACTGTTATGGACCAAATGTGTGTGTCCTCCCAAAATTTATATGTTGAAACCCTAATCCTAATGTGATGGTATTTGGATGTGGGGCTTTGGGGAGGTGATTAGATCATGAGGGTGGAGCCCTCATGAATAGGATTAGTACCCTTAGAAGAAGAGGCCAGAGAGCTAGCTAACTCTCTTTTTGCCGTGTGAGGACACAGTGACAGGGCCGCCATCTGTGAACTAGGGAGAAGGCTCTCCCCAAGAACCCCACCATACTGGCACCCTGACCAGCCTCCAGAACTGCAAGGAATAAATGTCTGCTGTTAAAGCCACCTGGTCTGTGGTATTCTGTTACTGCAGCCCGAGCTGACAACGGCACCTGGCGACGCTGGGTCCTCCTGTCCGCCAAGCAGCATAATTGCACTGAGGCTCACCAGAGCTGCGCCTGACAGGCAGATCCTGAGTAGTGAGGCACGGGCTGTTTCCCGTGAGCATTTTACCTGCCTGGTTCTTGTAGAGACTTGAGTTTAGAATCCTTGTTTAGGGTCTGCAGGGAAGGCCTGTGTGAAAGGATCAGGCTGGCTCATGGCCACAGACACACCCATTATTCAGTCTTTTGTACAGTCAACAAACATTTATTAACTACTGAGTACCAGGTGCTAGGTCGTCAGTGTAGGACCAGACACGCTCTCTGCTCTGTGGAGGTACAAAACAAACCAAAATGCAGTTTTTGTGCATCACTGAATGACAGGGATACATTCTGAGAAATGTGGTGTTGGGCAGTTTTGTTGTGTGAACATCGTAGAGTATATTTTACGCAAACCTAGACGGGATAGCCTACTACACACCTAGGCTACAGACCTGTACAGCATGTTATTATACTGAATGCTGTAGCCAGTGGTAAGTATTTGTGTATCTAAACACAGAAAAGGTGCAGTGAAAATGTGGTATTATAATCTTATGGGGCCACTGTCATGTACACAGTGTTGTTGCTGACCAGAATGTCGTTATGTGGTGCGTGATTATATTAGCAGCTTGATCTTTGTGCTTCTAGAGAACATTTAAATCGATTTGCTTTTTAGTCTCATGCATGGCCTTTTTTTAACCACATATTTCCCTGTATACGTGTAAGCCTCTGAGTAGTTTCTCATTTCTGTATTTTTCTGTTAGTATTTAAAAGTACAGGATACTAATGCCCTTTTTTCATACTTGAGGAGACATTTGAAGATGAGTCACCGAATATGTTCTCGTAAGTGAAAGAGAACTTTTGCTGTCTTGACTGATACTTTTTCAGACTATTAGTCTCTGATTTTTCTGCAGTTTTATTTCCACTGACGCATCTTCTGGGTAACCATAAAGGAAAGGAAAGCCTACAGTGGGCGCGGGGTGCGTGCAGAGCCACCATCGGCTTGAACAATGTGTAGATCTGTGGTTGAGTGTCATTGCTTATTCTGTAATTTCTATTAATCACGGTTCCATTGCTTGCCTTGTGTTCATAAGCATGTGGCTATATGATGATTTTTTTAAAAGGTCATCTGGTATCTTGATGTTCACACTTACAACCTGAGCAGTTATGTACTCTTCAAATGGCATATGCAAAAACAAGTAGCTAGTTTGAGTGGCAGCGCTACTCGTTTTATTTTGTGGACAGGTTTCTTTTACTGTTCTTGCTGGGTTTCCTTGAGTTAGCTTCTCTGCTTTGCTCCTGTTACGACTTAGCCCTGTAGCTCTGGGCTCTTTGTTTCTCACGTGGCTGATGTTATAGCTGAGCTCTGCTAATGCTGGTTATTAATCTGACAATGTATACCAGGGAGGTTTTATAATTGCCATAATTCTTTGTTGCTCCATTCCATTCCCAGGTCCTCAAATGGTGTGGCAGCTGCAAAGCATGGTCTTTGAACACGAGGTAGAGAATTGTACCTTAAACTTGTGATTTTTATATTCTGTCAAGGCTGCAGGGGAAGTGGTCATGTTTCTGGATCATATTTGGATTTACAAATCCCAATCAAACTTTTTATTACTTATTATGTAAAATGGAAAAGTTAACTAAATTAGTATTGTACAGTCAGTTTTGAGGGAGTGACTTCTAGATTTCATGTTTCGGTTATTATAAAGCTGGTCTTGTTTGGATTGAAGAGTTTAATAGTGTTTCACTTTTCAAAGGATGCTTTAAAAAAAAAAAAAAAACCTCTAAATATCATGTGTTCTATTTAAACTATCCAAAGTGAAGTACCTGAAAGTGAAATAATTTCAAATTAACCCCTGAGGAACAAATGCTGATGGTTTTCAATGAATAGAAAGATCAAACTAGTGAAGCTTCCAGACTGCATGTCATACCTAGGAGGCTAATCATCGGGAAGCTAGCTCACAAAAGCAAGGGATGTACTTGCAAGGCTGAGCTGAGCTTGCAAGGGAAAAAAAAAAAATTACGGAGTTGTCACATTTAGAAATAAGGATTCCAAATTTATATTCAATAGACTGTAAATTTCTTCCATTTTCCTAACAGATTTTTGTGGCTCTTGCCTTAGTATTGTCCTTAATATGTGTTTTCTTAAATATTTCTTGACTGTTTCCTTTAAGAATTATTTCTTTGTATTATGTGGCTCTCTCTGTGTGTGTGTGTGTGTGTGTGTGTGTGTGTTCATGTTGGTGGGGAAAACTTGTGATGGATCAGAAATGGCAAACATTGTTAATGTTGACTTACTATTTGCTCAAATATTAGTATTGGATTTCAGAGTCAACATGCTAGCAGGATGGCTTTATTTTAAGCCTTATGGTACAAAACTATCTGCTATTATTGGTACCATTTCTAGATAGCTATCATAAATATTTAGAAACTTAACCATATTTTTAATGCTGGACATCACAGTAAACATTAGTATGGACTTTGCAAAGACTATTTTCTGTGTACATGATACTTCATAATGCCTGGAGAATTTTACCTATTCTGTAAGTCTTTTGGGAACCCTCAAATCCCTCATTCTTTCGTTTCCTTTACCTTCTATTTTAATCATGACAATTGGTATGAGATTTTTCTTTTTCAGTACTTCTGTTATTCAGAGCACATCTCTAGCTTATCTCTTCATTCTCTGTTTCAGTCTCATTTTATTTTAATTTCTGTACATCCAGTATCTGTCATTATGGTATTTAAGCTCTTGGAAAAATTAGGCAGTTGCTAACTTCTTGAGAAAATAAAGCATTCCATTGTTGTAATGTTCTGCTTAGGCTGAGTTAAAAATTCACATTATTTGGCTAACATTGTGAACATTTAGGTGCTGTTTGTAATTAGCAGCAGGGAATATTGTTCCTGTTGGGTTAACAGTATAACTTTGGTTTTAGAAAGTTTTATCATGTTTTCTTTCGTGTTAGATGAGACAAGAACCAGGAGAGTCTGCCAATATTAATAATATTGTCATATGGTGATCTCACTGTGAAGGATGCAAGAGAGAAAATCCAGAAGACAACCTTAAACTGGAGCAAGAGGACGATTTTGGTGACATACAGTGCTGATGGCACAGCAAGAATGGGAGAAGGCAGAGTGATGCACAAATAGAAAGGATGTCACCTGCATGTTGAAAAATCCAAATGCTGTAACAATGCAGACCCTGCAGTATAGACAAAGCTGGCTCCCACTGTACTCTGTAAATGAAGACAGGGCCTTGCTGAGAAATAGAGGATGCAGACTCTACCCTCGGGCTTCCCCTCCTGGGATGCAAAGAAAACTCACCCACGTGTAACAACTCGAGAATAGTTATTTACCTAGCACAGTATTTTCAAGTACAGGCCAACGTTTGACATGTGCAACATACCTTTTAATGTTTCGTTCAGAGCGTGACACTAGCCAGCTCCATTGTGGTTTACCAAGTGTGGGGGTGATGTCTTTCTGAGAAGGCAAGGCTTTAGTTTCCTTGAACATCTGGAATAATGTTTGAGTTTCCTTTTAGAAGCATAAAATAGGGAAGTGCAGCAGGCAAAATTTGGATTTTCAACTCTACAGTCACTCAAGTTATGTTATCCCATTAAATTAAATTTTGTTAATGTTCACATATTGGAAGCCAACTTTATTGACTTCTGTACATTTAATCATATGAGATTCTTCCATTCTGTGAACTTAGATTTCCTTCTTCCATCCATGACATTTATCTAAATCAGGCTTTCCTTCTACTAAATTTTTCAATTACCAATAGGCTAAAAGAATAATTAGACTGAAAATATTACTGGAACAAAAAAACCCCACTTCCATCAACACTGACCCCAAAAGATAGTAGTAAGGAAAATGACACTTGCAGGCATGTCTAGCTGATTCCCTTTTTATTTGGTATGAATTCTTTTGGGAGTTAAACACATAAGCACATGTACATTTATGTGACTTTTGAGATGTCTAGAATAGAGAATTCACCTTTGTAACTGGAATTTATTCAGCATGCAAATGTGGGTGGGTGATTGTTTTATAGACGCCTGGTGTTGAATAATGGGTAGGTGTGATAACCATATATAAAATTATATTAAAGTCCAAAAGGTACTTTTATGAGGCAGGCTGGAAATGGCATCCGATTTTCTTATGGCTTTTTCATGTCCATTTTGATGAATCTATTTATTACTTCTATAATGAGTAGTACACATGGTTGGTTAGCCAAGTTATTGAACTTTATCAACCTTGGCTGAAATTCACAATGCGTGCCAAACTTCTTGTAACATGTAAGAAATTACATCTGGGCTAAAAGGTTCAATAATGATTACTCTAATAATGGAATCTTTTACAAAGCAAGGGATTTCATGATATGCCTCTGCTTTTTAAAAATTATCGTGATACAATGAAACAAGGAATAACACATAGTTGGAAAAAGGTATTCACTTGTGGCATAGATTCAAATTTATAATAGGGCTTATTTGACTCCCGTAGCAGGGTGGGCAAAGGATGCTGTTCCCTCAGTGTAAACTTTGGTATTTAGTGTCACATGTCTCTCTTTAGTCCTCACTAGATCTAGCCTTAATCATGTGGCTTGTGAGCCCTGTTGTCTAGAGGACAAAACCTAACAATGTGCTGTTATATCCATCCGTGGCTTCTAAACTAATCTGAAATGTATAGCAACACTATTCCTAAATTATAGAGACTTGAGGAATGCAGAGGTTTTTATTCCTGCTAGAGAAATCCAAGCACAGGTTGGTCTGTTAACCTATAAAGAGGTGTTGGAATTTGGAGGGGCCTAGCAAATAACACACTTCCCCCTTCCTGAGTTACTTCCTAACTGAGGAAAAAGGCCAACTATAAAGCAGATGGAAGACTAAATTGTCTTTTGAATCACCAATGAAGCCGATATTGGAGAATATAGCTTATAGCTGTGGGCTGGTGGGCTTTCTAATCCTGAATACTAGAATTAGGGTGGTGGGTCAGTGCTGGATCAGGGCAGACCCCTCCAGAGGCATGCACAAGACAGAGGAGAGCAGGGTGTGTGCTCTCTGTAAGAGGAGAGGAAAGCCAGTGCTGTGCCCGCCCCTGTTGTAGAATTAGAATAAGTGACATTGCCCCCTATGGGCAGGAATAAGTGAGTGGCAGAGATCAGTCAGGGAAGTTAAGCAGGTGGAGATCCCTTCACCCAGAAAGACACATCTGAAATGGGCAAGATGCCTTGTCCCTTCACGCAACCAGTGAGAAACCAGAGTGATTAACAGTATGAAGCCTTTGGAAATAAGACTGCAGCATAAATGTGTGTCTGCTACCTAGTTTTCTTTTAGATTGTAAGTCCTCATTCTTCAATGACTAGGCATATTTTTTTGACTTCTGTACTTTCCAACTTGCTAACTCTGGGGCCTTGGACTATATTCTTAACCCCTGAGTCTCCGTTTCCTCATCTGTGAGATGGGTATCATGACACCAGCCTCACAGATTTGTGAGAATTCAGTGCAATGAGATGAAAACATTTAGCAAGTTGTCTGACAGTTTGTCTCTGTTCACCAAGAGTCTTCATATTTGTTGTTTCATATCTAGGGCAAAGTTTTTAGTTTTTTTAACTTTTTATTGTGGATAATTTCATATAACATATGCCAACACAGAGGGAATTAGTTTTTCTTAAGAGGTAAAAAAAGAACTGGGTTAAGATGTACCCTTGTGTGAAATAGGGAAGAAAGTTCACTTGAGTTTTAGATTCATGAGCCAGTCTGCTCAGGGACAGCTCTGCAGTTGTCATGGTCTCTGTTCCACTTTGAGAGTTTGATAAATATTGGCTTGTTTTATTTGACTGCTCTTTAGTGTACAAAATTGCCAAGTGGGCAGGAAAAGGAATTTTTGCAAAGCTGTGGTTCTGTGTGCTCTACTTGCATAGTATCTACCCTTTTAACAGAACAGACAGACTAAAGCAAGTCTGTCTTTTCCCATACCTATTTGGACCTAGATCTTATCCGTAGTGTGTGAACATCCTGAATAGCACACAAGAAAGTGAAAAGAACAGAGCAGGTGAGCAAGCCGTCGTTCAAAGTCGAGGGAGTGTTGCTCAAGGGAAATGGGAGTTCGTTTGAACACATCAGCTTTTAAATGGTTGTACTGAGGGAAGTCGTCTAGCATGTTTTTGGCCAACTGTCTGACTATCTTGCTCCATCCTCTTCAGGAGAGCTGATGGTAGGGCTGTGGGACAACTGTAGAATATCACACAGCACCGCCAGTCCCTCTGGTAACCCCGCAAGAGCCAGCCCAGTTTTGCTGGCAGACAGTATGGCTTTTAACTATTGTGTCTTCAATGAATGATTTCTTTTTAATTTTATTAAATTTACTTCTCATATCTTAATATGAGAATAGCTATGCTATTCTACTTGCCAGTGGACATTTAAAACATGCAACTAATTTGTTTTGTTTTTTTTATAATGCTTCGTTGGAACTCAGTTCAGCAGTCAAGATGTGTCCGTGATATGGTTAGCTCAGAATAAGGATGTGAAAAACCAAAGGGGAGAAGGGAATCGGGACTGAATCTGGTGGTTCCTTTTCCGTGAGGTTCCAAGTACAAATTCATTACAGGTGTTGCTCTTCCCACCCGTGACGTGGGAGAACACTGAAAGTTGAAGAATAAATAAATGTCTCTGGGTTTAATTAAACCAGGAAGTAACGATGTGGTAAGAATCTGTATCTCTAGATACAGTATTTTAAAAAATTGTTTATTTTTTCTTCCTGCATGATAATAAAACACATTTGGGACAGCCCACCCTGAGAAGTCAGCAGGCACCCGCCTGCCTTCAGTAGCAATCACCCAACTGCCTAGACTGTAATCGAGCTTTCGAGAACCATGTGCGCCACGTTGCAGGAGGGCCAGAGAGAAGTGCTTAATGTGCCACTCCACTGATGTGAAAGGGGAGCAAATGTTGAAAATGGGCCTTCTGAATTGCAGTCTTCATTTGGCATCTCTGCTGCCTGCATGTGGCTGCTCAAAGGCGTTTCCACCATGCAACTGTTTCCCGCAACTCTTAACATTTGCAACAATAAGGCCTCCAATGTAGACAACCTGTTTATACCTTTGGTTGCTTAAAACCTTCATGGTTTGCTGTAAACAAAGATGAACAGTCCCACTGATCAGAGCACATCTAGAATATTGTGTTCCTTTAGGGATGGGAAGTGGACAAGCTGAAAACTGGCAGTCACCAAATCATGTCCTAGGAGCACCCCTGAAAGGAAGAGTGAATGGTTGGTTAATGGGTAGAAGAAAAGATTTACATAAATTTAGTTCTTGCGATAGCTTAGCTATCCAGGAGACAGAAAAACCTGGCTGAGTTCAAGGGACAGAACTAGGACCAACGGACATCATTCTGCAAGGAGGCAGCATTCAACCAATTAGAACTGGTGTTGGGTGGGGTGGGGTTACTTTCCTCATGATTCAAGTTGTATAGAAACTAAATAGTAAGTTTTTTGAATTGAAAATGTTTTAGATTTCTGTCTTAGCTTAGGTTCCCATAACAGCAGAACCTGTGAATGTAACATATTTGTAGGTAACATGGGATGTGATTTCAGAGAACATGAGTGAGGGATGGGAGAATTAAACAAGGAAGGAGGGAGAGGTGCAAGCAAGGGCGTGCTTTTGAGTAGGTGTCAGTGTTATGGACAACTAGTACTCAACTCCATGGGACTTTCTGAGTAGCTTTGTGGAGTGCATCTCAGAGATGTCTGCTTAGGGAATAAAGAGCATTTATCCACTGGCTTCTGTCCCCATCGGACAAGGGGGGACCCCTGCAGGTATTGATGTCCCAGCATTTTGGGGTTGCACATGTACCAAGCAGTTCCCCATAAGTATCCTGTCCTGCAGAGTCGGAACCTCCAGTGTGGGAAGGGGGGATCCACACTGCAGCCCCAGGTGAGGTGGTCTGATGGAGTTTGTGTGAAGCTGGTTGGAAACCGCATCAAACTGGAACAGTAGATGGAGTAGGATGGGGCTGTGAGAGTTTGAAGTGGTGCACAAGAGGGGCCCAATACAGTCTACCCCTCGCACCCCGCTCAGATCTCCTGTACCCTGTTACATACAATCCATGGCAGGGTCCCCTTAAAGGTTACAAGGCTCTGTCGGGAATATAAGTCAGTGCCCGTTTGTGATGACTTTTGGGGCTTTAGCCTTCCCCACTGTTGCATCAGTTCTCTAGGGCTGCCTTAACCAAATACTACAAACTGGGTGGCTTAGGACAACAGAAATTTATTGTTTCCAAGTTCTGGAGGCTAGAAGTCTGAAATCAAGGTGTCGGGAGGGCCGTGTTCCACCTAAAACCTGTAGGGAAGGATCCTTCTTGCCTTTTCCAGCTTCTAGTAACCCTAGGTGTTTATTGGCTTGTGGCAGCGTAAATCCAGGCTCTGCCTCCATCTGCACAAGGCGTCCTCCTCGCCTCTCTTCCCATCATCTTCCCTCTGTTTGTCTCTGTGTCCACATTTCCCCTTTTCATAAGGACACCAGTCATATTGGATTGGAGCCCACCCTAATGACCTCATTTTAACTCTGTAAAGGCCCTCTCTCCAAATAATGTCACATCTGAGGTCCTGGGGTCTAGGACCACCACATATCTTTTTTGAGGGGTACACAGTTCAACCCATAACAGCTGTGCTGTAGAAGAGAAGCTGCTTTTCACTATTGAGGCCATCCAGATGAACAGCAATCATTCCACCAGTCATTCTTCCAATGAACACTTACTGAGGGCCTACTGTGTAGCCAGCTCTGTCCCAGGACCTGGTGATGACAGCAGTGACCCAAATGTCCCCACCCCTGTGCAGCTTATTTTCTTATGGAGCATGATTTTCAGTAATAGTTACTCTTTTGTATTTGTCACACATTAGGAGCCAAGTGTGGAATTGCCTGCTTTCCAATAGCAGAGCAGGTTGCCTTGAGCAAATGAGCGCCCAGTCACAAAGGTGTTTCAGCACAGGCTTGGTGGCTGCTTTTTGAGGGTGCCATAGAGGCAGTTTAAGTGCTGAGCAGGGCTTTGGATTTGTGATGGTTAAAGTCCCTTTCTAACACGAGATGGTGTGATTGCCCAGATGGACTTGCACTGCGACTCTATTTTCTCAAGTACACCATGCTCGACTTCTCTCTCTTTATCTTTCAAAGGAACAAACAAAGTGTTTTTAGAGCTTTCTGCTTTAAAAAAAAATCCAGGCCATGGGATTTTAACTTTTTTTTTTTTTTTGGCATCGTGTACTCTTTTGAGAATATAATGGAACCTCTGGCCCCTTCCCACAGGGAACTAAATGTATTCATAGCCAGGCATTTGTGTACAATTTTTGGGGGGGAGGAAAGGATAGTTTGTGGACACTGAATTAAGAAATCCTGATGCTTTTCAGGAATTGTAATCATTAGTAGCAGTTAAATACAAATACTTGCTTTAGAGAGTGCTTTTTTTCATAAAAATGCATTGAATAGGATTGGAAATAAAAAATATGAGTAGAAAACGTTTTCGTTAACTTTTTATTATAATGGTCACTTTTCTGATAGAAATTTTTCAGTGTGTAATTAATAAAGTATTGTTGATTTTAGAATTATACTTCGCTAAACAATGGAAATTTCCTAAATAACTGGCATGTAATGAAAAAAAAATTCAGTTACTGACAGGCTGTCATAGTTGAATCTAAAACCTAGGGGCAAAATACATATATTCTATGTACTTTCCATTTCTAGACCCTGGATTTCTAAATTCTTCCTTATAAAATTTTAAATTTCTTTCTTTTTTTTTTTTTTTTTTAAAGATGAGGCTCCCTAATTATTGATTTCCTTCTTTTTATAATCTCTTAACAGATTTGATTTTCATACTGAAGGTAATTATTAAAATGCCTCCTTTGGTGATCAATAAATGTAATTAAGCAAACTAGAAAGATTTGGTATTAGAATTAGATGAACATCAAGACTTGAAATTTAGTGTCTTATTCTTGGAAGGTACATGGTAAATGTTTATGGAATTGAATTCAGGCTTTGCAACACTTTCAACAGCTTTTACAAGTGAAATAGTTACTGCCTCTGTGGAAACAGAAATTACTCAAATATTACGTGATGAAAAACTAATGTTAGTTTATTTAAAACAAAACTGTGGAGCAGTGTGTTATAGCCACAGGAACTCCTCAGCCAAATGTTAAGTAAATGTAATGAAAACATTTGTAAAAACATTATCATGCTGCAAAAGAACTAATGATGCCAGATACCCTGTAGTAGCTGAATGTTCAAAAACACTTGATTGTCATTCTCAAAATTATATTTGTGGTATCTTGGTGGTCATTCACCTTGGATGTGATTACCTAAGTAGCATGCCAGGAAAGCACTGTCTTGCTCAAGTGTTACATGGAAAACTTTTCATGAAGTCATGATCATGGGTGAATAACTTTAAATGAAGCCTTTTCCTTGATATACAATATTGTGCTACTTTCCACGGAAAGATGGAATCAATACTGTTGACTATAATGGAGGTTTGCATTTTTCTAATTTCTTATTTAGGCTGATCTGAGCAAAGATGTTCAAATTTCCATTTATTTAAACAAGATGGAGTTCTTGCTATGCTGAAGGAATATTTTTAGCTTAGTAATTTACTTAGAAACTGCCTTATTCAATATTTGATGTTAAATTTGAACTAAAACACATAGCATCATATGACATGGGTTCTTACATTAACATTTTGTTGGATTGGAAACAGAATCAACACATTAGTCATCTTAATTCATTTAAGTTGGCTTTCTCCAGAATTCTGGAATCCAAAAACAACACATTTGTCAATTTTACACACAAAGGGAGAGGCAGGATGTAGTTTATAGTTAAACATCCAGCTTTGCAATGAAAAGCCAATGTAGCTATAGTACACTGAATGAAATTCTGGGTGAAACAAACAGTGTAATAAGATTTGGATGCAAATTGAATACTTAGAAAATTTGTTTTATATTTGTTTTAATGAGATTCTCTTTATATATGCTTTCATAGAAACTTGTAAATTGTCTAAAATTAAATTTTCTGTGGTTGTCATCCACATGGGTTCTGAACTTACTGGTGTTATTATTCACATTTTCTTTCAGAGAAAATCTACAGGTCAAGGTCACCTTCACGTCTTTCTAGGCTTAGTTCTTGTTTTGCATAATGTCTATTCCAAGCATAAGCAAACTATGGCACATGAATCAAATCTAGTCCTCCCCTGTAAGGATTCCCCTGAAAAATTTCCAGAGTTGTTAAGAGAACAAAGTTCATTTCTCCTAAAGAATTGGTATCTTTTTTTTTTTTTTTAATCTATGAGGAAGACAGTATGTTCTATTAAATATTTCCTTTCTTTACCTTGGTTGCCAGGAAGCTCAGAATTAACATTGAAATGCTTAAATAGGTAACCAGCCCACTTCAGGTTCCTGGTAGATCAGGTCTCTTTTTCTTAACATGGGCACACATTTTCACTAATTTTTTTTTTAAATCAACTTTTTGAGATATAATTTATATAAAATAAAATTCATACATTTTGTACACATGAGTGACTCAACAAATTTGTATACCACCACCCTAATCAAGATATAGTAAATTTATATCTCTACAGAAATTTCTCTCCTGCCCCTTTGCCCTAGACAACTTGTCAGTCTTCCTTACCCACTCCTCCCCAGGCAACCACCGATTATTTTAAAATCTTGTGTTGTATGTGATTGTTTATAACATACTGTCTTAAGTACTTTTTAGAAGTGGTTGGGGCACCGGTAATTAATAGTTGGGTAGCATAGCTGGAGAAGCTAAGAGTGATTTATTCTATTTAGTCTTCTGGACAGACAGACTTTTAGATTTCCATAGGAGAATTTGAGATATAACTCACATGGAGAACATGTTAACTAATGTTATATTATTAATAAGTGTGATGTATTGAGAACATGCTGATTGCCAAGAACTCTGCACAGTTATTTCATTTGATTTTCCTAACAGCCCATAAGAGTACACCTTCTTAATATTCCCCTTTTACAGATGAGGAAACCACGGAGGTTCATAGGCTAGGGCTGCCATAACAAAATACCGCAAACCGGGTGGCTTAAACAATAGAAATGTATTGTCTCACAGTTCTGTAGGCTACAAGTCTGAAAGTCTGAAACCAAGGTGTCGGCAGGGTTGGTCCCTTCTGAGGCCTGTGAGGAAGACTCTGTTCCAGGCCTCTGTCCTGGGCTTGCCAATGGCCATGTTCATGTTCACATGTTGTTCTCCCTCTGTGCTGTGTCCACAGTTCCCCTTTTTAGGACGCCAATCATAATGGATTAGGGGCCACTCTAATGACCTCACTTTAACTTATCACCTCTTTAAAGGCGCTCTCCTAATAAGGTCACGTTCTGAGGTACTAGGGGTTAGGATATCAACATATTTATTTTTTTTGTGGGGGGCGTAGGGGATGGTTCTAAGACAGTTCTACCTATAACATTAAGTATTCTTCCTAAGGCCCAAAGGTCACCAGAAAGTGGTGAAGGTGGGATTCTTCTTCTTCTTTTTTTTTTTTTTTTTTGAGATACTCTTACTCTGCTGCCTGGGCTAGAGTGCCATGGCATCATGATAGCTCATTGCAGCCTCAGACTCCTGGGTTCAAGTGATCCTCCTGAGTAGCTGGGACTACAGGTGCTCACCACCACGCCCAGCTAATTTCTCTATTTTTCATAGGGACAGTGTCCCGCTCTTGCTCAGACTGGTCTCGAACTCCTGAGCCCAAGCAATCTTCCTGCCTTGGCATCCTAGAGGGCTAGGATTACAGGGGGGAGCCACCACGCCTGGCCAGGACATGGGATTCTAACTCAGGTCTGCCTGACTTCAAAGAGTGACCCTTATGCTTCCCCCAAGAATCTCATTTTGTGATTTCAACAAAAAGTAATGAAATAACTTTAGTTTTTTTTTTAAAATGATAATAGCATGATCCCAGGAAGAGGAGATGTGTACATGTTTTCTTATCGTGAGATTCAGGAGAACCAACATTGCAAGAGAAAACTTGAACCAGCTTTGCCATGGAGAAAGCTGAAAGGGGCTTTAGGGGACCAGGTCCTGGAGTCCAGCCTTTACCCTTCCCCATGCTAGCTGTTTGACCTTGGCTTTTCTGAGGCTCAGTGTCCTTATCTGTACAACTGGGGTGATGGCATCATGTGCCCATGGCGTTGAGGTTTAAATGGGACAATGATGTGAAAGTCGTGTGTGATCATGAAGCCCTAGATCAAATGTGTTGTTAGAGAAGGTGAGTGTGAGCATTGACAAGACCCGAGATTCTCAACTTGGAGGGCACGTCTGAGTCCCCTGGAGGGCTTGTTAGCACGGATTGCTGGCCTGTCCCCAAGTTTCTGATTTAGCAGTTCTGGGGCGGGGCCTGAAAATGTTCATTTATCACCAGTTCCCAGATGCTGCTGCCTGTCCGGGTACCATAGTTTGAGTAACAAGGAACTGGATCTCTCTTTCATTTGCAGGTCTGTCTTTCAATTTTCTTAAGAGAAATTCCAAGGAGAAGTTAGATTTCAGTCAGAAGTCCTATCCACTTCACCTCAATTATTTGCCTAATTTAGAGATGACATAAATACTTTGCTCTTACTTCCCTGGTAATTGAGTCTGGGAAGCTTAGAAAGAACATCGTGATTTCTTCTTTTCCACAAAGAAACCTGGTGAAAAACACAGGTGTGTTAGTCTGCAAGGGCTGCCCCCCAAAATACCACACACTAGGTGGCTTAAACAACAGAAATTTACTTCTCACAATTCTAGAAGCTGAAAGTCCAAGATCAGGGTGTTGGGAGGGATTGGTTTCTCCCAAGGCCTATCTCCTTGGCTTGTGGATGGATGCCTTCTCCCTGTGTCTTCATGTGGTCTTTCCTCTTGTGCCCCCATTCCTGGTGTCCCTCTTTCTTCTTATAAGGATGCTCGTCTTATTGGATTGGGGCCCCGCCCTTGTGACCTCATTTACCTTCTTCAATACCACCCTGTCTCCAAATGCAGCCACGTCGAGGGTTAGGACTTCAACATATAAATTTAAGGGGGAAGCAATTCAGTCCATGACAACCAGTGAGACTCCTAATATGTTTCTTCTTTGATTTCACAATTTTTAAAATTCCTTTTCCATCTCTGTCTCAAAGCACTGAAAAAAATCAAGTATACCTTGTCTTGATAGAGTCTTTAAAATGTGTCCTTCGGGGCAGGCTGCATGTTTGAGCCAAATAAGCATCTAGTTGAGCATGCTTCCTCAAGCTGGCTAATCCAGGAAGGGAAATTTCCACTGGTATCTTTCTGTGGTTGCTCCTCTAGTGCCTGGGTCCCCAGCGCTGGGAGCTGAGACCCTGGTGTGCCAGCTGGGTTGGGGTGGGAATCCTCTATTAGGGCTCTAATGCCTTCACCAGCTCAGGGCTCTTTCTCTCCCTTTTGAATTTAAGTTGAGCCCAATCCCTGATCGTTCACATTGCCTATATGTTGGGGCTCCTACCTCTTGGCCCAGAGGCAGCAGCTGGGGGTGGGGAACCAAATAAAAATTTACAGCTGGCTGAGTCCCTGGGAGTCAGGCAAAATCGGTCTCAGCTGGAAGGCGCTCTGTGCCCCACTTACATTTCATGCCAAGCAGGTGCCTGATCACAGCTGATGGTTAGATTACACATTTCCTGAGAGGTATAGATTTTAAAATTGGTATGTTTCAGCAATCCCTCGTCATGGTATCCCAAAACAAAATCTTATCAAACTGGAAACTCCTTCCCCTTCTCTCCCTTCTGAGGGAGTGTGATTTTGTTCAAGCAGATCTTCTCAGATAGCTTACAAAGGGATGGAAAATTTCTTTTACCGATGGTATTCCCTGCGGGGACCCAGACACTGTAATCACTGTGTGTTATACCAATAAGGTAAGCGTCAAACCAGTAGTGATTCTTTGTGCTTTGTTCTGTGTATTCTGGCATGTGAAAAAGTGAGGGGAAGAGTTTTAATTTCCTTCCCCTTTTGAAAGTCGACGTTGCCAGCAGCCTTCCACTCGGGACTGTCGTGGGCCGACTACTGCAAGAGAACTCACCAGTAGCAGAAGCTTATGGCTTATTTTAAATGTTTTCAAGTTGAATTGAGATAGTGTCAGTATTTGTGTTTAAAAAAGCAACAACAACAGCAACAAACACACAACCAAGCCACTGTTAGATTTTGTAAACTTAAAGACGTAATTGATTCTATTAAAGATTTTATCCAAGACAGTGATCTGGTTATGTAGATTATCAGAGGTACTTAAAAAAAAAAAAATGACAAGCATTATCCTTTAGGTGTTTTTGTGTTAAATTCAGTTTACTTTAAATTTTTTTTTACCTTTTGCCTCTTTATTGCACTTTTTGAGCAAATCTTTCCTTTTATTCATTATTGCTTCCTAACCAACCACAATAAATGTGCAGTTACCAATTTTGTTTGGAGTTGTAGGAGTCATTGATTTTAGGCAAGGTCCTGGTGGGCCTTGTTAATGGAACTCTCCAGCCGTTCATCTAGCGTCAGAGACTGAATTTAAGTCATATTTTTGAGAAGTTGCATCTTAAAAAGTTATAAGCGATGGAGAATGAAAAGTCAATTTGGATACTTTAAAAATGAGCCTCAGAAAAGTGCTGAATTTTCCCAACATTGTGTTTTGAGCACCTCCACATGACTTTGGAAGCATAAAGAATTTAATCTTTTCAAGAGGCAAAGTAATATACCACTTTTTTAAAGGTGAGAGCCAAGGTCGATCTGAAATTAAAAAAAAAAAAGCAGCACTTGAATTAGAAAGGGAGTGCATTGTCCACATTGACGATGCAGAATGGAGCAGGCCTTTTCATTTCTGGGAGCTCTTAGTGGAATGAAGAAGGTTTTTTTTTAAAAAAATTATTTTTTAAACAATTCCTTCTTAACCACTTCTTAATTGACAGGAGTAGAAAATATGCTGGGAGACAGGCTGCTCATGACCCCCTTGGTCATTAAGAAAGTCAAAGAAAGGGGTCCCTTTTTGGAGCGACTTGGGTTCAGGACCCTGGTGGCTGGCCTGCGTGCTCTAAATCATAAAGAACCCCGTCTCCAGCAGACGAGAAAGAGGAACGGAGGCCTCCGTAGTGAAAGGAAATCCTCTCCCAGCTGTGAAAACAATGAAAGTTCAGTAATATAACACAGCACGCTTGCAAATTCAGAGTTGAGTTCTCTTCTCCTCTTAAAGTGGCTATAAATTAGTCCATCAAAGCAAAAAAGGCCAAACTTCAGGGTAAATCTTTCCACTTCTAAGCACTCAGAAACACTTTGGTTCTCTCCGTAGATACTGGTGCAAGTACAGAATTATACGAGGTGAGATCATGGGTGTGTGCCTGTGCACGTGTGTGCAAGTGCATGCCCGTGTGTGTCATTTGTTAGTTAAAAAAAGGATTGCCCGCTGCAGAACATAAACGTTAGCCAAACAGCATGTGTAGGGTGTGAAATTACGGAGCCATCGCGTTCTTGCTTGTTTTAATGCCAGGGAACTAAAGAAGCTGAATCTTGTTCACAGCCTTTAAAAGACATAGTGCTTTCTACATCTAAAAAACTGGATTTAAGAAGATTTTTACAAGAGGGCCTTTGTTTTTGTTTTTGTCCTGTTTTATTTTTCTTCCTAAGGATCTGGGACAAGTTTATAAAAGTGTCATGTGCCCTTTGTTAAAAACTTCAGTGTTGTGTCATTTTCTCTTTATTGGAGGAGTCTTTATATTTGACTTTGACTTTATATTTGAAATTGATTTTAACTTTATTTAAGGCACCAAAGCCTTTTAGAAATTAAAGAAAAAATTTGACTGTAACTTGTAACGTCTATGATGTTAATATTGTCTCTTATTAATTGGAAGTATAGAGGTGGGGTTGAATGAAATCTGTAATTTTAAGTTATAGACCTTGGAAGAATGTGGACAGAAACTTTAATTTCTGTAGATTAGCGATCCCATCTCACAGGCCTTACGTGGAGAAATGTTTGTGAAAGCAAAACATGGTGTTAATTCTGAGCCCCGTGATGAAATATTATATAAGAAAAAGGAAAATTTGCTCATGTATCACAGTTTGGGGATAGATTCCATAAAGTAAATACTATGTAATAAAGTAGCTGGGAGACCTCAGTTCTTTGTCTTGACATCATGACACTAAAAGAGGCACTGGCCAGCAGTCGATGGGCCACTTCTCTCTCTTTCAGGACAACTGCTTAGTAAGTTTAGCTTAAATTGTACAGATACCAAGCATGTACATGTAAGATGAGAAACCTATATCCCATAATATCCACAGAGAGGACTGGTTGAGATGGCTCATGCCTGTAATCCTAGCACTTTGGGAGGCTGAGGCAGGAGGATTGCTTGAGCTCAAGCATTTGAGGTTGCTGTGAGCTACGATGATGCCACTGATGACGCCACTGACTGCACTCTAGCTGAGCAACAGAAGGAGACCTTGTCTCAAAAAAAAAAAAAAATATGGAGAATACACATCAAATTCTATAAATTGTATTTAAAAGACAGTTGAGGCTCTGTGGGGCAAGAGGCTAATAAGAGTGTTCTAGGCTGGTTTCTGCTGTCCTCAAGGGGCCCCTTGCAGTTTATGCCTATAACCCTACAGAAAGGAAAAATCCTTCCTCTGTGCTTTCAAACAGAACACTTCTGACACCAATGTGTGGAGGTTTTACCTATATTAAGTAATTCTCCAACTCACCAGATGCCAACTGGTATCGTACAAATCAGTTGTGACATTAACTACCCAGGGTTAGCACAGACCCCACAGGTTAAGGGCTCAGTTTCACAAGACATCCCCTACTTTAGACACATCACAAGTCCCAGGCTGTCGCCTGCACTTCTGACCAACTGGCTACAAATTAGGGGTTCCCACAACCCTTTTCTCAGGTTTGATGATTTGCTATAATGGCTCACAAAACTGAGGGAAACGTTTAGAATAGAGATGAAAAGCAAGATGAAGAGATGCACAGGGCAAAGTACAGGGAAGGGTGTGGAGCTTCTGTGCCCTCTGTGGGCACATACCACCCTTCAGGCCCCTCCCTGTGTTTGGCAACCTCACCAAAGCCCATCCTTCAGGGTTCTTATGAAGGCTGTTATGTAGGCAAGACTGGTTAAATCAGGGGCCATTGGTGATTAAGTCAACCTCCAGCACCCCCCCCTTCCCCCAGGAGGGGATGGGGAGGTGCTGATGAAGCTGAAAGTTCCAACCCTGTAATCACGTGGTTGGTTCCTCTGGCAACCACCCCCCATCCTTCAAGAGTCACCTCATTAGCATAAACTCTGGTATCATTGAAAGGGGCTTATTATGAGTAACAAAAGACACTGCTGTCATCCCTATGGCTCCGGATATTTCAAGAGTTTTAGGGGCTCTATGCCAGGAACCTGGTTGAAGACTCAATGTGTATTTCATGCTGAATCACAATGTCACAAACCCCTGGTGACATGGTGATGGTGGTAGTTTGGGGACCAGATGATGGGGTGGGTGCACCTGCTTGAGCTCAGGCTATACTGCCCATTAGGGTCCTGCCCCTTTTTTGGCCTCTGATCTTGTGAGTCCCTTAACCTCTGTGATCATTCGTTTTCTCTAATATGGAATGATGACAGTGACACTTCCCAGTGTTTCTGTGAAGAACACCTTAGACTTGATGTATTTTGTTAAGCACGTGTTGCGGTGCCCAGCATATGCTAACACTCTAAGACCTCCTGCCTACCTGCAGGAGGTGTTTCAACAGTCTTCCCTGCAAGTCAGGGTGCTCAGAAAATACTTTGGAAGAGGAACAGGTTCCTCCCTTTTTTTCTCCCTTGCCTTGATTACTCTTTATTAAAATTCATAAAGGCCTATAAATTGCCAGTTAGATATCATTCAGTTTGTTATTTTTAGTTTCTTACTATAGCAGACAGACATGCATGTGTTCAAAATTGAGGTAGCACAGACGTTATAAAAGGCACAATAAATGTTCCTCTCCTCGGTCCCGAAGTAATCAACCTTAGCGCCTCCCTAACCACATGGCTCCCCAATGTTGGGTTTCCCATGTATGCTCTTCCGTACTTTGCCTTTTTTTTTCTTAATACCGTAACATGGAGATGTTTCCTTTCATCTCCATATCATTTTGCCTCATTCATTTTAAGTGCAGCACAGTATTTTGTTCTGTGCTTGCCGTGTAATTTATTTAACCTAGCTGATGGACATTTAAGGTTGGCTGCAGTCTGTTATAAACAATGCTTTATTGGATATTCCTCCCACATTTTTGCCCAAGTTGGTGAGTCTATTTGTAGGATAAATTTCTGATCCTGGAATAGCTGGGTTCAAGGGCATGTCCATTTCAAATTTGATAGATATGGCCCAAATGCCCCCAAAGATGTTGAGCCATTTTATATGCCCTCCTCCTCCATTAATACATGAGGTTGCTTGGTTCCTTCACACCTTTTCTGATACTAATACCCTGTCCAATTTAGTTGCCTGTACAGAATCTGTGTTCATTGGGCTTGCCTAGGACTGGGTTAATTGTAATCTTTAGGCACTTTTCTCACTGTGATTCCTAACCAGGACTGTCACTGGCAGGTCAAATAAGAACTTACTCACCCAGCACTGTGGCATCACTAGTAGCCAGCCTGGGCGTCAGTCTTACTTCTTGTGAGATCTTACGCAGTCACTTGGGATTTATCATATAGCTTTGCAAAACATTACAGCCTCAGCCTCAGTTCTGCCCAAAGCACATAGATGCAGTGTATTTTAAAAAAGATATTCCATGGGAACTGAGTCATTTCCTACTTCTGTATTCTCATCTCTTGAATTGGCAGCTTTTTTTTTTTTTTTTTTTTTTGGTAAATGTATCAATGTTATAAGGGATATTTAGGAAGCTCCGTCAGTATGCTACTTGTTGCTTGCTATATTCAACATATACATTTAGGTGATGATCAGGGAAACCAGTGCACATTTGGGAGTAACACCAGTCGGGTATCGGACAGAGGTGGGGACTGGGAGGAAGGGATGGGTGTATACCTACTTGATGAGTGCGATGCGCACTGTCTGGGGAATGGACACACTTGAAGCTCAGACTCAGGGGGATGGGGGGGCATGGGCAATATATATAACCTGAACTTTTGTACTCCCATAATGAGCTGAAATAAACAAACAAACAAACAAACAAAAAACATATACATTTAAAAAACAGGACTGGTGATGACTTATTTTCCTCTGGAGAGACCTGTGTAGTTTTGTAATTTCTTAAGAGTTGGCAGCTGTGGATGGTGTTTGGCGAGGCCCATCTCTAACTCTTTGGAATTGAAAACTACATAATTGAAGTGGTGAGGAAAGCAAATGTGATCATTTAGGTAATTAAAGTAACTACGGAAACAGCAGTATGGATTATCTGGTCATTGCAGATGTGGTATTGACCTTATAGTGGTGGTGACTGTACGTCCTAGGACTTCATCTGAAAATGCCCTGGGAGAGTTGAATTTCAACATCACGGTCAATGTCATGTCACTGTAATTTCATTTACATTAATCAGATCAGTTTGGAAAGTGTGGTCTTTGTACTTTTAGGAGGGTGTAGGAGTAACTTACATCCTTAAAGCCAGTTTATTAACACAAAAACTGTCCCTGAATTTGAGTTGTCCCAAAATCTAACTCAAGATGAAAGACATTAGGTTTTATCTTCTTGTCTATACATGCCAGTAGATCTCCAGGGAAAGAGAGGACTGTGCTTGGAAGATTCTGCAACTTGTTGATTGGTTCCTAAAGATTGCTTTAGTGGTGTGTTCTAGGGGGGTGTGTGTGTGGTGGGGAAGGGGGTGGAAATCACCATCTCTGTGGCCTTTTAATTGTGCACAGTTACAAGTAACATTTGTCTCCAGTGTTTCACAATTATAAATTAATAATAACAACCCATTAGAAATTATGGGTATTGTAAGCCCAACTCCTTTGGGCATCTTAATAAAAATGATAATTAAAACCATAATTTACAGTAAATGGGGACACTGCCCAAGTACATCCACAACATGGAGAAAATTAAAAAACTCAAACCAGAAGGAACCTTCCTGGCATCAGGGAAAGAAACTGCCTTGTTCTTAGCTCTTACTTCCATAGGAGCTTTGTCAGTATTTTCGGGGACTGGGTTTCCACCCTAATGTTTTTTGTGCCTGAGGAATCTGTGGGCAACTCTGTCCCCACTTGTCCAGCCTACCAGTGTGTCTCGTGGGGTGTGGCCACCTTCTCTGTCCCCTTCCACCACCAGGCACAAACCACTCCTCCCATTGTGTTCCCTGTCTGGGCGAACAAATCACCAAGCTTACCAGTGACCCAGGGGTCACTAGACTTAGCCAGTCACCAGCTTTGTAGGTTTTTTGCTTGCTAAGTGGTTTTCTAATTTATACTGTTCACTGCTTAGCACAAGAGGACATCTCATCCTCTCCTGGCTGGTCACAAGGCTCCAATCTCTTTAGCCAGTCCAGTGTCTGCATGAGCACTGGAGGTACCTTCAGTGGATAAAATAATAATAATAACTTATTACTCTCTGCCCCCACTCTTTCACAGGCGCCCACCACCTGAAGAAGAGTCCCCAGGTTTTAGCTTGGTGTGTGGGGTTTCATCTCCGCTGCAGTCCCTGTGCTTTATTCATGTGGAGCTGCTCACCAGTCCTTGATCTTTTTTTGCCGTGAACCCTGCCTTTTTGCTTGTCTGATTTATCCTAAACTCCTTTGGTCCCACTGTAGTTCTTGGCCCAGAGTTCCTGCTGCCACTTAGTGACATTTGGGAAATGCAAAGGAGCTCGCACCACACATCCAAATCCTGCAGATCCCTGAGTCATTACCCTCCTGCCTCTCTGTGCAGCACTGGGTGCCGCTGCCAGGGTTTTCGGGTGTAGGTAGCATCCCAATCTTCTCATGCTTGACAGAGTAGGATTTGACATGGTTTAAATAAAATCTTAACTAGGTCAGTGGGAAACAGTCTTTGAGATTTGTTGATTTGGATGTTAATGTTCGAAATTGAGGCTGCTTTGTGGTAAGGCTTGAGTCATCGTCTTCCCCGGGTAGTGCATACCTGAGCATCAGGTGCTTGCAGTGGTCGAGCAGGTAATGCCAGTAGCAAGGGTGGTGACCATGGCTACCCAGACAGCCCAAACCCCATCTCCAGCTGGCAGCGGCTCCTCAGCTCACCTGACTGTCATCAAGTGGGATTGGGGGCCCAATGTGTTCCCGTTGTAAGCTCTTTCAGAGAAGTTGGATGTCTAGCTTTGGATTATGTGATCTCCCCAACTTTTTAATGCTGGCAATTAATTCACGTTAGGAAGGAAGGAAGGAAGATCTTATGGCATAATGTCAAAAAAAAAAAAAAAAAAAACAGGAAGAGAGGGCAAGGGAGAGAAATGGAGGAATGAAAGGAGGCAGGGAAGGGGGAGGGAGGAAGGAGGGATGGAAGATAAAAGGAAGGAAGGAAGACAAAGTGTGGCCCAAAGAAGACAGGTCAGTGGACTTTGACTTACCTGTGGTCACCAGTTTGTAACCTTTATTTTAGAGAATGAGAACTATAGTAAGATAAGCAGGTATTTAATTTTGGGGGGGTACCTCTTCCATTTTATAGTACTTGAATGTTTGTACTAAAAGCTTAAAGACAGTAAGATATTAAACCTCCACAGCCACTGAATTTTTCTGATTGGATCAGATGTAACAAGTGCTAGAAAAACTGATGCTGCCCAGTGTTTTAAAATGTCTTCCTTTATTTTCTTTATATTATTAGCTTTAAATATTCTTCTGAACACACTCTTGCTATCTCCATGCAGTTAAGCTGGTTCAGTTTAAACATTGTCATAAAGTTAATTTTTTATAAGATGAATCAGGTTATTAAATTTAGTAAACCATTGCCTTCATTATTTTGCACAAACTTTGGCACTGTGCAGAATTGGCTTAGCACTACTACATTTAGCTAATTAAACTGGCCATCAGCTGCAGTATTACAAGAGTGAGGGATGCTATTCTCATGGGCTTTATCCAGGACTTTAGCAGTAGGTAGCATTATTAAACTTTTTTTTTTTTTATAAAATGCTACACTCCAGAGATATGGTTTACTATAAAAGTGTTATTGTCCTTCCTGTTAAACCATCATCTTTTTTGAAATAGCCGTGCTTTGTTTTTGCTCCAAAGGCAATTGTAAAGAATAAGAAAATGGAGTTGTCTAGTGCAGCTTTTAAAAATAGACTAGCAACGTGTAATTCGTTACTTAGATAAAGGAAGACTTAAGACCCAGGGTATTATTTCAGAAGACACAGCGACAGACGACTTCCCCATGAATACGGTCAGGAATTCTCTAAAGGAGAAAAGGGCGCAAGCCTGTGCCTCCAGCCTGTTGCTGCCGTCCTATCAGATGTGCCCCTTTTGGTAATAGAAAGTCCTTTGCTGTCGGTTGTTTTGTCAAGTGAGATCACGTGACTTTGACAGGTTTGTTTGGGAAAATAAAACTTGATAGAGAAAGGACGTGTTTTTTTTCCCCACAGATTTCTTGGCAGTGTCATTCAAAACTGCAGGGAGCGGTATCTTTGCAGGGTTTTAATATTTATTCATCATTAAAAAGGAAGTTAGAAGGCCATCCGAGTTGCAGTTTGAAACAACTTGAATTGTTTTAAAATAGTCCGAAATTGCAGCCTCTTAGCAGTCTGCGAGAACCATTCATTCCGTTGGCAGGTAGTTACTGAATACTACAGGGTGCTAGTTCTGTGAAATACAGAGATGAAAAGGGCAGAAGGCCCAAGGAGTTTACTGTTACCCTGGGAAGTTGGTAAATAAAGCTCTGGGGCCTCCCTGGCCTTGCATTCTATCGATGCTCTCTCAATCCTTTAAAAATATGGTTGCTAATGAATGACTAAGAATTGTGTGTACCGTCTTCCCCAGTCTCCTACATCATTTTTTCTTTTAATACCCTCTGATGAGAATGTGAGGAAAAATATTTCTGATCATTGCACTGACCTGGAAATTTCAAAGGGACCCAGAGTCCACCATCTTCTCCTAGGGCTTCTGGTGCATAAGGCTTACAAGTGAGGTGGTGTGTGGCTGCTTCATGTTGCCTCCATATGGCCGTCAGCATTTCATTAGCCTGATTGATGGGGTACATCAGTCAGCAAGATTTCGTCCCGTGCCTGCCCCGAGCTGGTGTTGGAACAGCTGGGCTCCAAAACCTGCTATTTTACTTCTCTCCCTTCTCCAAAGTGATCTAGGTGCCTTTGGCTCACTGGAGATAAGGGGTAACATTGGCATCACAGGTAAAAATGAATAAATTTCAGATAATCATCGTCTTACCTCATAGCTTGGAGATGGGCTTCACACCTTTTACTACACACACCAAAGAGGAGGTAAACAGATTGACGTGTTAAATAGTTCAGATTTGAAATCCCTTGTGCATTGTTTTAACACCTAAGTATCAGAAGTCATCCTTAGGTCATAAGTGGATATTTTGGAATCAGAATTTGGTAAAATCTTAAAAAATAACTTCAGGTCGTCTCAACATTGAAGTTCTATTGTGTTGGGCAAATGGAAGGGGGTAGCCTTTAGCTGATTTCTTTGCATTCAAGTTGATATTAAAGCCATTCAGCTCTTGGGTAGCTGTTGGAAGCAAATCTAAGAGAGTGCTTTTAATTTTTTTTTTTTTTTAAAGAGACAGGGTCTTTTTCTGTCCCCCAGGCTTGAGTGCAGTGGTAAGATCACAGCTCAATTCAACCTCAAACTCCTGGATTCAAGAGATCTTCCCACCTCAGCCTCCCTAGCAGCTGGGACTATAGGCATGCACCTCCATGTCCAGCTAATTTGTTAAATTTTTTTGTAGAGATGGGATCTCGCTATGTTACCCAGCCTGGTCTTGAACTCTTGGCCTAAAGCATTCCTTCCGCCTCAACCTCCCAAAGTACTGGGATGACAGGCGTGACCCACCAACAGCTGGCCGAGAGAGTTTTAATTTTTTAGTTGTAGTGACTGTGCTGTATTTGGTAGGTCATACAAATCAGATAGGACGCATGGGATTAGGGCACTAGGATTTTGGAAAGAGCAGGCAACTAACATCTATTTCCTACCTACTGTGGTTATGTTAGGCTCTTAGTACATGTTTATCACTTATTCCCCATTTTACAGAAAAGATAACTGAGTTTCCAATGGGTTAGAGTTGCAATCTGACATCCCACAGCTCGTATATGGTTAAAGCTGGCATCAACACAAGTGTGTCCAGCTCCTGAGTCTGAATTTTTCTCTGTGCTGTGCCAACTTTCCTTGAGAAGCAGGTTACGCAAATAGACTGTTCTCCATGAAGATTAGATCTGTGGAAGTGATATGAATGAATGAACTTTACTGGGCTCTTTGACATGGTGATCTCAGTAAGATAATGATACTCTGTTTTTCCATACATATTAACATTATCTTGGAAACATTAATTTGTGGTCATTTGACATGGATTTGGCTAAATTACATTGCTGCCTTCCCTAGTAGAATCGATCACTTACTTTGTTGTCGCACTGTGTACTCTGTGGTCTTCCGCCACAGCTTACAAAATGTGGTGTTTTCCAGTTTAGAGCAATGGTTTGGGGTTCAGCCTCTGGAATTAGACTGGCTCCTCTTTTTCCCCTCCCCCTCTACCTTCCTCTCCTCTCCCTTTTCCTTCCAAATCTTTTTGAGATGATTTTGAATTATGGATTCATTTTTTTTAACTATAGGGAACTTACCAGTTTTTCTATTTCTTCTTGTGGCAATTTTCTAGTAGTATTTTCCTAGGCATTTGTCTTTTTCACCCATATTGTACATTTACTGGTATAAAGTTGTTCACCATATCTTAAGATCTTAGGGTTTGTAGGATCTCTATCTTTTTCTTTTTTAATTTTTAAAAATCATTTTATTGAGGGCTGATTGACATATAAAAAGCCATATGTATTTAATGTGTACAACTTGATGAGTTAGGAGATAAGTGTATATACCTGTGAAACTGTCTTCACAATTTATGAGATAAACATATTTGTGACCTTCAAAAGTTTCCTCCCGCCCTTTGTATTATTATTGTGTGTGTCTGTGTGTGTGTGTGGGCGAGATAAGAACACAACATAAAAATCTACCCTGTTTGTAAACGTGTAAGTAGACAGTACAGTGTGGGCACTGTGCTGAACGGTGGATCTCTAGGGCTTTTCCATCTTGCACACCTGAAACTTTGTACCCTTTGATTACTGTCTCCTCGATTCTCCCTCCCCCAGCCCTTACCAACCACCATTCTACTCTCTGCTTCTGTGAGTTCGACTATTTTAGATTCCTCATATAAAAGGTATCATGTAGTATTTGTCTTTCTGTGTCTGGCTTATTTCAGCATAAGGTCTCCAGGTTCATCCATGTTGTTGCAAATGGCAGGATTTCCTTCATTTCTTTTTTCTTTTTCTTTTTCTTTTTTTTTTTTGAGACAGTGACTCTGTCAGGCTAGAGTACTGTGGCGCCGTCATAGCTCACTACACAACCTCTGGCTCCTGGGCTCAAGCGATCCTCCTGCCTCAGTCTCCCAAGTATCCCTTTAAGACCCCAACCAACAGTTTGTTCATTTACCAGGGCCCTAAGCTCAAGTTTGTGTCTTTTTCCTGCTGTGAGGCTGCCAGAAGCTCAGCCCATCATGTCAGGCTCTCAACTACTACTTTTGGAACTGGAATATGCCTTGAGGGAGAAAAAGCTGCCAAATGCTGGCCTTTCAACTTTTTCAGATCTTGGCTGGAAATTTTCTCAGTCATTGTGTCCTTCTGATGCCTTCAAACAGATGTGTATCTGTGTGTATATGCACATGCACGCAAGCGTGTCTTATTTTGTCCAGGTTTTCTAATTGTTCTCAGTAGGAGGGTGGGTCTAAGAAACATAGGCTACCCTTGGAGGGAGTGGAGGTGCTGGAAACACCTGTTACAGAGCAGAGCATGATGTTTTTAACCTTTAGTAAAGGATCTGGTCACTGTTGTTGGTCAAATAGCTGACCATGCCATGAACTCTTCTATGGCTTGGCCTTTTGCTTTGAAGTCACTATGCCCTTAGGGCAAGTTTTCTCACCCTCACACTGTTGATGGTCTGGGCCAGGTAATTCTTTGTTGTGGGGGGCTGTGATATTTTGTAGCATCCCTGGCCTTTACTCACTAGATGCCAGTAGCACTTTTTATTTTATTTTATTTTTTTAATTGTTTTTGAGACAGAGTCTTGCTCTGTTGCCTGGGCTAGAATGCCATGGCACTGGCCTAGCTCACAGCAACCTCAAACTCCTGGGCTCAAGTGATCCTTCTGCCTCAGCCTCCCGAGTAGCTGGGACTACAGGCGTACACCACCACACCCAGCTACTTTTTTCTATTTTTAGTAGAGATGGAGTCTCACTCTTGCTCAGGCTGGTCTCAAACTCCTGACCTCAAGCAATCTTCCCACTTTGGCCTCCCAGAGTGCTATGATTATAGGCGTGAGCCTCTGTGCATGGCCAGCACTCTTCCCCACAGTTGTAGCCACTGAAAAAATGTCTTGAGACATTTATACCTGTCCCCTGGGGGCAAAATTGCCCCTAGTTGAGAACTACCAGGGTAATGCAAATGGTGCTCAGCAGAGGCCACTGAACATGACTCAGTGTGTGGATATTGTGTTTTCTAATGTTGACTTTCCTTTAAACCACAGGGTTTGAAACCGCCAAGTCTTTTGCCCTCCATGGTGCACACGTGATCCTGGCCTGTAGAAATATGGCAAGGGCCAATGAAGCAGTGTCACGCATTTTAGAAGAATGGGTAAGTACTTGACTATTTTTGTTTTTAATTGTTAGATACACACACCGGGCTAAATGCATGAAGATTTTAGTGCAGTGTGTACAGTTTATTTCTTTTGGAATAATGTCTTTATTTTTAAAGTCATCTTCACTTTGTTTATTTTATGAATGAAAGGATGAGCAGGCCCATTATTACCCATGCATTTGTTTATAGTTCATTGTCAATGTCATCTGCTTTATTACTCAATGGTTTGGAAATGTTTACTCATTGAACTCATTTGTTAAGAAAAATAAAATGTGGTTAACACCCATGAATGCAACTGGGAGGTTGTTATTTCATGACTTTTAAGATTATAAGGGAATAGGCTTTAATCCTATCTCTGGATTTTTGCTCTTCTCTGTGTGCGTAGATGTTGGTGTTAATATGTCTCTGCATAAACATTTATTGAAGGCTTGTAATGCTCTTGGGACTAAGGATATAGCATCAAACACAACAAAATCCCTGTCCTCATGGGCTTACCTTCTAAGTAGGAAAAACAGACCATAAAGGGATAATCAAGTTTAATGTTTAAAGTCAGGCTGCTATAAGTACAGTCAAGCAAAAGAGATGGGAAGTGACAGCTGGAGCTCTTCCACATGGGTGCTCAGCAGAGAGCCTCCAAATCAGTGACGTTTGATCTGAGACCTGAATGAAGTAAAAAAGTAAGCCATACAAACATCAGGGAAGATACTTTCTTAGCAGTAGGAATAGCATGTGCAAAGGCACAGTGGTAGGAACAGTGGGAAAATGCGAAGATCATCAGGGAAGCTGGTGTGGCTGGAGCCAAATGGAATAGGAAGAAGTAGGAGAGGTGCCAATGGGAGTGGTAGGGCATCTGGTAGGGTCTCTAGGAAGATGTGAGAGGGTGTGAGCTCGAGAGTGATGTGAGGTGATTGCTTTTTTAACATGATCACTGGGCTTCAGTGTGAAGTATAGACTTCATTTGTTCATTCACTTGTCATTCATTCACTTACTTACAAAGTGCATGACTGTGATGAGTGCTGGGGTCTACTGTTAGGACAGCCATTACCACTGCCTTTCTAGAGCTTTCAGCCTATTGTGGAAGACAGATTTAACCAAAGAAACAGACATCAATGTAAACTAGCAAAAATGGTGACTCCTTGATTGAAGGGGCATATGCATGTAAATTTTGGTACCAGTTTCCCAGTTGCTGTGTAGTCGTGTTGCTTCAATTTCCATTCAACCGACAATGTAGACAGGCAACTGTTGTCTACAGCAGGGAGTGTTAAACTTGTAAAACTTTGTCCATTTAATGTTATATTTTAAACTAGAAACATAAAATCCCAGTGGCCCCAGTGATATTATAGTAACCATATTGTGCAATGATGTTAATGTTTAAGCCTGTCTTGGAAGATAATGCTAAAACACAATTGTTTTTGCATCTTTAAATTTATCCTCTTCTTTTCTTAAAATACAGTATGTATGAGAACAGATTAATCTGCTTTCATTTCTATTTTAGCTGTTGTTTGCTGCATAGAGACAGTAATTCCTGGGTCTTCTCTAATTGGTGGGACTTTGGGCATATCTCTCGATCTATTTGGTGCCTCAGTTTCCTCATCTCTGATGAAGAAGATTGGATGGAAGATCTTAAAGACCCACCATTCAGTCTCTCTCTCTTGTGTTTTGAGCTGTAATTGGGTCCTTGTGAGTCAGTTTCACATGATAGAATTTATCATTGTGTTGTTCTACTCTACCGTATAGGACCTTGAGGTAGACCAGCAATCCCAGAGAAAGTCACTGTCAGGGACATGGGAAAAGGAAACGAGTGGAAACAAAACTAATACTCACATGCCATTTCAAATGTTTAAATTAGATTTTATAGGTTGTAGGCTGAAGAAACTCAACCCATTCATCATCTCTTGTCTGTTTACTTGTTCTCTTTGTATGCTATTACACTGTGCTCTTCATTTCTCCTAGATTATGATTTTGAAAGCTCAAATGTAGCACCAGAAGCTGTCATTAGCATCTTGCATCATTGCACTATTAATATAACGCAGAGAGTGTGTGAAGTCCTAAGACCTTCCTTCGGTGGCCTACGTTGTTGGGCTTGGTTCTCAGCCACCCCCACTTCCTCACCCTTGACATTTGCTGGTCAGCTTTCCTTCAGGTCCTTCCTTAGCTCACATCTCTGTGCAGGGATTTCATCTGGCATATCATTAAATACCATCTCCTTGTGTTTCTCAAGGTCAGCTTGATCGACTCCAGTTTTTCAAGCTGCTAGCCAGCTCAAGTGTGTTCATACTTCATTTGGGATAGATCCTATCAGTATCGGGGCCGGGAAGGTACTGCAGCATATTGGCGCCTCACGGGAGATTCTCACAATGATCCAAAGTTTTTTGTTGCAGCAAAAGCTCGTTCAGAAGGCTTTGGGCCGTTTGGCCCAGCATCGGCTCTCACATGCCAGGGCTCTGCGGGCATTCTGGGCTTTGGTTCATCCCTCTCTCACCAGCTTGTTCTTCCCTGCCTGGTCTTTCTCTTTCTGCTTTCACTGCATAGTCCTGGATTGCCATATTCCAGAATATTCACATCTGCCTCTTAGCCAGTGGAATGATCTTCTCCTATCCACGATGGGGCAGCTACCATCTCCCACCCCCCATCTACTAAATCCTTGTCATATGCTGTGCCTTGGGCTGGGTACCTTATATTCCTTGCTCAGAAGGATGCAAAAGTCTGGTTTCTCCATTTTACAGAAGAGCCGGGGGACTCGCCCAGAGCTGCACAGCTATTGCGCTCCTTGCTCGGTACATTGGGTTTCCAAACGTGAGGTCTCTCTGCTCCATCCCACGGCCTGGCTTTTCTACCATATACAGGATCATAAGTGTTAATACCTTTTAGGTTTTGCTTTCAAAATCTCTAGGTGCTGTTTGAGTGATTAATTTCAGGGTTAGTCATATTTCTTAGCGGAAGCAACTCTGATCTACCCTGTCATTCCTTTACATTCAATATACCCTTTTTTTGAGCTCTTAAATTGCTTTTAGGGAGATCTGGCTATTTAATAAAATATAACTTAAGTGAAAACACATTCCATATAGAAATATATTAAGAACTTATATGTAATTACTACTACTATTACTACTACTAATTGTTTCATGGGGAAATGCCCTCCTGCTGAGATGTTTTAGATGCTCCAAAGTTATAAATAGGAGAAAAAAGGATAACAATTAAAATAGGATATAACATGGACAGCACAGAAGTAAACCATCCTGTTAAAAGACCAATCCATTTAACATAATTGAAAAAGGAAAGAGGACCTTAGTGCAATTACACATGCCTGTAGTCCCAGCTAGTTGGGAGGCTGGGGTGGGAGGATTGCTTGAGCCTAGGAGTTCAAGGCTGCGGTGAGCTTTGATTGTGCCTGTGAATAGCCACTGCACTCCAGCCTGGGAAACATAGTGAGACCCCATCTCTTTTTAAAAAAAAACAAAGAAAAAATGAAGGAGAAAGGGGAGGCCCATCTAGCCTCTAATAATAATTAAATAAAGAAAATGGGGATGTGGGGCTCATGCCTGTGTTGTTACACAGTCCATAGATGTGGTCTGCCTCATCCACATCCTTATGTGGATTACAGACTGGTACCCCTTACTGCTAAGACAAGCCTAATTCTCTCCTGTGTATCCCAAGGAGCCAGTGTGTGGCTGGCTGAGTAGAAAGTTTATCTTTTCATGTTTTCATGATAGAAGGGATTCTCTTTTCTATAGCAGCAGCATCTCCTTGTTAGGATGCCATGTGAGTTCTCTGAGTCTTGAACACTGACAGGTGTGTCTGAACCTCGAAGTGCCATGGACTATCCTTTTCTTCACTCAGTATTTATTGGAGTGGGGTTTTCATGGAGGTCTAGTATGTCCCACTCCCTGTTCTGAGATCCGAGGACATCCGAGGGGCACTGCATGCAAAGAAAAATGCCTTGTTGGATATCAAGGCACAGCAAGACCTCAGTGTCCCGGGGAGAGCCGTTGAGAGACCTAAGTGGGGCTCCCAGTTCTTCCTTCCTCTCACCCTTTGGGATTTCTAAATTTTTGTTTCTAAATTTATGTCTCTAAAATTCGAGATCTAAAACTCAGGTCCCGTGGAGGGAAGAGGTTGAGTAGAGCCGGGGTGAGTAGACCTGAGCCCACCCACCAACCTCCCCACCAATTTGTTCATAGGAGCAGCCATGGCGGATTGAGGTGCGGGAGTTGTTACAAGTGGCCAATGCGTCTCATGTCCCAGACCTGCACTAAGTCTATTGATCATGTCAAGAGTGAAACAGGAAGTACAGAAGAGCTCCTGTTGTGGGGTGGGGGGTGGGGGAGGGAGGGAGTTGGTGGCCATTAGTGAAGTGTGGAGCTCAAGGAGTGTTGTGAAACTCTGGCATCTAAGGGGGGTTGAGGCAGCCAATGTTTCAGGGAGATGGCTATCTCTTAGAGTTGTTATTTAACCCACCCCTGATTCCCTAGGATGGATCTTGAATCTGTTTGCCTATCATACAGGAAGAGTGACTCACAAATGTTTGGTTTGGTGATAAGGTTTGGTTCTCATTGAAGGACTTTAAGCCCATGCTTTCCTCACTTGTCTCTTAACTTGGCCTAGACTTCGTGTCTTCCTAGAGACTGGTTAGGATGACATGCTGTCAGCAAGGAGGATGTAACAGGGATCCAGCTCAGCTACTCTTGATTTTTCATGGGCATTTAACCAAGATTCCCAAGAGGTCCAAAGCACGCAGGTCTTTAGGGTGCCTCAAGGGGTGGCATCTTCTGGGTGCATTGGCCTCAGTTCAGAAGCTGGGTCTCCTTAGTGTCCTAGAGCTGGTCTGACATTGAACTCACTAAGGACTGGATGGAGTATATAAAATAACCCCTCCCTATTCCATACCCTTGACCCCCCTACCTCTGTTGTGACAACCAAAAATGTCTCCACACATTACTTGGTGTCCCCTGGGGGTAAAAATCATCACTGGCTGATAACCAAGGCTATAAAATATGTTGTAATATAATGGTGAAGATTAGAATCAGATACGTCCTATGACCTTGGACAAGTTTCTTAACTTCTCTAAACTTCAGTTTCTTCATCTTTAAAATGCAAATAATAATATCTACATCAAGAGATATAGATGGTTGTATTAAACACATTGACTGTATGTGTGCAAAGTATTAACACATTATGGGATTAGATTAAGTGCTCAATTCAATGTTAGCTGCTGCTATTAACAACAACAACAATAATAATTTCTTATTTATACATGAAAGTGCAAAGTGATCTTTTCTTAACCTCTCTAAGTGGCTGGAGAGGAGCTCTAGGGAGGATGTTTATCAGCGTGATTCAAATGGAGTTGCAATGAATTCTTTTTCTGTCTTCATATGCCTGGACTCCTACATTTTAATAGATGTGTATTTAGTTTGTTGATTAGTATTTTCCCATGTAGCTCATATTAGCACTCAACTGTCATTTGAAAAGCCATCTTAATTATTTATGTGATTGCTTTTTCTTTTGTATTTATAAAGAAATACACTTTGCATGTATTTAGGAAAGATGATTAAGGGATTAGTCATCAGGAACAGCAAGCAACGGTTTGTATCAAAATGGTTATGGAGAAAGCAGGGAGATAAGGGGTAAAAATAAAAGATTTATTAGTCAGAGGTAATGGAATATGCATGTTTTGGGGAGAGAGCGCATGCTTGGTTGATTGTTGCCACACGGTTTGCTGCTGAAGTGCTGTAATGATTCCAGTTTTCAGTAGAGTTAATACTGGGTCTATTTATCTCATGGGAGTAAAGGCATGAGGAAAGCACTGACAGCATTGTGTCACTGCAGCCTCATTGATAAGCTTTGGAAATAGTGACTTTAACACTATCTTCAGATGTGGAGCACTTGGTACCAACCATTGTATTGGGCACATACATGGGCTCCACAATTTGCTATGCTTTTATTTTGTTTGCTTATTGATTGAGAGAGTGAGAGAGCATGTGAGAGTCTGTCACCCAGGCTGGAGTGAAGAGGCACGATCATACCTCACTGTAGCCTCAAACTCCTGGGCTCAAGTGATCCTCTTACCTCCATTTCCCAAGTTGCTGGGACTATAGGCTTTCACCATCATGCCTGGCTCATTTTTTAAATTTTTGGTAGAGACAGGATCTCGCTGTGTCACCTAGGCTGGTCTTGAACTCCTGTCCTTACGCAGTCCTCCCACCTCAGCCTCCCAAAGTGCTGGGATTACAGGTGTGAACCACTGCACCCGGCCTGCAGTGCTTTTAATAGATACTGACACCGTGTGTGTTCATGACATGATATTAAGGAGCAATGAGCCAGGAGGCTATGTAATAATTTTTTTGCACTTTTAAGGACTTCTGCAGAAATCCAGCTACTTTTAGCCTCCCTCAAATCCACTCAATGTCTTTATGAGCTGGTATAGCTTTGCTGCTTGTAGATGTTTCCCCCAATCTCTTTTGATACGAACAGCTTACATCCCATAATTTGCCTTTGCAGATGGAAGGCCTGAGGTGTGACACCTTCTTCTATGTGATGTATGTGTGCGTGTTGGGGAAGGCATACAGGATGCGGGGTGGGTAATGCACAAGTCTCGTGCCTGTCTAAGCTGGTGACTTGGCTTGGAAAAGATGATCATTATTCAGTGCCTGGCAAGTTATAGAGCTCATCCTCATTGTTTTGAATGATCTTTAGCTAAATAAAAATATAAAAACTATTAGTATTATTAATAGTTATAGATTATTGGGAAGAGTTCATCCTAAATCAGCTGTTAGATTTCTTCCTCATTTCTTTGATTTAAAAATTGTTTTTCTGTGTGGTATTGGATTTTCAATAAATAAAGTATGATATAAACAAGTCTGTGAACCAGCAAGAACTATATAAACCACTTGCTTAAATCAATAAGCACACATTCACCAACAAAAAAAAAAAAGGTAAAGATAAAGTTCTGAAATTCTTCTTTGGGACATTTATTTACAAAATATCACATTATTTTTGTCACCTACAGGTGGGGTTGGTATTCATGTTTGTCTTTGCACTGGGCACTGTGCTTAGCATTTATCAGTGAAATATTTCTATTATGTCTTAAACCCATTGTGCAGGTGAGGCATGGAAGGCTGGGGGAGGAGGAAGGTCTTGCCCATGCTCACACATGTGAGAGATATGCGGTGGATCCAGGATTTGAAGCCGTATTTCCCTGACCCTGAAGCCCTCTTGCTGCCTAGTCCAAAATTCTGGCGTGTGTGGTGCCAGAAGACTGGCCTATCTTTTTCAAAGACGTAGCAGGAGATTGTATTCGTAGAGATTTGCATGTGTTTGTATGACTGTTTCTGGGTTCATAATATGAGCGTACCTGTGGTTCTCTCAGAAAGAGAATACCCTCTGTGGCTTTTTGTAATCTGCTGGAGTGGATGAAGCTGGTCAAAGGAAGCTCTTTTCAAGCGGTATGTGTTGTATTTACTGTTCTACTTCAGTCTGACCTTTCTTGTCACTGGCCCGGGAAAGAGTCTTTATCAGATAATACATTACTCATCCCTCTCATAGAGATAATCGGTTGCTAAAATATTCTGAGTTTTCTCTGTCTCCAGAATACCTAAAACTTGTGCTCGGTACATATCCTCTAAGTTTCCCATTTCATTTCTCATTCTGAAAATTTGGCGTTGATTTAGTCTTGACTGTTATTCATTGTTCTTTGATCACTGTCTCTGTGTCTTCTTTTTTTTTACTGGCCACTGCTCATGGTCCTGAACCGAATCTTTCAAACTTTATAACCATTGTAACCTTTGTATAATGAGGACTGTGATTAACCGCAGAGTTTTAAAGAGTGAAAGTCAAGCATAGGTGGCCAGCTCCGAACCATCACTCCCAATCATCCAAAGTGGATGCATCCTTTCATTAATGCGGGGTCCCCTGAGTTCTTATTAAGCAATTTTGACGTAGTTTGAAGAGACGAATTTCATCCTCAGATAGTGTTTAGCCAATGGCTGAAAGACTGGCTTCTGGCTACTCGGCATTTAGGCTTCATTATTTAAGAGGGGAAAAATTATGCGTGAGCCTGTTTTTCGTATTTATTATGGGGCATTTAGAAAGTCTCAGATGTAGCCAGTGTTAGATTAAATAGAGAGGAGAAACAGTCCTTGGGCTGCTAAAACCTCCTGTGCAAGGACAAGTAGAGACGCAGCTGTAACTGAGGCAGCCACTCTTAGATTGGGGCAGCACACACTACAATAGGTTCACGTGTATTTTAGACAAATATGTAAATGACAGCTCATTCTTAATTTACACAGAGGGAGTAGAGGGCGTCCCAGCTTTGGGGTCACACAGACCTGAGATTGAAGCCTGGTTTGAATACTTGCTCGCTGGGTGTCCCTGGGCAAATGTGGCCACCTCTTTGAACCTTGTTTTATTGACTTGCAGGATGGTGCTATTCATGGCTCTCAGGATCAAAATAAAATAACACACTTACTCATTTGCACAGAATCTGGCACATAGTAGAGATTCAGTAAATGGTAGCTGCAGGAGAGGCTGACTTGTCTAATACAAATCCCTAAAATAGACAAATACACTAATAAATCTTATTGGAGGAATGTTTCTTCTTTTTCTTAGTCTGGGATACTGTAACAAAAATATCATAGACTGAGTGCCTTAAACATTTATTTCTCATAGTTCTAGAAGCTGGAAGTCTGAGATCAGGGTGCTAGTGTGGTTGGGTTCTTAGTGAGGTTCCTCTTCCTGGTTTACACATGGCCATCTTCTTGCTGTATCCTCACATGGTGGAAAGCTGAGAGAGAGAGAGAGCACGAGAAAGCTATCTCACATCTAAGGGCACTAATTCCATCATGAGGGTTCTACTCTCATGACTTAATCACCTCCCAAAGCCCCCATCTCTAAATACCGTCATGTTGGGGATTAGCGTTTTAACATAGGAATTTTGGAGGTACACAGACATTCAATTCTGCCCCTGACCCTCTGAAATTTGTATCCGTCTAACATGCCAAATACATGTTATTCTATCCAATAGCCTCAAAAGTCTTAACTCATTCCAGCATCAACTCTAAAGTCTGTATCTTCTTTCTTTCCTAATCATCAAAGCACTAGGAAATAACCACACCTCTCTTCATCTTCCCAATAATGTGTCAGTTAATATTGAGATAAGCTGAGGTGAGGAGTAGGAGGGGGCTCCTTTCATCCCTAGAGGGAAGAAAGATGACTGCCATGTCCTCAGTGCCCAGTTCCTGGCCTTCCCTGGGGGTAAGGGGTGAAGTTAATGCTGGAGAGAAGTGGAGGTGGCAGAGCCCACCCTCAGTTCCTAGGGGATTCACATGAAACTAGTTTCTGCCCCTTAGTCAACTGGAAGATGTCTCTAGGTTTTGAAGACCTTATAAAAGGAAGCCTTGGACATGGCTGTGGTGGTTTTAAAATCTGTCCACAAATTCTTTGATCATCCTTCTTTCAAGAAGCAGAACCTAATTCTTCTTCTTGGAGTTTGGGCTATACTTAGTGACTCACTCTCTGTGAATAGAATGTGGCAAAAATGACAAAGTATGACTCCTGAGGAAGGTCCTCCTTGCTCTGTCTTTTGGATCACTCCCTCTGGGGAAAGCCAGCTGCCATGTTGTGACGATGCTCAAGCAGGCCTATGGAGAGGCCCATGCAACAGGTCACTGAGGCCACCAGCTAACGGCCACATGCATGAACCCTCTTGGAATCCTCCAGCCCAGTCAAGCCTTCAGATGACTGCAGCCCCAGCTGACAGATTCATGTCATGAGAGATCTCAAGTCAGAACCATCTAACAGGTAAGTCCTTTGTGAATTCCTGACCCACAAAATTGGTTTATGATATAAAATGTTTACTATTTTAAGCCACTATGGGGCTTGAGCTGCTTTGGGGAAATTTGTGACATAGCAATGGATAACTAACACAGGCTTCATGGCCACAAGGGGAGAAAGATCTCTGAGAGAGACCACAGAGTGAGTTTGAAGGACAAAACATGTGCACTTCTCCAGCAAGCTGCTTTAAATGCAAGGAATCTTAAGTTCTCAGAGTTGCGTCAAGCTCTGAGGTCACCTTGTTTGACCTTTCTCCAATGTACAGACCACTTTTATAACACCCCTGATCAGGGGTCACCCTGCTTTGGTAAAAGCTCCTCCACTGATGGGTAAGCCCCTTCCTCTCCAGGCAGCCCCTCCTATTTCCGCACCTCTCTTAATTAGAAAGTTCTCCCTTATATTGAAGGCAGAATCTTTCTTCAAGCATCTTCTACCCACTGGCCCTGGTTCTGCCCTCTGAGTTAAACTGGCTGCCTTCTCATCAGAACCCAAGCAATACTCAAATCTCTATAAATCTAAACCTATTGAAGATATCAGGTTACTAAAAGTTGGCATTGAGACTGGCAACCCCTGTCTCTCTTTTATTATTGAAGCCTGGGATGTGCATGGGCTGGGCAGCTGGGGAGTGCATAGACTAGGGAGCTCAGATCTGCTTTGCCTTCCCTGGAGTTAATGAATCAGCAGGAAGAGCACAGTCTTCTTTTAAATGACTGAGGAACACTGCACTTATTTACCAACAATTCTAAGAGTGTAATTGTTCCGACTACAATGTGGTCTGTAAACTGGGTAGCTGCGAGAGACTTCAATGCATCTTTGTAATGGCTTTGTTGTTGTTTATTGAGAGGGACTAATTAACTTTGATTATTGCACTAATATTATGGCACTTTGACAGCCCTTCAGATTTATGACTCTGGGAAAATAAACAAATGAAATGCAGGTGCTGGAGCAGAAAGAATAAGTTATTACTGAACTTTAATTACTTGGAATGTGTAGCCAGGAGAGAATTAGTTGATGAATTACAGGATGCTTAAAATCTACATCAAATTGTAAGCAATAAGAAGACAAAAATACAAAGGAGGGGGCTGGAAGGGTGCAATTTTTAAGGAAAGAAAGGATAGGACACATCTGTAAAGGTCTCAACAGTGTTTCATTGATTAATCCCCATGGTTTCCAATGCCGCAGAAACTTGCACAGTGCTACTCAAAGTGTGGTCCCTGACCTGCAGCATCAGCAATACCTGAGAACTTGGTAGAAATGCAAATTCTTGGTCCCCACCCCAGACCTACTGGATCAGAATCTCTGGAGGTGGTGGGATCCTGCAATCTCTGTCTTGCAATCCCTCCAGGAGTGTGTGCTGCCTGCCAGAGTGGAGAAGCATGGCTATGCAGTGCTCATACTGTTTGCTTTTTCTTTTATAAAAGAGTAAGTTCAAATTTTTTTCTTTGCTTATGAAACTCAAATGTTTTCCCAACCCAGCTCATCAACTTGCCCTAAGATTTTCAGGCTATTTTAAAAAAATTGTACAAATATTTATTTAATGTCCATTATGTGCTAGGTCTAGTGGGTGATATAAGACAGTTCAGATGGACTTGACTGATGAGGTGACACTCCCAAACTGTCACCAATGCCAGCAGCCGGTGAGTGTGGTAAGAGTGAAACTCCCAGGATCCATGCGCTTCAAAGTGGGAACGTTGAAGAAGGACATATTGGCAGACTGTGGTTAGCCCAGATGGCGAGGGCACATCTGGAGTGGAGGGAAGGGTGTGAGCAGAGCATGACTAGTTTGTCCTGGGAATGGTACTAGTCAGGTTTGGGTGTGGTGTCGGGGAGGGGGCTGGAAGCTGCTACCTGAGGACAGATTGTTGAGGACCTTGGATTCTAGTCCTAGGAGAATGGACTTTAGGTCTTGCATCCATTGAAGGGTCTAAGTGGGAGTGATGCAGTCCACACATAATGATGCAGAAAGACAGAGGCTCAGACTAAATTAGAGGGGGCAGTGGGGAGGTCGGGAGACGCTGTTGTCCTGTTAGCCATGGTCAGCTGTGGTTAAAGTGGTAGCGATGAGCTTGGAGGGATGAGAAGGATGCTGAACAGATGCGCTTAGCTCCTGACATTCAAGGAGCACTTTAAAGTCCATCAACTGAGTCCCAAAGGCTAAAAATAATGAGCTCTTTCAATGGTTCTTGCTCTGAAGACCTTTAACGAATTTCAAGGGAAAGCATTCCTCACTTTTAGAAACTCTGAAAATACAGAGAAGTGTGCTTACTTATCTGTAACCCTCTCTTAAGAGAAGGGTGAGGAGATGCTTTGTTGTTCAAGCCAGGAAGTGCTGAGAGCAAAATAAATATGGAGAGGAGTTTGGGAAACTCCGACAGCCTCCTTCTGCAAGATCATCCCAATCATCCAACCAGGCTACCTGAGAGGGAACGGGGCAGATTCAGGCCTCACTGGCCCCTGGTTGTTGCAGTTCTGGGTTGTCTCCTGTTACTTAGCACTTTTCCTTTTTAAGACGTTCCTGTTTTCATTCCCACAAAAGCTCAGCCAGCGTCCAGCCCAAGATTGTCTCTATGTCTTGGACAGTTGCAAATGTAACTGTGACTCCAGATCTCTTAATGGTCAAGCAGGCTGCTAAGTTTTTCATTCTAGAGGTTCTTTCATATTATTTTCCACCTTCTGGAACCCTCTGGATTCCCCCTCTTATGGATAGTGATGAGTACTTGAAGAATAGGAGTGCATTTCTATGTTAGATTGAGCCAAACCCTTTCATGGTGTAAATCTCCTACCCAGAATTCATATGGTGACATGTAACAGTGCTGGTCTTTTTAGACTTGTCTTCTGTTTGGGATGGTTCACAGCTTCTCTTTCTGTAAATGTGGAAAACCAGGAGCTGGTTAAATGTTTACTTTGGGTCCTGGGTCAATTTGCATCATTGGAGGAGATGCCGGAGCCCTTGGCAGTGATGCTAATGATGATAATCAGATTGTAGGCTGGGGTCGCTGTTTATGACATCATTGAATACCTGCCAACATAGACATTTTTGGGGAGACAGCAAAGAAAAGCAGAAATAATTCTGTAGTATTTTAGAGTATCTGTTAAAAATAAAGTTTCTTTTAGTCATGCATGACCCACTGGGCTTTACATACTGTTTTGGCCATTACTTTGAGGATACAGCAAAGATGTGAGCAATTTATGTAAGAACAATATGATGAAAAATTTATGTATGAATTAGTAAAGCTATTTGTTGTTTTAGGAAGAGTTATGAATTAACAGATTACTTTTGGGTATATTGTGGTTATAAAATGGTAAAATTTTTGAATTGGAAAGGGCTTTCTGAGGTAATCCGATTTAACTCCTTCACTTGACAGATGGGAAAACTGAGGCCCTTTCGAGGGTAACTTGGACAATTAATCATGCCTTCTTTTGAGACATATTATCATGCAATTTGCCTATTGTAGAAAAAAATATGTTTTAAAAAACAACAAAGAATTGCCTGTGGGACAGGAATATGGCACCTGCCACTTCATGCTCAATTGAATGGCTTGTTTAATTCTCCTCCTTATTTTTATGATAATAATAATAATGGTAGCTAGCATTGTATTCCAGTCACTGTGCTAAGCACTTTAAATGCATGAATGAATTCAGTTAATCTTTGTGACACCCCTATGAGGTAGCTAATATTACAAATCCTATTTCCAGATGAAAATCCAGAGGCTATGAGAAGTTTGTCGATGTTCATGCAGCAGCAGACATTGAATGCCATAGGGGAGTAGAAACTTTGCTTGTCTGATTCCTCTTGGTATGCCCCCAGTGTGTAGCCTGGTCAGTAGGAGGGATTCAGTAAATATTTGTTGAGTGAATGAGAGGGTAAAACAAGGTTGACAGCTGAGCCATGGGAGTTATAACGCGGACAGCAGCATCCTGCCCCAGTAGGAAGGGCAGGTTGTTTGGTTTTTGAAAACCAGACCAGCAGAAAGTACAAATAACCAGCTGGTTTTTCTTAAGTACTGAGCTATGTGAATTGATTTTTCATATTGATGCAACTGAAGTGTCCTCAATTCTTCAACTACCTTCTAGTTTGTTAAAGAAAGGCTTGTTATTTAGAGTACATTGTGTTAAACATATTTTAGTCCAGTTCTTTGAAAGTTACCAACCCCAATTTGGGAAATCTCAGTTAACCAGCTTCCCTAGTCTTTCTGGAGAAGTGGGAGTTAGCCGCCATGAAGAGTGGACTTATAAATCAACTGGATTTTGAAGGACAGGAAAATGGGCCTTTATGTAGAACACGCAGCTCCAAAGGCTGTACCTGAGAGTACCGAGGAACCTTTTAAAGGGCTACCAAATGGATCCAGGAGATTCCTGGGCTTTGCTTTAAGGGTGTGTGTTCTCTAGAGAGACAAAGTTGATCAGAAATTAGTAATTGCTTTAAAAATTAAAAGGCCTAACCTGATGTTAGGGTTTTGCAGGTAAATATAAAAACCTTCTTGTTTCCTATTACTCAGGGCAGAAAAACCAGCTTGGGTTGGCTTTGCTTCTAATGTCCCTCTTCGTTTTTGGTTTATAAGTAATTATCCTGAAACCAGTCAAGATAAATGTATACTGAAAGAAAAATTAATGAGAGAGAGAAGGGACTTTCTCTCTCTCTCTCTCTCTCTCTCTCTCACTCACACACACACACACACACACACACACGCACGCACATACGAGAGATGGAGGCACAGGGACAGAAAGACAAAGACAGAGAGAGAGAGAATCTCTAGCAGTTTCTATGAGCTTTTTAGTGTTAGCTTCTGCATGATGGTTGGGGGTGTGGAGGGTGGGGGGGTGTTGATCACTGTTTTTAGCATTCTCTGATCATTTCTTGCTTGGAAAGGAGGAAATTAGAATTGTTGAGCTATGATTTGTTTTAATCAGAAAGAAATTGTCTAACATAAATCTCTCTGTGAGTGCTGGAAAAGCCCTAAAGCGGCCAGGAAAAAAAAATATCAATACTTTGCAAAGGAGGAATGATTGTTCCAATTCGTGGCTTAATTGACTTTAAGCCTTAATGAAACTCAGGCCAGAACGGGCAGGGCAGTACAGTCTGTGGCTGGGATCAACGGTGAAATCTATAGGGGGAGAGGAGGAATTTAGGGTGGTTATTTGGTTCTTTGCTAGTGATGCAATTTTCTAATTGACTGGGGCTACCTAATACCAGATAATATTTTTTTTTCTTCCTGTAAAGAGAGTAAATTTTTTTTTCTGACTAACATAGTAATTTATTTTAAATTACAGCTTTTTCTATTGGAAGCATTCATTTATGTTAGATTATCGTTCCCCAAGTGAAATTTCACTGATGCTGTATAATTAAATATAGATTTTTTAAAAAGACAGTATATATTTTAAATCTATAAGTAGACAAACTGGGGGTATATAAAGTCTTTATTTAAGAAGAACGAATAGCCCGCCCTATCAGCATGCCGGCCCTTGGAAAGAGTTCATTTAGCATCAGCCTGTCCCAGGTGGGCACTAGGCTATGTCTTGGGAAGGGCTGTGAAAACTTGCTGACTTCATCAGTTTGAAAAGATTAAGCTATAAAATATGTGATATGGGTTTAAGTGACCGGACCCAGGATTTCATCTGGCTGAGTTTGAATCCTGTTTCTGCTACTTAAGCAAACCAGGTGACCTTCACTTCTTGCTGCCTCACTTTTCTCCTCTGTAACATGGGGATGATATAATAGTACCTAAATCACAAAGTTGTTAGGAAGATTAACTGAAGTCCTTTATGTAAAGTACTTAGGATCGTACTTGGGTATTGAGACTGGTACCCAGGTACCTAGCGTGTGCTATCAAGTGCTAGCAAAGATAATGAAGAAATAGCTTGGGGTCCCTGTGTGGTCCGGCCTCCCCCCCACCTATCTAGGCTCACATCTGACCATTTTCTTCCTTGCTCCAACCATATCAAACTCTCTGCTGTTCCTAAACCTTCGCCTCTCTCTGCGTCTTGGCATGGAATGTTTCCTCTGCTTGGAAAGACCTCAGCCAAGCTTGTCCTCCTAACACCTGCCTCTGCATCCTGTGAATCTCTGCTCCTGGGTTTCTTTCCCACAAAGCTTTCCCTCCCTCCTGCCTTCCCTCCCTACCTTCGTTCAGCAAATAGCGTCAACCCCTTTCTCTGGGTCAAGCATGGCATTAAGCACTAGTGGTATGGCAATGACAAAGAGAGGAAAGGTTCCTGCCTCCGAGGAGCATGCAGTCTGAGATTTAGTTTTTAAATATGCATCTATCACAGCACTGATCACATTATGCATTGATTGTTTGCTCCTTGGTCTCCTTATTTAGTCAATAAACATTTATTGACACTGTTCTATGCCAAGTGTCCCACTGGACTCTGAGCATATATGGATACACGAGACATTTTCCTTGCCCTCAAGGAGTCTAAGTGTGGCTACAGACATGTAAATTAATGATAATAATATCAGCTATGCCACTAGGCATGTGTGGGAGTGTGTGTGTGTGTTGGGGGGGCGGGGAGAGGCCTGGTTTATGGCCTGGGCTTTATAGCACTTGTGCCGGAGCAGACCCAATGCCTGTGTTGCTCATCACTGTTAGGTGGTATAGGACCAGGTGGTCAGGAGTGCAAAAGGTTTTCTTTGGTTCTGGCAGCCTAGTTAGTGGTTGAGCACATGGATTTTGGAATCAGACCCATCTAGGTTGGAATCTTGGCTCTGCCACTCCATAGCAGTGTTGTGATCTCAGACAAGTTGCTCCTCCGTGGGCGTCTCTATCTTCCTACAGGAAACGGGGATATTGCATTCCTGCGCCATGGGATGCTTGTCAGGATTAAATGAGATAACGGTGCCTGGCTAGTGGCACACACACAGTAACACCTGCCAAGTGCCGCTCACTGAGCTGAAAGCTTCTGAATGTTACCTCTTCATGCCTTGCATATCTTGGGTTCTAACACATCAAGGTGCCCCCACCTCTCTCTCTCTCTCTCTGTCAACAACTCTTGTACCCACGAGAGGCTTGTCTCCTCAGTGTCAGACAGAGCCTCCTCTGGGTAGATTTGCTTCCTGTTCAAACAAAGCTTCCTCGCTGCGGCACTGGATTTTGTAGGACGGTGACAGTTTCCAGAAACCTCTGGTCCGTGAGCCAATTTGGAGAAAATTGAATCATTCTCTGTGCCTTTCGGCTTGCATCCTAAAAGCCTGCACAAACACTTTGGGCAGGCTTCAGCAACTTCACATCAAGGGCTCAATCACAGCCTCTGAAATAAAAACATCCCCCGTTGCTCTCTGCGTGTGAGGCTGGAGACTGTGCTTGGCACAGACCTCGGTGCTAGCGATAACACTTCCTCTACCCTATCAGAGGGTCCTAAGAAGGCAGAATCCACTTAACATGCTCAGTGCTTCTCCATATGAGGATTAAAAAAAAAAAAATAGAAGCTGTCAGGATCCCACATGTTCAGTGACACTTCCAGCCAGAGGTAGGATAGGTCTTTTGAAGTCTTCAGAGAAGCGGTTTCATATTCAGATTTATTGAGTGGGGCTGGGCTGGGACAGGCAAGGATCTTAATGTAGCGATTCACTTCGTGGTTTCTCATCATGCCAGAGAAATTGACTTCATTATCACCATGTTCACATTTGCCTTAGCAAGGCCCCCTCTGTAGAAATAATCCTGAATTTAGTCACTGACAATTGTAAGTGTTTTACAATTTGTGGAGAATTTTATATGTGAAAGAAAATGGATGAATTAAAACTATTAAACAGCTTATCTGGCACCCACACGGATGAATCGTTGAGATCTATTTTTTTCCCCCCGCTTATACTATAAACATATGGCATGAATTTTCTGCTCTCATTACAGATGCTGAGAGAAGGCAAAGACAAATATTTATATTACATTCATGTTTTACAGTAAAAACACTGTTCGGTTTGTTTATACAGTTCCACTGTTACAGTTTTTATGGTTGGTAATGAAACCACCATACAACCGAGCCTGGGTTGTATAGCAGATCCGATAAGCCCTCCTGTTCAGGGAGATATTCCGGATGGAATAGTTGATGTCACATGTACAGATTCAACAATGGAATTATGTGTTGGGACAGACTAAGTTATGCCATAATAACAAACAACCTCAGAATCTCTGGGACTTAGAACAACAAAGGTTTATTTCTTGCTCAAACTGCATTTCCATCATGAGTTGCTTGGAGAACGCTGTTAGATGGGTATCTCACTCGGGCCACCTGGGCGGACAGAGCAGCCTGCATGCCTGGATGTTGTGACAGAGGAAGAGAGAGGTGTGCTGACCTGTGCTGCTCACAGGTGACATCTGCCAACACTGCTCACATTCCATTGGCCAAAGCAAGTCTCACGGCCAAAGAGAGGGGTGAGTGTGCAAAGGCACCATGTGTATAGAAAGAGGTGGAATATCAGAGGATAGACAAAGACTTCCTTCTGCAGTCACTTCAAGCGTTTTTGTAGTTGTTTAACTGATATTTTATTTTTAATGCAACTTATCAGAAGGGTACAGGAAAGGTCTCAAAGACTCCTGTGTCCATACCCAAACTCTTTAAAACTGATGAGACTCTATCTCCATCTTAAGATGATCTGGATAGAAAGGATTCACCAGGCATATATCACAATGCATAAAAGTCTTCAAAACCATGGAAGTTTTTCAAGTTGAACTGTGACGTTCTTTTTTTTTTTTAGATAAGTTTATTTATTTTTATTTATTTTTTTCAGCTTATTATGGGGGTACAAAAGTTCAGGTTATGTATATTGCCCATGCCCCCTCATCCCCCCGAGTCAGAGCTTCAAGGTGTCCATTCCCCAGATAGTGCGCATTGCACTCATTATGTAGGTATACATCCATCCCCTCCCCCCACCCCCCACCCCCCACCCACCACATTTGTCCGACACCCAATTGGTGTTTATATCTGAAAGCTCATTGGTAGAGAGCTTTGGATATATTACATTCAGCTGATATATCTTCCACCACAAATTGGGCATGAAATGCTGGAGATATGCAATTCATTCAAAGGAAATAAAAAGGTACAGTTCTGAAAACAGCTCAAGGTGACTATTAACAGCAACTTAAAGGTGATATCTAGGTCTGAGATGTCCAGTATGGTAGCCACTGGCCACATGTGGCAGTTGAGTGCTTGAAATGTAGCTGGTCCAGACTGAAATGAGCTGTAAGAGTAAAATAAAATACCTACCAGATTTCAAAGACTTAGTATAATTAATTAACATTTTTATATTGGTTGCATGCTGAAATGATAATATTGTAGATATACTAGGTTAAATAAAAAATCTTTAAAGTTAGTTTTGCCTGTTTCTTTTTATCTTTTCTTTACACAGCTACTAGAAAATTTTAACATTACATAGTAGACTTGCATTATTTCCATTGGTCATCACCAATCTAGGGGGTAACCATTGGGGGAAAAAGGTAGACTTTGATATTTTTCTCACAACTCCTTAATTGCTAGAACTCACAGTTCAACCTGTTGATGGATGTCCTTTGACTTGTTGGGATTTTCTACTTTTTATTTATTAGTCTTTTTAAAACCTTTATTTTAAAATAATTTTACACTCTCATAGAGGTTGTAAAGAATAATATGTAGTGTCCTGGGTACCCTTCCTTCAGTGATAACCATAGTATAACAATAAATCTAGGAAATTGACATTGGCCCAATAGTATTAACTAAACTACAGATTTTGTTCACGTTCCACTAGTCTTTATGTGTACTCATTTGTGTGTGTGTGTGTGTGTGTGTGTGTGTGTAGTTCCATGAAATGTTATCATATATTTACATTTGGGTAACACCATCACAATCAGGATAAAGAACTGACATATCCTGCCAAAGAAACGCTCTCTACCTTAGTTTTTATTCTTTGAGTTACATCTTAACCAGGGCTGTTATGGAGGGTAAAACTTCCAGGCAAGTTAGGAGCAAAAGAAGCTCTTGTCTGTTTGTCCATTTTCCTACCCATCTCACCTTGGCTGAGCTATGCCAAGCTTTGCAAGACATGCCAGGCAGACACAAAGAAGTTAAGACTGCACTCAGGAAACTCACAGTCTTTGGAGGGTTACAGAAATAGTTTCACTAGGAGGTGTGAAAATATATAATAGAAATTGGTGCCTTGACCTGCCAAAGAGAAGAAAATAGCACGGAATCTTCTTTCCAAGTTTCAGGACCCAAGTCTCTTGTTCATTCTTTACTCTGACTTCAGCAGAGCAAGAATAGTTCAAACCACGTTAGAAGGCTGTTACTTTCCCACCCAATTTTAAAGGAGAAAGGAATGTCCTCCCTGCTCAATAGGTATTTTGTGCCATCCAGGTAGGCCACGCATTCTGTGAAATTTTTACTGGCTTTCATATTCCATTTTTCAGATTTTATTTTTTTTTCAAAGAAGAGCCACAGAAATAACTTATAGAACTTTTTAGATACAGTTAATATCCTACCTGTAGGGAGGCTTTTTTTGAACAACAAGTTTAACTAGGTATTTGTTCTATGGCTATTTAAAGTGGTCTTTCTTGATAGGGATATTTGTGTCGCTAGACTTGTATCTGTTTCTTGTTAAGGTGGAGGGTGGCACTTCATAATTTTTCACATGGGAGGAGGCCATCAACCAGCACCTGTCTTCATTTTTTCCAGGCTGAAGAGCTCAGGAACCTTAGCCCTAGAGGATCAGTCTGCTCTGTGGCCCTTTCTGTTTTCCCACATCGCTTTTAAACATCTCGCCTAGATGTACACAGAGTATTTCTTGGTTTAAAGTTTCTTGAACCAAACAGGAGTGTTGTCATCACTTCCACAGGTTATATACAAGCATAGCTTGTTCTTCACTTTATGAATCTAGGAGTGTGGTTTTTTCCCTCTCATTAACAAACAGAACCTTATTTGCAATGCTTATATTTTGCCTTAGGATCTGTTGTGACCCTGGAAATCTTTAAAAAAACAAACAAAATAAGTTTAACTTCGAACACAAAATCAGTGGCCATTAGAGACCCATGTGATTATGGACTCCCAAATCCCTTAATTTAATTGCTTTGAGCTTCAGTTTCCACAGGTATAAATTGGAGAGATTGATACTGATTGATATGATAGAGATTGATATGGCTTTCATATTAATTGTTATGTTGATATTCGATCATCTGGTATTTAGTATAGTGTGAGGCACATAGGAGACATTCTGTAATCTTGATTTTTATTCACATGATTGTCATGTAATTCCATTCCTTATCTTGTTTGTTGAAAAGGTAAGTGAGCGAATGAATGCATTTGAATATTTCAGCTCTCTGCTTGGAGGTTGAAGGAAATTCTAAATAACTATAATAAATCGTGTAGAGCCAAGTCATAAAACAAAACAAAACAATGGAAGCTAGATGATTTTTTGTTATTTCCCTTCTTGTTCCATTTTTTCTCTAACTCTTCATTTTTATAGAATTTAAATGATTGGATTTAAGCAGATTCATTGGTAGATGTGGGTGGGTTCTAGGGATTTCAGTGACGTGATGGGTGTTTCCCAGGCATTAGGACCTCTTAAGATTTCCCTTTCCGTTAAGCCTTATGGATACATTCCAAGAATTAAATTAATCTAATGTCACTTCATTCATTGTAATTCCTCACTAGGGTTATGAGAACTTGGGAGTGTTTGGTTTCTTAGTCAGTTGATTAAAAGGTACTTTCTATGGTTTTCCAACTAGCTATTTTCCATAAAATTTAGTACTTGTCAATGTATATTACATCAATATTGTTTAAATGATCAAAGTGGAGAGAAAAATCTTTCATCTGAACATAGAATAATTCGCTTGCCTCAGTTGGGAAAAATAAAGTTTTAAGGCTACAGGTTGGAGTAATAGGACTTTATTTGAAAAATCCCAGAATAGTGGGATCATTATTTGGAAGTTTTGAGGAGCTAATCTTGGGAAAAACATAACGGTAAGTGTTACTTTACAGAGTGGACTCTACCCTGTGGGCCGTGGTGGTATGATCCAGGCTGGAAAATCTCTGGCTGATGTAAGGGTATTGATAGACCTGTGGGTGTTAAGATCCTTCATGGCTACTAGGGGGTAAGGACTTGCCTTTTGAAATGTGATCAGTGGTTTTCCTTGGGACCAACAGAAAAAATGGACACCTGTTTGACAAGGTATGGCAAATCTTCTTTTGTGATTGCATGCTTGGCTAACAAAATGTTAGTAAAGATTAGATTAGTTTGCTATAAAGCTATTAGAGATGGATGGGGAGGACGGGGAGTGGCTGAGAAGGAAAGTTGGGTGAGGGGGCAGGAGAATGAAATGTGGAGGGACAGGCAGAGGTGAGGTCATGCTCTTATGCCTGGCCGTCCTGATGAAGCTGGTGTTTGATCCAAGATGTGGCTGAGTGGAGGCAGCTCGTATGGAGGATGCAGTTGGAAGACACAGGTTCAGGGCTGAGCCAGAAGCAGGAGGAGGTGTGGCTTTTTAGGACTAAGAACAGGCAGGTCCCAGGGATGCTATGAGAAGCGGGCAAGTTGCAACAGGTTAATGGGTGAGATCTTCATGGCTTCAGCTCACCTGTGTGGTGGTGGCCTCCCAGGAGCCCCTGCCTGCTGTAGCCTGGCCCTGAGGGGTGGCCCTTCCCTAGTGCCTTTTGGTAGCCATTGACACTTTTGCTGTACTGGTGATTCAACACAGAGGTTATCCCTATATCTATTCTCTCCTTTATTGGCGCAAGCTGGTGAGGGATGTGAGAATCTGCATGTCTTTGCACAGTACTGGGTCATTTGTGTGTCTTCTGAGCCAAGTGACGAGGTTCATCTGTGTTATCACACACAAGGCATGTAAAATTGGGGCAATAGCTCTAAGGTGTCTGTTTTGAGAAAGATAAGGGGTAGGGTAGTCAGCAGGCAGGCAGTGGCCCCAAAACCTGCTTACCTTTCTTTTGGAGCTCACTGCCCACCCATACACCTCCCTGTTGTCACAGCCCTTGTGTTGTCCAGCACTCTGTCCACTCTCTGTTTTAATAGCTCCATCTCGGGGACTACGGGAGTGAAGGTGGTGATGGTAGTCTGTGTGAACTCATTTGGGCCAGTTATGGCCCATGACACCCTCGCCAAAGTGGTTGGTGCCAAGACAGGCACTTGGCTTAAGCCAGACCAGTCCCCAGTCACTAGACAAGATGCAGTCTCTCACTGGAGGGGCCGAGAGCTGGAGGATGTTTATAGGGGCTGCTGGTGGCCACGTTTCTTGCTACAAGGAGTCAGAGTAAGAAAGGCAAAGTCAACCCGAGGTGAGAGAGAGAGAGCCAGAGAGTTCCTTTGGCCAACTTCCCCCTGGCTTTTGAAATATGATGAAGCTGATAAATGCCCCTTTGTGTTTGAGCTCGTTTTGTCTACGTTTCTGTCACTTGCAACCAAATCGGTCTAATTTAATACTCTGGTCTCCAAAGGCTATGCCCGGTGGTACTCTCCTGGTGTCCCCACCAGCCCTGTGAGGACCATACTTCATATCTGTTCCAGTGAATTCTATGGTACAAACATTTTAAGAAGGTGAGTGATTTGGCTCAGATCCTGCCTCCTTTCAAGGGCTGACTGTAGTCACACTGGCATGCCGGGGGGAAAGCATATCGGACTCAAAACCACTTGGTTTGCAACCCGGTTCGGTTTCTAAGTGGGTGTGCAACCTGATCCAGGTCGTTAATCTCTGAGATGACACTGCATGGGGAGTGCTGGCCTGAGTGCCTGCCGTGTCAAGGGGTTTGCTATGCTTTACTTCTCTTCACATCATCCTCCCGAACCCCACTTCTTGGTGTTTCTTTGGGACCCCGGGTATCAGTAATCTGATAATCATGTGACGTTCTAGGAATGTTCACTTGAGTCTGCCACCTCTGGTCTTCAAGGTACGCACGTCAAAGGTGCATACCAGCTTGAAGATTACTTGTTTCACTCTTCACTCCCTTTTTGAGAGAAAACTATAGTATAAAATATATTTTATGGGCCCCCTTCCCAGTCACAGTGATGAAGATGAGATCAGGCAAGATGGTGCTGTTGGGCCACCGGATCATCACCCATCACAGCACCTGGAGCCTCCCACCTGGAGCCTAGGGCCACCAGCCACATGCACTTTTGTGAGAATTAGGAAAAAGCACCCCCTCCTCCAATGGCCCCGAGCCCCTCCTGCTGGACCAGTGAGCTGTTGAGTTGGACCAACCAGCCTTGGGGATCTTCCTTTGATCACAGGATGGAAAGGTAGAAAAACATATCTGCCAACAGCAAATAGCATCATTGTGAGTTTCTACTATATTTATTTGGGCTTTGAGCAAAACACCCCCAAAATATTTCATTATGGTCCCAACATTTTAGGAGGTTGCATTTAAAAAATCTCGGATACTTGTTTTGTATGTATTATATATAGCATCTCATGTGAATATGTTAATTCCTTTTTATGAGTTTCAGTCTTTTTCCCCCCCCATACATGATTGCTATTTTATAGTTTCAGTTTGGTAGAATTAACATAGATTTCCCAAACGGGGAAGGTTTTGGGTGGGGATTTAGACCAAGGCAGGTTCTTGATCCTCGGAAGAGATTCTTATCTGAGGTGGGATTTTAGAATAGCATTGCAGAGTGGGAGGTGCAGCTATGTGTGGAAAAATGAATTGGAATAATTATTAGAATGGCTCTCAGAAGTTATAGGATATGTGATCATAGGAGTAACTTTCCTGAGAGGTGATGGAATGCCTGTACTTAGAATATTTTTTTAATTAATCTGTTTTGGTTATTAATATGTTGAAAGTGTGATACAGAGAATGCTAAAATTTGAGGAGACATTACCTGGAATTATAATATATGGAGGATGAGGAAAATGAGGTTATCCATTTCTTTTTTGGGCAAGTTTGTTAACTGTTCTATGTTGCTGTTTCTTTATGTATAAAAGGGATAAAAATAGGACCCACATCCCTGGATTGTTGAGGAAGTACGTGAGTATATATGACACACTTGGAACAATGCCTGGCATGCTATAAGCACTCTGTAATGTTACTGGTTTCTTGTCACTGTTGTTTTTTTTTTTTTTTTTTACTGGTGACCATTCGAAGCTTTGAGGCTCTTATTACAGATAAATGGTTGATATATTCTCTTCTTTGTCCATTTTTCTACAGTAGCTATTCAAAAAAAGCTTTTCTCCATTAAGTGAGAATTTACTTGTTATGGGTGTAGTGCTAATATAGTCGGATGTTTTGAGTTATGCAACTTATATGCAAGATAAAGCTATGACTTGAATTTTTGTGGTAGAAATATTCCTAGTTAACTGGCAAGGATGGTGTTAGCTTTTGCTGCAGTAACAAGCAACCCCAGACTTTCAGGAGCTTACAAGAACAAATGCGTATTTGTTTGCTTTTACACCTGTGGCTGAAGGTTGGTTGTGGCTCTTTGGCAGTCTTAGCTGTGCCCTTCCTGGGCACAACTTCTCATGACTTCTCACCCCAGGTTCCAGGCTTCAGGAGAAATCATTAGAGCCTTCAGAGAGCAAAAACTCACAGGAGCTTCTGTTCAGACATTGATGTGCCTCATGTCTATGTCAAAGTCCCATATATCAAGTCTCTTGGCCAAGGCCAAAGTCAGTATCCAGGAAAGTCTGGTCTACCTATGGGAAAGCATGGCAAAGGAGGGCACAATAATTGTGAACAAAGAATACAGTTGACCAAAGATTATTTTCTTAATATAGGTGCCATTTATCTTTTAGTAAAATGCAACTTCACAGATTTGTTTAAGCTTTTATTTTAAGCACCTCTAAGTAGGTAAAACCATAAATGCACGTGTTAAAAATTTTTAAAAACGAAAAAGTAAAGGAAGAAAGGTACTTCTGAGTCAGGAAAATATTGACCAGTCTCATTTATGAGAATCAAACCAGTGGTCTTTCTAGTGACCAGTCACCCCACTAACCTAGCACTAATGGCATGAGGGCAAAATGCCAGCTCAGAGTCCTCGAAAGAGGCGTCCAGATTTATGGCCTGTCCCAGCCTGCTCTGATCGAGGCTGTTTTCCCTCTAGATTCCTTAGTCAATCAGTAATTAATTTGAAACCCAAAGTTTCATTAAGTGTTATTGAGTTCTCTCACGCTGACATTTGTAGTGCTATATTTCTTTAAAATCACAAACCATTTTTCATACTGTCGTTTGCATATTTTAACAGAAAAGATTGCAGTTCTGCTATAAATGACCCAGTTTTCTGGATATATTTACTTGAGTGTCATAAACTTATTATCCTTCTCTTCCACTTCATTGCTTTTCTGCTTTTCTCAAGTATTTTAAAATCATATTTAAAACATCATTACAGCCTCTGAATTCTATCTAAAGTATAAATAAATTTTACCGGGTGAGTATTTTCAAAACAATACCATGTAGCTGGTCTTATTTAGATATGGTTTTATATAGTTGAAGTGTCTTTAGACATCCTATGGAAAATATGTTTTGGCTGTTTGGAGATTGCTAGGAGCTGGAAGTGAGAAAATATCAACACCATATGGATGTATGAATACAGATGTTTACATGAAGAGAGGCACACTCCACCAAAACTAATTTGGGATTTTTGTTTGTTTGTTTGAATTTTTGGAGGGCTGGGTGAATGAGAGTAAAGACATACCTTTTTAAATTTTAATTGAATCTTTTTAAACAATGTAATGTATCTTTTGAGTCAGGGAGCTTTGTTACATTGATGTTTTACAGACAGGTTTATTGGAACTGCTTAGTAGGTGATAGGTTTTTGTGTCTTTTGTTTTGTTTTAGTTAAAAAAAAGATTTCTTGAAAGAATCCAAATTGCTGTCTTCTCTGAACAATATTGGAAGATGTGCCAATAATTAACTGGGACTGAGCAGTAGCTGCTTTTTTGGGGGTCAAGTCTTCTACTCCTTGGGGTGTTACCCCTGCTTGGTTTAACCACCAACCTTCCTCACTCCTGATCCTTTTAAACCTTCTCCATTCTTTCTTTTATCCTTAGCCCTTACAGCCTGCTAACATTTTATTTAATTTTCCTATGGGTTCTATTTCTTGTTTCTTTGACTGTCTCCCCCGACTAGGGGAGAGACAGTGCATTGCGATGTGGAACATGGTTTGGCACAATGGCAGGCCCTCAATAAATATCCATCGAAGGAATAACTGAATGCATTTGTTTACCTAGCTGACATCTGAGTTTGCAATGTCATTTGTGCCTTCTGCTAAGCAGGACCCCAGTGGGCTCCCCTCCTTCCCCCTGAAGTTCCCCAGACCTGCCAAGCTATTCCACCCCCAGGTCCTTGGTCCCCGCTGATACTTGTGCCTGGAGAGCCCCCCTTCCGTTGCTCAGACCCCAGTCTCTCTCTCCTCCTGGAGGAGTCGGCTGGAGCATCATGCACTGTGTGAAACTTTTCCCAGTGCCTGCAGACCCACTGGAACCTGCTCCTTCATTAACCTGACAGTTCTGCCCTAAGACTGTGAACCTCTTGAGGAATGGCGGGGTGACTTCACCTCTGGGACCTGGCTCCTAGTTCACCTCCCACTGGTTAGTAGATGATGATTAAATGGTCTCCAAATGAATTCAGGGATCTCAGCTACTGTTGGCCCTGACACCATGGCCACCTTGTAAAATAGAAATTTCCACACATTGAGATTGGGAGAGAAACGAAAAAGACTGAATTCCACTCCCAATCAGTTTTTAAGTTTGTTTTCACACTTTCTATTAATATTTCTTGAGCCCAGGAATGGAAGACACAAGCTAAGAAAAGATAAATGAAATTATTGTTCTAACATTCTGGTTTCTTTTTATTAGAGAAGAACACAAACCTGCACCTTATCGCAGTGATGGGCCACATTTAACCCTTTATCTTAACTGGGGACAGTTTTCAGCAGGAGATGATCATTTGGAATTCGCTGTGATGGTGTATCGAATCTGGAAATAACATACCTTTCAAGAAAAAAAAGTTAACTAGATGATTGTACCTTTTAACCATATCTACAATTAATTTGAATGTATTGTAAGCAGGTTAAAATATTCCATTAATGAAGAAGGTAAGCCTAGCTTATGGTAAATACTCTACTAAGTGTTTATAGTACATTTCATATTTTACATGATTTCCTTTATAATTCTGCTTATCTTTTCATTCTAATTCCCTGAAGGACATATAAAAGAACCCCTAAAGAGAGTAATTACTGCTATGCTCTTTAACCAAGGCTCCTTTTGCAAAGAGAAATCTGAGCTGCTTTTTAAAGAAGGCCGTTTTTAAATAAAAATGCAAATAAGCTACTTTGTAACCACATTAATTACCCACCTAGCCTCTTATTACCATGTTTGTATTGTTTGCAAATACTATTTACAGTCATGTGGAAATTAACATTACTGGTCCTTAGGAAAGATTGTGGTGGGGAGGTTGTGCTTTGGAACCAATTAGGGCGAACCTTGTCTCCACCGAGGCTCTGGGGAAAAGCACAGCCTTGCAATGTCAAATAATAGCATTAGCTCTGACTGCATAGGCAGAGCGCTGTAATTATATTATTGGCCCTATTTTGCTTCTGCAATGAATTTCATTGCCTGCATTGTAAAATCAGCAGGCAGCAAAGTTTCTGCTAATAATTTAATGTACTCTCTGATCATTTTGGACAAAAGTCATGGTAAGATCCACAAGGCAATTTTATCACCCCCACTGACTGCTGCCTGGTCTGAGCATTTTAAGTGAGAGCAAAACTCGATTCTGAGCCTCCTTGCTTCCTAGTGAAATCCTTCCCACATGGAAGAGAAAATTACTCGCCTAATATGTAATTTCAAAGATACCGAGAAGGTGATACTGCATTACAAACTGGAACCCCAGTTTCTAAAGTGATATGATGCCCAGCCTCAACATAAGCACATCTTGTGGGTGATGCCATAAATTAGTCTCCCACCCACATTAGGTGTAACATATGTAAAATGATTTTTTTTTTTAAATTCAGCTAATTACTGGTTGAGCTTTATATTTTGTAGTTATTTTGATTTTAACACCAAAATGTCTTTGGGATTTAAAAAATGTTTTCCATAGGCATTGAAGTTAATTTGAACCTGAGCTTAATAAATGCTGCCATGAAACATCTGTCCTATCCATTTAGAAAATATCTATGAATAAACTCATTTTGTGGCACGGGGCTACGTGTCCTTCCAGTGTTCATCCCAAGAAGAGGGGGAGAAGGGAAACGACACTTGAGCCTCTACCACATGCCCAATGTTTATAAGCATTATTTGATTTAATCCTTTAATAACCCGATGAAAGGGATGTCACTGTCTCCATTTGACAAATGAGGGAGATGGCAGTGTAAGTGAGACACGTTGACGGGAAGTAATCTACTTGCCTGAGGCCATGCTGCTGAGCCCTTGGCAGAAGCAGAATTTGAAAACGGAGCCCCTATGTTTTAACTGCACATTGCAAACTGACAAGGTCCTGTGTTCCTCCTCCTTCCCCCGTACTGGTGGTTTTTCTTTTCTTTTCTTTAATTTTATAGCTTTTCTTTCCTTTTCTCGACACATTTGTAGTTATGGTGGAGCAAAAGGCAGTTTCAGTCCTCTTGCCTAAAACTTTAGTTTAATGCAAAAGTTACACTATCCCCTGGCAGCAGTTTGGTAAGCCAGGTGTTTACACTGTAGGCTTCTTCCCTCCTGGGGCAAGTGGCTCTGGGGTCTTCACCCAGGCTAACTGGGCAACACAGCCGCTGCTTCAGGACTGACTCCCCAATCTCACATTTTCATGTGGGGCATCCTCACCATTCAAAGCAGACCACCCCTCCAGGACCAGAGGAACTATAACAAGCAAAAACAACACCCCAAACACCACCACCCCCCTCAACACACACACTGAGGTAATATTTGCCATCCTTAGGAACAGACGTTCCAAAGGCAAACCTTAGCCAGCAATAGCCTCTCACCCTGCCCTTCTTACCTTCCACTTTTGTCCACTCATCTATTCCTTCAAAAAATACTGATTGATCATGGACTCTGTGCTTTTCTGGATGAACAAATGCAACCTCTCTGAACAGTTTGTTTCTGATGCTCTGGTGGCTGCTTCCTATGTCTTAATGGTGTGTGTAAACTGCTGCTTCTTCGTCTGTCAATGTCAGGTGCTGTCTAATGACTTTTGCTGTTATGGATGTAGATTTAGCGCATTGATACCACATGCAATAGTTATATCTCCTTCCTCCCGTTGTGTCTGCAACTTCAGATTTTGTATATTTTGCATATGTAAATATGTAAACATATATATATGCACACTCATACATGTGTGCATCAATAGTATGTATGTATGTTTCTGTTTGGCTCAAATTACTGTGGACAGTGTCCTGGAAACTCTCCCTTGTAGGAAGAGGTTGTTGGTGCCCTGACGAGTCCCTCTACCTCTTCTTTTGCTACTTTAATGGCTACTTTGTCATGTGTAATAACATTTACATTTCATTCTATAGCCATGGTTAAATCTCCTGTGCATTATCTATGGATTCATTCTAAAAGAGGAGAAACAATGGATATATTCATCATTTTGGCCATCTAAAAATGTCTTACCAAAGTGCCAACTAATCTGCCTGTTTTATATTTCCTTCTCTAGGGGTCTGGTGTCATGACCCTTACACTATGCAGTGGACTTGTTGTTCACATGGGTTCTGCCCTTGTTTATACTCTGCCAGTTGCTATTTAATAGCATGATGGCATGACATTCGCTCAGTAGAGGCTTAAGGGGTACAGGTTCTGAATCTCCTTAGTGCTACTTATCTGATACTTCTTTTATTCTGTCTGTCTCATGTACACCTGTTCTCCTCCTCCCCTCCTCAGAGTCTCTAATGAGCCTTTGTATTTCTGTGGTATCAGTTGTAACGTCTCCTTGTTCATTTCTGATTTTATTCATTTGGGTCTTTTCCCTCAAAATCACATCTAGGAGTGTCTTGCTCAGGCTGAGTTCCAGACTCCAAGATCTCTCTTTTCTCTTGTCTGAAGGCATTTATGTCTGTGGATTTCACTGTCAATGAGTCATTGACAGACTAAGCAGGCTGTTGGACAGCATGGTCGATGGCATGAGGGAAAACACTAACTTATGCAAGAAGAGCTATTTCCTAGTAGGAAAGAGAATTATGTCTGGACCCACAATGGTAGTGGCTTCAATAGAAGTCAACAATGATCCGGTAGCCAGTGTACAACGTAATTTTCTTTTTAAACCTGTGGGGATGGCAAGGAAGGAAATAAATAATGCATTTTTCATATCTCCTCCTTTAAGTTACTAAGTGTCACCAGGAGATTTCTAAGGCCAGTCACGGAGTCAGGTAGAACTGGGAAGACAGCCCAGTAGTGTTTGCCGATCATTGCCTTGGCCGCTGACCATAGTAGGCATCTTGAAAATCCCTCCCCAGCTTTCTAATTTCCACTTTCTCTGTTTCATGGGACTCACTGCTGAGTAGTTAGGGTTTGTTTTTGTTCCTCTCACCCTGCTGGCACACGTTTAAGTGACTGTCTATAAATGTTGCATCATTCACTCTCACAATAATAAAAAGGTAAGGAGGGAGGGAGGGAGGAAGAAAGAAAGAAAAAGAAAGAAAAGGAATAAAAAAAAAGGTTTGGTCTAGACACCTGATCTCTCTGAGCCTCAGTTTCCCACTGCATAGAGTGTGGTATCAGTATCTGCCTTGCCAGGCTGTTGTGAGGGTTCAGGATGCCCTGGTGCTTAGCAGAGCATCCATGATTCCATCTTAGAGCGTCACAACATTTTCATTATTGTAATCATTACTGTGCTCACATTCTGGGGCACTTGGCTTCTCAGGCGACCAAGTGAGGTGTTCTCTCCCTGGACGTTTTTTCACAGTTAATCCATGTACTAGGAGATCTGACTTCCGTGTCTCAAGCCCTAGGGAAGTTTTGTTATCTATAAGGGCTGGATTAATATTAGAGCATGGTGGCCTTTGCCCAAGGTGAGCCTGTCTGTTTGTGTAAAGCATCACCATGTTCCGTCGTGGCCTGTCCCCTTGGTTGTCACGCTGTACTTTGGATTGGAGCACTTTGCATATGTGCATTCATGATCCATTGTGCTGCGGGGGAAAACAGGCAACGCTCCCAAATTCAATTTATGCAGTTAAAAATTCATTCCATTTTATTTGCGAGTGGGTGTGAGTGTACGGCGGATGGTAAGCTTACAATTAAAAGGCAAATGTGTTAATACTTATCCTTCACTCTCATGGAAGCAGTTATAAGAAAAATTGGGCTGAAAACAGTATGATCATTTCTGGTTTTTAATTATGCCCATATTAATCCATCCTGGATAGAGATGACTGTACCATTTGGAAACACCCAAACAGCTCCAAATAAATGTGTTTATCATAAGGTGTTAAAATGTACTAATTAATGTGGCAGCATATTCCCTCCCTTCTGTGATCACTGAAGTAAGGAAGGAATTTCAACGAAGAACCAAAATGTTTGCCTGTTAAGACAGTTATTTTTTGAGAGGGAAAATTAATATAGCATCATTATATGGGGAATGTGGAAAAGGCTGAGGGGATAAGGAAAATTTATTAAGCTTATAAGAATATTGAAAGCATGAGAAGAAATGATGAGAATGTATTAATGATTTGGGATTGATTATTCTAAGACTATATCCTAAGTCCAAAATATTGATAGCTAAGACATAAAGTGAAAAATGTTTGGCAAAGCCAAACAAGTTTCTAGCAGGTTGGAAAAAATGCAAGAGGGAAAAGTAGGTATTAATAGTTTTCCAAAAATAATTTGATCCCTTTTGGAAGAGGGTTCTAGCCCAGCCATGCCTGCCAGGCTGCATTTATGGGATTATTTCTTAGTCACTCTTAAGCTCATCTGTACCTCTTTCCCCAGCCTCTAAAATCCCCTCGCTGGGCATTTTATTTCCCTTCCTCTTATTAGTCTTCATTTTGCTTTTGACTTTTCCTCTTCAAGCTCTCTACTTGTAACCTTCTCTTTCATTTCCCAAACTTTCATAAGCTCCTTCCATCCTGGTCTTGCAGTCTGGCTAAAAACCTGGTAAGGGACCATTTTGACAAGACTCCCGGACTCCCCCCAGACCTGGGTGACTCCTGGTTGGCAGGCCAGACCAGGCTGTCTTGGGCACACCAGGTCCCTCCCATCTTCCTTTCCAGACTGGGCTGAGATTGCTGGCTTGGAAGAGTTGTTGGTCCTGGTGCCATACACCATGGCCATGTGGCGTCGAGGCCTTGGTGGGAAGGAAGGAAGGGGTTTTTCCCCTAATCGTGCCTCATCCTTCTGTTTCTTTTTCCAGGGATTTAGCTGGTCAAGTTCTTTAAACTCTGTGCATATGGGCTTTGTTTATCTGGAGTCTTGGGTTGTTGGAACATAGCTAACAAGATTCTCAAGTTTTCAAGAACCAAGTCTCAAAGAAGCCATCTAGACCTTGCTTTTAACCATGAAATTTATTGACTTAGTTATTGATCTGTTTGTCAGATCAGCTTTCTGTTTGGGGAATGTTTTCATAACTGCATATATTTCAGGTTTTTTTTTTTTTTTTTTTTTTTTTTTGAGACAGAGTCTCACTCTGTTGCCCAGGCTAGAGTGAGTGCTGTGGCGTCAGCCTAGCTCACAGCAATCTCAGACTCCTGAGCTCAAGGGATCCTCCTGTCTCAGCCTCCCGAGTAGCCAGAACTACAGGCATGCACCACCATGCCCGGCTAATTTTTTCTATATATATTTTTAGCTGTCCATGTAATTTCTTTCTATTTTTAATAGAGATGGGGTCTTGCTCTTGCTCAGGCTGGTCTCGAACTCCTGAGCTCAAACGATCTGCCCACCTCAGCCTCCCAGAGTGCTAGGATTACAGGCGTGAGCCACCGCGCCTGGCCTATAACTGCATGTATTTCAGTTTTCAACATTTTAAACATAAAATTTCTCTGGAAAAGAAATTTAATTTGGCTGGAATACCAGGAAGTTGGAATTAATTCATATGTCAACTATTTATACCCTATCTAAAACAGTGTCCCACAATTTTCTTTCTTTATTATCTTTTTCTGTAGAGACAAGGTCTAAGTATGTTGTTCAGGCCAGTCTTGAACTGTTGGCATCAAGTGATCCTCTTGCCTTGGCTTCCCAAAGTGCTGGGATTACAGGTGTGAGCCATTGTGCTCAGCCTGTCCACCTATCCTTAATCTCTGTACTATGTTCCCTCCTTTAAAAATTTAGCCCAACTTCTCATTATATTTGCTATTTATTGTTTTACTGGTTTTGTTTTTGTTCTTTTTTTTTTTTTTTTTTCTTTAAGTGCTCCATGAAGAAAAAGACATTTGTTGTGTTTACAGCCGAATTGCTGGAATAGTTCCTGGAAAATAGGAGGTGAATAAATGAGCAATTATTTTGTTCTCAGCACTATAACTCATGTTGAGAGGGTCAAAACAGAAAATATTAAGTAAAACATGTTTCTGGAGTGCCAATTCCTGAAAGCAAGGGAAGTAGAATTAGGCCTCTCAGCATCCTGATGGGAAAATTAAAACCCAGGCCATACAGGCTGAAGCTGGGGAAGAAAGAGCCCTGGAGACAGGTGAGAAACTGCAGAGTTCACTTCGTTGTGCTTCTCTTGGACTCACTGCAAAATCAAGACAACCACCTTTGTCTGTCCATCCTGCAGTGGTTTGGAGGTCCCAGAAGAAAAGGCTGGGGAAGTCCACCTGGTGAACTATGAAGCTCTGATTCATGTCGTTGTGGGATGAATACATGTTAAGCGAGATTAGTGATAAGTAGGTTCATTTGGAAGGAAAATATGTTTTAATGGAGAAGGGAAATTTGTTAGGTTGTGTAATAAATACTTTGAGTCTATTTCAGTGGAGGTTTATGAAGGAAAAGGTGAGCTCTTTATAGGACCTAGAATGTCCATGCTAAGGAGTTTGGAATTTTTTGTTAGGAAATGGGGAATCATCCCAGGGCTTTGAGGCAGAGAATGCTGTGACAATAGCTATGCTAAATTCCTTGAAGTTATTAGTAGTGGAAGGATATCAATCCATAATGAAGGTAAATAATTTTGCAAATGAGCCTGTCATTGAAATATATACTTTATTTTCTATTTACAAGCAACAGCAATAGTATTTTAGTTGTTAAAACAACAACAGTTAGAATGGAAGAGGAGAAGAATCAGAAGAAAAAAGGGTAAAGTATTATACCTTGGGATTTTAGGGGTTCTAAAATTAGGAACTTTAAATGTTGCCCCCTTTTTGGTCTTTTCCTTATAAAGATGGGAAAAAGACAGAAGTTTGAAGGTTGATGCTATTCTGTTACTCTGGATTAGGACTGGGGAGCTGCCTAAATTTTCTGACCTTTGTTGTTTCACTCAAAAATTTAGAATTTTCTCCTCTTTTTATTTTACTTGTGGTTTAAGACTAAGGGGGATTCTTGGTAAGAACTTTATGTGGATACCATTAATAATTGTAAGAGTCACTGTTGAATACCTCCCAAGCAGAGTACTGGGCCGGGTGTCTTCTCTTACCTGCAGGACAATGTTTTGAATATAGCAATAGTTATTACCATATTTTATGTGAGTCAGGCAGAGCTATGAATGTTTAAGGTATATGTCCATGGTCATACAGCTAAAAAGTGGTAGAATGGGGTTTCAGACCCTTTCAGTCTTTTCTGTGATATAAAATCAAGATAATAATAATAGCTAATAATTTCTCCCACTGACTGAAAATTGAATGTCTTATATGAATTAAAAAATTTAATCCTCATAGTGTCTCCTTGAGATACATTCCTTATTATCCTCATTCTGCAGATGAGGAAATACAGGCAGAGAAAGTTTCAGTAATTTTCCTAGGGTCAGAGGGTTAATAAATGGGGGAATCAGGCTTAATTCTACATTGTCTACTGGCAGTGTCTATTGTCCATTTTTATCACTGAACTATTTTATGACCCTTTTCCCACTTTCTTAAAATGTGATGCTCTTAATACCCACGTGGACGTACTCTGCCACCATTTATTGAACCTTTCTTTTTGTTAGATGTTTATGTTCTTTTCCTATTTTTAATCATAGCGCTTTGATGACTATCCTGCTACATAAATTGTTACATATGTGATTATTTCTGTAGGATAGAATTTTAGACATTATGTCAAGTGTGTACATAGTTTTCATGTCTCTGATATATATTGGCAAATATTTTCCAGAACTAGATTGAGTAGTTTTTTCACTAGCATTATCTAAGAGGGTTTGTCTTGTTATACTTTTGTCAGCACTGAATATTCTCTCTTTTACTTTTTTTTTTTGGTAACATTTGTGACTTTGATAGTTTTAAAGTAGATTCTTAATTTTAATTTACACTTCTTTGAGAAGCAGAACAGTTTTTTTTTTTTTGTGTGTGACTTGTTTTCAGATCCCCTTTAGCATTAATAAAATAGATATATCTATCTATGCCACCTATGGTTTTTTCCCCTTAAAAACATGCATGGTGAAACCACTGTGAGATACCACTTCACACCCAATAGGATGGCTATAATGAAAAAAGAGTGCAATAAAAAGTGTTAGTGAGGATATGGAGAAATTG